>NC_044030.1:85896415-86216693 GCF_900496995.4 Aquila chrysaetos chrysaetos
TGCCTGCTTCCTACAGCAGAAAACAAATTTCCCTTTTCTGTCTGTCTACAAGTCCTTCTCCCTGCCAATAATTTTTCAATACGTTGTCCAACTTCAGTGAAACTTGATGGAGGAGCAGGTGTTTAAGAAATATTAAGTTCCTACAGAATTAATGAAGATCAATAGCTGAGTAAAGGAGATCCCAACGAGCGCTGTGCCCGAAGAAAAGGCAGGAGCGGGCGTTTCGGCGCTGCTGGGGGGCGGCAGCAGAACGTCTCCTCGACGTGGGTCTGGGTGGACACTGTGGCTGGTGTCCGGAGCAAAGCGTGCCGAGGATTTGGTAGGCAGCCGTGGTGCTGGGTGGAGGAACAGAGCTGGGGTATTGGAGGTGGCTCGGTGGGGAGAGGAGGAATTAATGAGGTGGCAGTGTAAGAAAATGGGATGTAATTTATCAGGAAATTAAGCTTCTAGAGTTCTGGCGTGTGCAAAGCAATATGTTCGTATTGTAATAATGTACAGTGTAGCTCTCCTTATGTGATGCAAAAAAAAACAACCCCAACCCTTGAAAATGAAAAATGAAAATGTTTCATTCCAAACTGTCAGGATGTCTTTTAATACTGGCAGATTTTCTTGGGTTTTTTTCTTCTGAAATTGCATTGATGAGTCTGCAAGGCATTCTGGGTTTGATGGGACTAGAATACCTATGGAATATATGTAATTAAAAAACCCAACAGACTCTTTGTGGCTGTTTTTGAACATAATATATGCGTGGACAATGTGCACTGTACCTGTACAGTGTCCTGTGGACAAAGGGTGGGGAACAGGTTAACCCGTGCAATTTATTGCAGTAATTCCTTCATGCCTATCAGTTCCTAAAAAAGTATGATTTTGTTATTAGCATAAGAAATGATCATAAAGATCCATATTCAAATTAATACGTAGGAATTAGCAAGCAGAAGTAAACTGCTGAAGACTTTGAATCATGTTCTCAAGTCAAAGAAGCTGCAGTGTAGTTTACATGTTCCCATTTGAGGCAGCATGTACTGGTGTGCTGTGGGCAGCTAGTAGAGCCAGTAGAAAACTGATAATTTTTTTTCATTTGTGCATAAGTAAGCAGAGTTATGGGTGTTTGGGGTTTTTTTGTGGGTTTTTGGGTGTTTTTCCTCTGTACAATATATTTACTTTTACTGTGTTTGGGAAATCCATGGGATGTACCATGAGTGGGAAGTTGAAATCTCAGGATATTATTATTTTAATCATGTTTAATTCACATTTTTGTGGGGAGTTTGAAATTTTACTTTGGAAAGACTTCTTCTGAAACTTTTTCTTTGTTATTTTAGCGGGAAGGGAACCTGAAACGTGGGGTTCGGCGAGTGGGGGCGAGATTTACTTTTGGCAAATGGAAAAGATTTTTATTTTTAAATTAGAGAAGCATTTCAAGGACACTGTATTTTGCTTTGGCCCCAGATTTCTTAGGAGAACCAATTTGCTTTTTTCTCTTTAACCTTTTTGCTTCTGTTCCTTCTGCATACTAATGTCTGTGGCTGTAGATTGCTAATAATTTTGTCCTCTAGTGTCTCTATTTTTAGCCAGGCTATCTAGCTGTTAAGTGGTAGCAAGATGCAACAGTCTTGGGTCAGACTTTCTTTATGTATGTGTGTATGAATCAGAAATGACTGTATTCAACTAACTGGGAGTGCAATGTTTTTATGCTTTGAAAGCTTTTTTTAGTTTATAGTATAAAGCAGATTATTTTTTTCTTCTATTCTTATATCTAATAGTTTTAGTTTAAGCAGGATTTTATTCCAATTCACCCAAGAAGTGGAGCAAACAAGTTGAAGGATGCTCATCTGAGCTATGAGTGTCACCCAGTGATGGTCTGAATTCTTTCCTGTTCCCCTGAAAATTGTCTCCCACAGGAATGAATGATGTATTTTGGCTACCATTTTGCATCTCCTTTACGCCTACTCTTGCTAGGGATTGTTATGCATGTGTACCATCTCAGCAAATTAAGTACAAAATCTTAGTCAGCTGGGGTTTTTTTCTTTAAGTTTCTCCTTTTTTAAACTAGCATCAAGACTGAATACTACACCCGCCCATGGAAAATGCAAAACCTGCCACAGGCATATGGCTCAAAACTCCACTTAGATATACGTGCAAGTTTTGAGAACAGAAACAGTCGTTTAGAGCTCTGTCCTGATGCCAGATTTTCTTATTGTAAATTTTCTAACTCCTATTGCAGAGGATGATTGTACTAGATATCTGCAGTCTCTAAGGCAGCTGTGGGTATATGTGTTTTATTATTATCATCTACCGAGCATGGCTAGGAGTCGTCAGGACAACACCCTGGCAGGAGGTAGCATTTGCATCTCTGCCTTTGAGCAGCAGTGGCGTGTCAAAGCTCATCTCGGAGCCCCCTCCCTCCGTTTGACAGTTGTGGCAAATAAGAACAATTTATTCCTGACAGCTTTAGTAACAATATCAACTAATTTATGCAGAACTTCTCCTGGGATAATTGGGATGCGGACATGCTCTGCATAAAAGCCAAGGGGTATGAGGAGACCCCCGGCTTACCAACTGCTACTCCCAGGAAGAGGCTGTAGGCCAAGCAGATTGCCCCTTTTCAGCAGAAATTAAGGGTGATAAGGAGGTTGGAAGACAAAGAAGCGAGCCCTGCGTGGGTCATCTGTCAGGAGCCCTCCATAGAGCTGCGGAGGAGACAATGGGAACCACTTCAGCTCAAACAATGCAACTTAGAGAAACGTGGGTTTTTATTAGAAGAGGGAATAGAAATGTTGGCTCTTGCGTGCTTTCATGGAGAAGCGCCTTATTTCCCCCTTCTTAATGTAAAGCTCAAATAAAATTTACTGAGCAGAAACTTTCCTGCTTCTTTTTTCTGTGTCTTGTTTTGGAAAGATCAGCAAATAAATAATAAATAATTCAAATTCTGGCTGACAGTGAGGTTTGTGGAAGGAGGACATGCTGTGTAGATGGAAAAAGTGGCAGAGATGATGATGCCAGTTTAAGAGATGGTATTAAAGGATCTTTTGAAAAACACGCTAATTCCCTGTAATTTTTTCCCTCATCTTTGGAAACATTATACTTTATACTTTGGATAGCAGGCACAATGAGACGATTTTCCCTTTATTGTTTCTGAGAGATTGGGTCCAGATCTACAGATAGTAAATATTTGCATAATTCTGAAGTCTTAGGCCTAAGACTTCCACTATGCTAATTTGTACCAGCTGAGACTCTTCTGCTTTTTGTGATCCTGGAAGAAAGAAAATCCAAATCAAAAAACTAGATAATAAGAAATAGGGACAAGAAGAGACAAAGTTAAATTGAATTTCATATGCCGTATCTGACGGGCACCTGCTGATTTTGAATTTGTAGAAGTTCTTCTGTGTTAATGATATGTTTATTACTTTGCTCATAAAGCTGAATCAGGTTTGACTCAGAATTTTCTTAACGACTTTTGCACAAAGAATTCTACACTTTAAAGGGCACCTATGCAAATATAAGATTAAAAGGAAGTTTTTGGAAGAATAAATATCCATGTTTTATTTTTATTTCATATTTGTTATTAATTCAGTGACCCCTGCTGGGGAGGACTTAGATAAACAGAGTCAGGTATCTCTGTTTCCTTTTATGAAAAAATAGTGTATTTTGGGCTGTATGATGAGTTTTTGTAAAACAAGATTAGTAAGACAACCAATCTACCCTTTTCACTGTGTCTTTCTGATCCTAGGCCATTGAATAGTGATCTTTGGGGAAAGGACTGTTGTGCCAGTCACACGAACCGAGTGAACTGTGTCTGTGACCAATAACAATAGGACATATATGGTAAAATATAGTATCTCTGACTGGTTCCTCTTGATTCCTTCTGTTGAGCTGATTGTCTTTGTTCCACGGAACACACTAAGTATTTCTGATCTTCTATTGTATTGTTTCTTTTTAGAAAAAAAGAAATTAAAAGGTCTATATGATGGAGTTTCTTCTTCTGAATGCTACTTGTCCTTACAGCGATGTCATTTAGGTATATGTGCCAGCATTTATTTCTGTAAGCAGGGTATTTAAAGAGGAAAAGAATTCTTAGTGGAGAAAAACAAAGGAAGGAGTGGAAACCTCAAGTTTATTTTATTTTATTTTCTGACCCTATACACGCAGTAGAAAAATTTAACAATCGCTATATGTAATATTAAGTGGTTTTCTTACAATGTTATGGGAAAACCTCCTATCTCCCTCCTCCACTATACAGGAATATCCAAAGAAATGTATGAAAAAAAAATTGTTTTGAAGACTGAGTTGTCTTCTCGTGCTGGCTCTACAACAATTTCCCATGGAAGCATAGGTGTGAGCAGATAGTTCAGTCGGTGGAAGTTGTGACCGACAGACTATGCATGAGTTGCCCCATGACCCTGGTCTGTACTTGTTCCGCATCTGTGTGCGCAGATGATTTGGGTGGCACTTGCCTCTGTGTGCAGGTAATAATTACCAACATCCAGTGTGAGAGAAACTCAACTTTTCTGAGTGCTTTTCAGGACCCGAGGTCAGAAAGGGTTACCTTGTTATCTGTAGATTTATATTCTGCTTCAAAGCTGACCCAAAATGCTGCTTTTCCTTCACTTCACCCCACGTTGTAGGTCTTTACACCCTGGGGATCTGAGCCATGTATACCAAGAGGAGACAGGCTAGCTACAAAAGTGGCATTTTTTTCTGTTAAAACAGTACTTTTGTATCTGGAGCCTTTTGGGAAGCTTTTGCTCCTTCTTAGCCCATGGGGGGTTGGGAGGGGGGAGTAATGTGAAGGCAACAGATGCTGGACACTGATATTGTGTAATCACATATTTCACGGCTGTCACTCGGTTGTCCCTGTGGGAGGAACGCATCTCGCATCGGTGCGTGCCCGGCAGGTGAGATGGAGGAGATGCTTGAGCCTGCTCCCTGCCTGCAGTTGTGGGGGGAGCTGGTGTCATTGGGGGCTGTCACATCTGGAGTTTATTTTTTTCTTTTTTTTTTTTTGCCCAACACTTCATAGATGATGATTTTCCTTGGCCCTCTTCTGAGTGGTGGCAGGGCTTAAACTGTAGAGACATCAGCAAGGTAGAATTGTGGCACTCGCTTCATCTGTCTCCCCTCCACCTTTTCAGGAGAAACACCAGCACTCGGAGGGAGCTGTGAGCCTAGCTCAGCCATTTCTTCACTCTTGACCTTGTAATTTTTCAGTGATGATTAAATACCTTCTCCATAGCTGGAAGGGTGTGAAGGCTGCCTCTTCAGAAGATGAAGCTATTATGATCCATTTTGAGGCTGAACAACGTAGCTTGTGATACTGTGTTTGGATAGCCTTATGTGTTTGCATATGTCTGGCAAGAGAAGAAGGAAAGATCAGCTTTGCAAAGAAACTGCATCCCTCCGTTTTGATTTTACACATGAGAGGTTCCTATTCAAGCATGTGAGAGTCTATGAATGTTGGCATGTTGTTTAGGGGGAAGAAACTACAGTAATTTTCCTCTTTTTCTTTCCCTCCCGCCCCGCCCCTCTTCCAGCTCCACTATGTACAATTATTTTAGTAGCAGGAGGACTCTATAATTTTCAAAATACATAAATCAAGAATAGCATTAAAAATAGATCTGTTACTGAAGATACAGTCAAAACAAATCAGAGGCTGGATTTGGGGGTTTTTTGTTCTTAAATTGCCCTGTTTTCACTAAAATGGGATGACCTACTTCTGTGCATCTTGGAGGCTTCTGCAGGTGCTGATGTTGTCTGTAGGGATTTCCATCCTCCCATTGCTGTACCCTGGTGTTTTCCTTGAACGTCATTCTGGGGCAACTTAAATCTTTTGTTTTCCATCATTTACAGGCATAGTAAGAGTGGTGAAGCTTGGCTGAAAGGGGGGGCTAGAGAAAATACTGCTCCTGTGATGTTGCTCTTGACCTTTGAAGATGATACTGTGCAAGTCCACTATTTCTTCAGTTTATAAAATTGTGTTCTTTAAGCTTTGGAGAAGTAACTTGGCTGCTCTATCTGAACAGATTTATGCGTGCAGGTCTGCACAGATCCTTTTTGATAGCCATAATCCTATGTTATAAGATTTCTGTTGTTGTTTAAAGGAAAGAAATGCCTCCAGTAGTTACAGTGCCAGACAGAAAGGGACATGTCTAGCTAGTAAGATTTATTTGCAGGTCAACTGCTATACAGTTGCACCACTTTACCTTTCAGAAAGTGATGTGGTGATTTATTGTGGGGTGTTTTTCTATGCACTGAGTATTTCTGAGACTGGAGCCTCAGAAAAGGGCACTTTATATATTTAGATTAGGAAAAGTGACTTCCTTCCAAAGTAAAAGTCAGCAAAAGATTTAATTAACCTTTTCACTATAAATCTAACTCCATTGATTGTCTTCTGCTTCCTCCTCCCTTTCCTTTCTTTCTTGTTCTCTTTGTGGTAGACCAATTTTGGTTGCCTATGTTTAGGTGTTGCATGCATCAACTGCTTTTGCTAGCTCTAGCCTGTCTCGGTCTCTGAAACAACCTTATTTTTTCATCTCTGGGTCTCCCATAGTGATTTTGGCTGCTTTATTACTTCTTCTGTTCCTGATAAATTTTTAATTGAAAAATCAATATAGACCCTAGAATACAGGGTCAGCAGAGAAGTTTTGTAACCTACCAGGGATAAAACTTTAAAATATTAGTTTTACCTCAGGGCTGCACAATTTCCCTTGAAAGAATATTATTTATGGGAGTGAAGGAAGAGAGAAGATGCATTCTAGCAATTGAAGACCTGCTTTTGAAGGATAATTGGAATTATTTATAGCATTTTAATTTGCTCCCCCATTTAAAAATATTTTAGGTTCAGAGAGAGTTAATAATGTATTGAGTCCACTTCTGCAATTTCTTCCGTACCTGTTTATATGAGCTGCCTGATGAGCTGTGCCATCAGCGTTCAGCCAAATACTTCTCCAGAAATCCAAGTTGGATCCAAATTAAGCACTTACTGAGGTCCAAACAATATTTTGATTGTTTTCCATATCAACCTTGCTCTCCTCCTAGATGATGCTGGAAATAGAAGCTTGGAAAAATGGGTGATAATCAAAGAGCACAGCAATATCTGTGTTCGTATTAGCAGTTTGAGCAGCACCAAAGCGAGAGAGCTGGTGGAGAGGGTCTGGTGTCCGTGCTATGTGTGTTTGGGAGGTTTTCTTTGAAGTAGCTGTTGTCTGATCCCAGGGGCCTAATGCCTGTGGGATGCTTACAGCACAGCTTCAGGTTTAGCTTCAGCTGGAAGGGATCCAGTTTACGTGCTCAAAGACTGCTCCACCATGTGGATCAAGCACTGTAGGTCGGAGATAGAAGGAGCTTGAAAAGTGCTACTGAGATCTAAGCCGAAATGCTAATATGGGTGTTTTGCATCTGTCCCTGAAGTACCATAATTCTGAGAGGAATCCCAGTGCTGTAATATTTCAGCTGACTTTGGTATCTCCTAACTTCTGCAACAGATGAGCAATGTTTTGATACAATATCATTTATGTTAGGGTTTCAGTTATTAAAACTGTTTTTTCAAATAACTAACCCAAGAAAAACAATGTTGTTTTCGAGCTAGATCCATCTCACTTCAGTGCAGTTTTTAGAAGCACTGTCTACAATAAATTGTTGGTCCTTTTTTTACTGTAGAAGTTTAAGAGGGTATGACTTTGCACATATTTGCACTAATATCAAATACAAGAATCTACCTAGTTCTGCTGACAGTGACTAAGCATATCACAAACTCAATTATGTTGTAAACTTGGGTTAGTTTGTCTGATTCTTCTTCAGGCTTAGTAAAAGCTTCAGACATGAGCTGACTTAGAGATTCATATCCAAATCGGGTGACAGACTTTTTTTTTTTTTTTTTTTACTGCAATCAAAAATTGCAGAGTATGGCAATTCAGACAAAATAAAAGTAATGTCAGAAAGATGTAGAAAGCTTAGAAAGTGCTTTATAATTTTTGCATCAAAATTGAGGAAAATATTTTTTGGCTATTTGCAGTAATGGGCTATGAAATTGTTGAGTACTGTTGGCAGTATATGAGATGCTTAAACCTTACTGTTCATCTAGGAGGTTGTCCTTGAATTAAAGCAGTGGCGTGTCTAGCTTGCCCTATTATTTCTAGAAATAAATCAGGCACATTTTGAAGTCTGCGCACAGCTCTTAGGGCAAGCTCCAGCTGGCTCGGTGTGAAGTGCCTTGGAAGGCCTTCAGATGAGTTCCCATTGTTTCGTTATATTTAAAAGCCAAGAACAGGAGTTCTGGCGGTACTACTGATCCAGCTTCGCCGCGGTGGGGAGG
Source organism: Aquila chrysaetos chrysaetos (assembly GCF_900496995.4). NCBI lineage: Eukaryota > Metazoa > Chordata > Aves > Accipitriformes > Accipitridae > Aquila > Aquila chrysaetos. The sequence continues at coordinate 85,904,724 of NC_044030.1, forward strand.
CCAAAGGCAAGCAGCCCTACTCGGCTGAGCTGGAGGAGAGTCCGAGCCCTCAGTGCCAGCTTGTAATGTGATTAACCATCGCACGGGGGGACGTGGCTCGCAACCACGCACAGGGTGGAGAGCTGTTCTTGGTGAACCACAGCGGCTCTCGCTGCAGACCTGATGGTCTTTTTCATGAAACCCCCCAAAATGACAGTAAGTTAAACGACTTGTAGTCCTTTTTTTTTTTTTTTTTTTTTTTTTTTTTTTTCAATTCCCCTCTAGTTAGGCTGGAGTTTACTACCTGTGCTTTCAACTAGTTTTGCCACGAGGACTTTGGAAGTTGTAACTGGCTTTCAGATGGATGCGTTCAGCTTTGTAACTGCTACTAATGTGCGATTAGTAAACATGGAAGAAGTAGAGCTGTCTGTGTCTTACACAGGCTTTTGAATTGGAATGTCTTGAACCTGAACTTACCTATAAGAAATAACGCAATAGTACGAATTTAGTTGAAATAAAATTGCTGTGACTTGTTCAAACGTATTTCAAAGAACGATAAATAGGTCACATCATTGTAGCAAGGATGCTTGGGACCTATTCTAAGATAATGTTGTTAAGGTGTAAATTCTAAATCTTATTTTTCCTTAACAGTAACAGAGTTTTCTTTTAATGTGTTGCTAGCAACTGTTGACCAATTACTGAATGGCTTTGATATATGAAAGACATGTGCAGTTGTATACTTAGTTGATGCAATTCCCTTTGCTATGGGATGCTTGACTAGCATTTGAATAGAATTTCTCCTGTAAAAGATTCTCAGATGCTGTCTTTTTTCATGGATCCAACAATAGTTTTTCATTCACCTGCAAATTTATTTGTGCGTGCCTGTATATTTGAGAATCGGAGTGAAGGCAAGTTATTCATGCTTGACTCTTGTAGAATAACAACACTGTGGTTTGAAGGAGAGAAGTCTTCATGTCCAAGTGACAAACAGGGTTTGGTTGGTGTGTGTTTGTGGCACTATAACCAATAATTTGAAAAATGTGACTGATTTCTTCCTTAACTTAAATCTTTCATTATACTACTTCAAAGCTAATTTCTTTCTTATTTTCCTGAATGGTAACTTCCATTAATTTCACTCTAGGTAATGATACAATTATATGTAATCATTGACACAATTCAATATGCAATACATCAGTTCCTTTGTGCAGTGATTGTGCAGCCCTTTCAGCTGCTTGAATTTGGACGGTTTCCATCTTGTGCATTGCCAAGAGCAGTTCTGGAGTCTCTGACATTTTGTCTGACATTAGGCAAGACTAGTAAAGCAAGGTTCCTTGGCAGTGGTTCTGCAAACTTGCCCATTTTGTAGGTGTGAATTTGACGCTCAGGAGAAAGGGACGAGCCAGCTAAAAGGTGGTATTTCCCATATAAAGTCATGGCTGAAGTATTCATCTGAGATAAATAAGAACTTGTCTAGAAAGAAATCTCCTGGAGATGCAGGCAGTATATCTGTTTCAAGTGCTAATGACAAAAAATTTCATATTCATTCCCTTGAGCTATAATTTTGAAAATAGAAAGTGAAGATTGATCAGATAAATCAAAAACTTTTCTGTTTTTTTAAATGCAGTCCATGTCTGCTGGCCTTACTGCAAGAATAAGGACTGCAAGACTGGCTGCTCATTTTGTTTATCTGAGCCAAATTTTGACTCTGTTATTCAAAATGAGTAAATCACTTGTGTTTTATTTGCTATGGATCTTTACTAATGTTACTAATCAGAAGGCATGCTGTTGAGCCCCAGAATCTTGATCTTTTTCCACAAGAGCAGGCATCTAAACTTATTGCAGATGCATGGGTGTAAGGGGGATCAAAACTCAGCCCCTGCCTAGGAAATCTGGGTCCTGCAGATTCCAGTGGTGCACAGGTGATGCTGGGGGCTAGCAATGAGATCAAGGTGTAGCTAAATGGGAATCAAGAAATGCATGACTGTCTTTTGCTCCTTAAGGAATATGAGTCAGGAATCTCCTGGCATTTGAAGAACTCTATAAAGCGGCAGCGTTAGTGGCGTGCAAGCGCTCAGGAGCACTGGGGAGTCTCAGGCGGTGGCTGGCAGATCAGGCGATAATGATTCCTTGCACCACGGGAACGAAGGAAACCGTAAAATCCATCTCCTTTTCTTTTCGCATGTTGTCTGATGTCTTTGATCATTCAATTCCAGTGTATTCCTCTGTAAGGTTTGCCCCTTTTAAAGCTACCTTTGATATGATGCTGTTATATACTTCAGTGGAGTCCCTTGTACACTATGGATGTGCAGGAGCTGAATTATCTGCCACCCACCTCAGCCCACAGGCTGGATACCTCTGGCTTCAGTCCCTTCAGAAGTGGCTAGACCTCTCTTTTCTAAAGAATTTGTTTGAAAATATTTTGCTATCATTTCCCTCTTTCCTGTATGTGGCTGTTCAGTGCTGCTTCGTCCTGCCAGGTACAATAAATCATAGCTTAAGTAGGGATGCATGTGAGTGCATTGGGAGGGTTGGTGTGGGGAAGAAGTGAGCTGTGCTTTGTAACCCCAAATATGCCATCCGCTGAGCTGCTAAGGCAGCCTTAGAGAATTAGTGGTTAGTTAGGAAGAGGTCTGTTTGCCTAATAAGGTGCTAGGTTACCTGCTGATAGTTGAGTCTTGCTTTTTTATTGCTGTTTTTCCTGATGGTAAAAGCTCTACAGTGGTTCCCTGGGAATAAGAGCCTTTCTATAGGTATATGGGACCATATTACAGAATTTAAGACCTTCTTCCAAAATAAGTAACAGCAGCCTTCCCCAGCGTATAGAAAGGTGCTCGGTTTGTATCAAATTCTATGTGCTTTTAGCATAACTTAAATGAGATCCCGTTAGCTTGGCTCCTGTGAAATTCTGTAGGTTAATTCCACGTGGGCGTGATGACCAATGTTGTGCTTATTGCTGCTAAAACTCGCACAATAATCAAATTTTGGTGCTTCAAGGACGGAACAGTTTGTAAGGAGCTATTGCAGCTTGTGCATTTAAGTGAACTGTTGTTATGCAGATTGGTTGCAGTTTTTAGACTTCTGCCAAACTCCTATCACAGCCCTCCTCTGTATGTGATGAACCCCCAGTTTTGGAGTAGTTTGATAGGTACCTTTCAACTGTGTTAATCAGCTGCTAATTGAGGTACATCCACCCTTGCTTGTGCTGCCTCTTCAGGAGTTGCATCTCCTTGGTCTTGCTCTTGGTGGTGACTGGCTACATCTTCCTCATGAGCAAGTGTGGTGTTATCGGGGGTTTGTTTCTTAAAAGGGAAGAAACTGGCTCCCTTCAGTAAAATTTTGGAATTTACTGTGGCTTCTGCCTGCCCCAGGTAATGCTGCATCTGCAGTTGGGGCAGGGGTGGGACCTCCCCTGGTGTTCCTGAAAAGCTGCAGACTATAGTGCTGATTACAGAAGAGAAAATAGCTTCCTTTCTCTTTGAAATTAGTGGCCAAACAATAGGAAGCTGACTTGTGATCAGCTTGTGAAAGTAGTGCTTTGTTTTGGAGTGTTTATCACAGACACTTGGCCCAGATGGGATGGTCCTGGAAGTGTATTTACTTTCTACCAGTTGATAAAGATTTGTTTTAAGAACTTGAGACAAAATACAATTTTATATTAAAACTATGAGATTCCGTATAAATTAATTTAAGCATTGAACAGAGAATATTACCCTTAGTAGGACCAGTTTTGAGGTTATCTTTTTAAAGACCATATTTGCAGTTTTTCTTATGGGCTAGATGCATCTGACTCTCATTTAGTGACAAAACAAAAATGAGAGATGTCTAGACACAGTGGATTTTCATAGCTGTTTCTGCGCCCATTACCATGATGTTACACATCTGTGCAATTTCTTTTCTCAGTACATTGGTATTGTGCTTTTTTGGAGGGTGGTTTTTTGCTTTGTTTTTTTCTCTTAGGGATGCTGCTGCATCCTTCTCCCCTCTCCTTCCTTAGGAGCTGGTTGGTGGTACGGGCTGCCGTTGTACTACCTGCTAGTTATTAGTTTCCCCGTGCTTTATCTTTTCTATGCATTTTTCAGTAGTTTTACTGTTGACAATCACGTGAGGAAGGATGGCTGCTCTCCCCGAGGCTGTGGAGGGGGATTACAGGAATCAGGTGGGTAGATGACAGCTAGGAACAAAGAAGGGTTTGGACTGAGCCCCCCCAGGAGCCTGCGGAGGTGACAGTCGTGGTGTCCCCAGGCTGCAGTGATGCCTGCTGGGACACGGGGCTGCCCGGAGCGCTAGGACAGCCTGAGCAAAAGCCATAGGCCTGACTGTCAGCAGAGGACCAGGTGGAAGCATCCCAGGTCGGTGTTTCGGGTATTGAAGCTTTCATGCCTACTGGTGAGAAGGGGGGTGTTGGTCTGAGCCCCACTCCTCTGGGGAGAAGTTTTTCAGTATCAAGACTGAGGTGGGTAAGGGTTTATTCCTCCTGTGTCTTACCTTTTATGCTGCGTTGCTGTTTTTGATGGATAGCTTTGTTGCTCTAAGTAGTATTGCTTGCAAAAACCCCTGCCACCACCACTGTAACCATCACTTCCACTTCATTCTTAGCTCAAACCTGGCACCTGCCAAACTACTCATCTTTTCAGGTGTCGTGTGATGCATGTAAAGTTTGATATTCTGGGGAAAGTTACAGTACAGAGATAAATTATTCTGAGGACAGATGAATCTCGTTGACTGGCATTTTACTACTGGATTTGACTGTTGAATAATAACCTGGTTAGTAAGAAATGGGCTTGTCACTCAGCAGACTGCCGGAGTTTTCAACATCTCTAATTATGAAGAGAGAGAATTTCCTCCTAGCAAAATCAGCTTTCTGTAATACTTGTCCTCTAGGATGTGTAGCATTTGGTGTATTCTACATATCTTTAACGCAATGTTATTTGGGCTTATTTTGACACTTGTTGCCTTAGCAAACCATGTATTTTCACTGTACTTAATTAAGAGAACTAATGGCCGTTTAAGAACTCTGTATTTATTCAGTCAGTCTTATGTAATACAGTGAAAAAATCCCCTCAGGTACTGGTAACAGGGAATTAATGCTAAGGCTGTAGCCTTGGAATAGAGAACTGTTGCTTTTTTTAAAAACTGAAGGATACTTTGAAATTGCAGTTTCAAAGCAACCTGCTTTTTGTTTGCCTTTAGAGGTACTAAAGGTGCATTTTGCAAAAATGCTGAGTGTAGAGGTTTCCAAAGAAGGGTTATGTGTGAATTGTCATACATTACGCATAACTAAAAGATCACAATGCCCACTTACTGTTATATTTTCCCAGCAAATATAGGCCCTGGAGTGGCGCTTCTGGTGTGGGATTGTGGAGGTCCGGACCTCAAACACTTGCTATGCTATACATGTAGACCAGAAAAAAAAAGTTAGGGTCCTGCCTCGAGTTTTAATTCGAATCTTATTTGATGTTCACATTGTGATTTTTTTTTTTTTTTTTTTAATTATTCTTGACTAATTTCTGCTTTTGAAGCTAAAAGCTGACAAAAATTTGGTCAATAAAAGCATCCGGATTACAAGCATATATTCCTAGATTTCTTTCCTCTTTCAGTTAATCAACAAGCCCTGTTCTTCAGAGTATCCTGGTCATGTTCCACTCCTTACTTCATTTGGTGTTAATTATTCAGAGAAGAAAGAAAGGTCTTGGGATTCAGCTAGCAGGAGATGGTGCCTTTCCAATGCAGGATGACAGTGCTGTCCGGTGCCTTTCAGGCAGCCAGTCGGGGTGTCCCTGAGCTTGGAAAGTCTGATTTGTACCTACGAGTACAGGAGAGAAATGTTTGTGTTCGGGGACAGCTGCCGTCTCATTCTATATCTGGGGTGGCTTTTACAGAAGCCCACAGTAAGGATTGACTTCATGCTGCTTCATTTATCTACCTATCTACTTAAGTGGACCTCTTAATTAGTCCTGTCTAAACCCTCTTGTGTAGCTGACCGCAGTCAGCTTACTCATCAGAAGTCCACTGAACGCCTGCCCCGTTGAGCCCCTGACATGTTCAAGCTGTAATTTAAAAACATTTTGCTTAAAAGATCTGAAGAATTGTTTCACTTGACAACTTCTCATTTGTTAAGTGACCACTTCTGGCACTTCATTTGCTGTTCCTGCCCTAGAGATTTCTCCCATCCGTCACTTTCTGTCTGTCCTAGGGCCCGTGGGTTCAGATCCCTCACATCTCTCTTCTTTTTAAGCAATGTGATAGAGATCCGGAGGTTCAATGGTCAACACATTTGGCAGGATGCTTTGTTATCTGTAGGCTCCCTGATGTGTCTCAGAAGCAGATTCACATGCAGCACTGTCCGTGTGCCCCACGGGTTTCGCAGCCTTGAAAAGGCTTTGTTTCTTGCAGAAACCTGTAATGTTTCTGTAGCAAGTGGTGAAATTCAATCTCCATATTTGATGAGTGCAGGGTTTTGAGTATAGTATCAAAGTATTCCAGGGCATAATGCCTGAGTGATCTTAAACATTATAAATTGTAGCCTGTCTTTTTAGAGAGCTGCAGACTATTAGTATCTGTGCTTTTTGCTGGATGGTTTTCAAATCCTGCCATAAATTCTCCCTTCCCACTGTCCTACAGGTTGCTTCAGTAAATCATACCAGATGCTGTGAGCGGGGTTCTCCAGTCCTGCCCTGTGTAGTCAATTCTACCTGTGTAAAGAGGGTGTCAAGCATTGCCAGATGGTGTAGTTTCATTCTTCGTGAGCCAAAATCACTACTGCCCTATGTCTTTTTGCAGTTGTCCACATAAGTGTGAAGCAGGTATAAAACATTACCGGCCATATATTATGTTAAAGCTACTTCTCTAAAGAATGATAAATGCATCAGTGGGAAGCAAGGGAGCCAATTACTCAGCATGATTAAAAGCAAACAAATGACCTATAATTGCATTTCATAATTAAAAATTCACTGCATATTAATATATTTTTATTATTGAGTTTATTAACACTTCATAAAACTGTATAACATGCATTACTAATAGCTGCTATATAATTGCAATATATTTTAAGTTTTCAGCGCTAAATGTTTTTGAAATGGGATTTAGAACAAAGGCAGATACTGGTTTTGGTTAGATAATGTCTTATGACTGTGTGGCTCTTGCTTTCAATTCTGTGTCTGGCTGTTCAAAGCACCCAGCAGTGAGATATCTAATCCCAGACTCTGGCCATTCCATCTGATCTATATCATGTCCTTTTAAAAAAAACAAACCACCATATAAGCACTGACTCATGAAAGTTCCTGGCAGTGACAAGACTGCTGTATTACTTAACATCTTTCTTCAGTGATTGTATATCTTTCTTCAGCGCATGTACATCCAAATATTGAATAAATGGGCTCTAGCAGAGCTGTGAATGAGTGATATTGGTGACTTATGTGCTCTAAAGTATCTTAAATGCTGTAGGGGGGGGAAATTAACAATAGCGATGCAGAAAATAAACAAGAAATAGATCCAAAGTTTTGGAAAGAAGTGTCCTGCGGCTTAAGATTTGAGACGTCTGCCAAAGCAGGCTTTCATAGATCTGTGAAAATAATGTTTAAGGATGCTCAAACCCCATGCCCTGCATGCCAGGGACTTGGCTGAGGTAAGGAGCAGCAGTTGTACCAGAAAGCAATCGCTGAGCTCAGGCTCATCCTGCACCTGCATGGGCTGCCCTGTTGGAAAGAGCGAGCTGCACCTTGAAATCCCTGGGACTACCTGGGGATGCTGCTGTAAAACCTCAGTAGCCTTAAATTTAAAAAATTATTTGGCAAGCAAAAGGGTGCTACCTGTATGAATTATCGCTTTTATAGAGGGATGTGAATAAAGCTGAGTATTTCAGAGTGTAATGTTTGTAAAACACGGATTGTCCCCATCCCAAATCATACGAGACTGAAAACTCGATGTCTCCTCACCCCCTGGGATCTAGCTTGATTACAGTGATGGCACTGGGGAGAGTTTAAATCTGCAGCTGTTCAAGTGGTAAAAACATGCCTCTGACTGAACTGTATCGAACATATGCATCTGCATATTTATATCCAGTTGAAGCTAAATCATAAAACAAACACAATGATAAACATTTTTGTGGCGTAAATGGTATGTGATATGATCAACAGCTACTCTTCTGAATTATTTTCCTTGAATTTTCTGAGTTTTTTTTCTTGACAACTACTGGCATTTCTAACTGAATTTTCTGATGTGACAGATTATTGTGTTGCTTTGAAGTTTAACTTCAAACTGCTTTTACTCTTGCATTAAAATATTATATAACTGCAGGTTTCATTGTCACTAGATGTATTTTACTATTTAATACATACTTCTGTGCAATGAATGCAATTGCATTACAATAGCAGCAGTGACGCTGTGCGTTTTGCTTAGAAAATACACAGATTTATCATTTGTAGTAGCTGAGGAAGAAAGAAAAAATAGCATCTAGACATATTTTCTTCTTCAGACATCCTATTACAAGGGAACAAAGCGTTCCTTGTTTCACTGCAAGGTGTCCGGAGAGCTAGCCCGAGTTACGCAGTCATTTCAAGCAGCCGCTTTGTCACCTGTGTGCTAGAAATGGCTGTCCTGCTCAGCAGATGGTAGGTGTGAAGAATGGGCGATGTAGTGCGAGATACGCTTGTGTTGTGTCATCCAAGGATTCCCCAGAGCCAGGCTGGAGCAGGAACAGATGGATGATCCATCCTCTGGAGCAGGGATCAAACACTCCCTGATCCAGCTCCTCTAATGTTCATGTCTAAATGGGCTCTGGCTTTGTTGGCTTGCTGTAATCACTTGTCCTGAAAAAACAGCTGCCAAGAAGTCTGTTTGGTAGCTCCTGGAGGTCTAGGAGCCTGCTGGATAGAGACAGGACTATCAATACACAAGTGGACATGTCAAGAGTGTTTTGTTCTTGTTTGGTTTTCTACTTGTAGTTGCCTATCCTACTTCTGCTGGTTGCTTGTGCTTGATTTAAACAACAACAACAACAAAGGTTTAAAAACCTGCAGGATAAATCAATACTTATAATACTTTCACTAGCTAGTATTTTTATTATAGCATTTTGTATGACAGCTGAAATCAGTATAATACAATACAGAAAAGACTAGAGTAGGGAGGAAAACCAGAAGATGCATCCAAATTGAATAAGATACAGGTAGCTTTTTAATGCAGCTGACTTCACAAAAGAAAGAGATGTTGAATCAAGATTTTGTCTAAAAGTCAGGTCAGATTTTGAACAAATAGAATGACTAAAACCTGTACTTGGAAGAAGAAATGCAAAGGCTGAATGGATTAAAGTCTCATCTGATTCACTGGAATGTGCACTCATATCTCTACACTAGATTCAGTTATTAAAAAGTTAAATCGAGGCAAAAAAAAATTCAGTTCTACATAATGATTGTTCCAAACTTTGAAATGGAGGGGATATCTGCCATAAAACAGTCTGAAAAAAATATTTATGTACTGAAATGTAAAAATGAGAAACTAAACATCATTAGTCACCACAAATGGCACCCTGGACTCCTAGCAAGCTGTCTGTGTCCTCTTTTTGTCTCCGTAAGTAGAGACATAATGTGTTTCTCTTTCATGTGGGTGTTTGGAAGGGGACCTGGGAAATGATATTCTTGTGTGAAAACTGAGGTCTGATTTTTTTAAAACAAAACAATTAAAATGGAGAACACAGACACTTGCTTTGTTGCATGCAATGAAGCTTTGCACAGACATTGCTGTAATTCTTAAGGATAGATAAGCTATAGAATTATATAAGTTTGATTATTTTTTTTTAAGCATTATCTACAGTTTCCATGGTATTTTTCTTGAATGAGGAACAAACTTCTTTTCCCTTGCCAGGAAGTCTGCTTTAGGGAGCCAGAACCAACTCTTGATTGAAGCTGTCTTCTCAACTGGGCTGTGTCCACGTTCCACACGTGGTACAGTGGCTTCAGGAATATGTGAAATTAAATTATACCACAGCATTTGGCATCCACACCATCTCTTGCAAACAGCCTACTCTCTCGGAAACTAAGCTGGGTAACTTTTCTTTCGGTTGCCTATGGCAGACAAGATTTGTGGGGCTTCCCCGTGCCACAAGCCACCTTGAGGTGGCATCTCATGGATGGTCTGCTCTGGCTGCTTTGTCCCCGAGGCTCTCGCAGCCTCTGTGGAGCCCGTGCTGAGCCCTTGTGACTTGGTGTGGCACTGGGCAGCTCTGGGTTATGTTGACCCCAGATGTGCGTGTCAGTGCAACGTCTGCTGGCGTACAACCACCTCATCCTAATTCTGTCAAAGCAATCTCAAATCTCTCTTTCTTGGGAGATCTTCAGGGTAGGTGTGGTGAAGCCAATCCCCTTTGAGGGCTCAGAGATCCACACTGCGTGACAGAGCTTTAAAAAAAAAAAAAAAAAAAAAAAAAAAAATAGTGTCCGCCTGAAGAACAAATGCACCATGAACACATGGACTTGTCCCAGCTGGGTGCTTGACACCAGGCTGTGGTCACTGTGTGCCACAGCGAAAGCTTGGCTGTCTTGAAAATCTGGGCAGGAGACACTTGCTCCAGTGACACTTGCTGCTCTTTGGTGGTAATGATTGTGTGTAACTTAGAATACAGCATTTTGGGGAAAGATACAGTATAAGTGGAATAAAATTTTATTATTACAGTGATAGTGTTCGTATTTCTAAAGAAGTCTTATCTGAAATATGCTTACAGAACTGGGATTTTTAGGGGATACTTATACTTAATTGTAGAGAAACATTTGTTCTTAATAGATGTTTCTTCCTGATCCAATCATTAAACAAGTTAAAATATGAGGCAGGATATTTACTGGCTTTGAAGTGAGTACCCTTCTGACAGTGAGGGCAAAATACTAATTGGAAATCATTATAGATGGTCAAATTGGAAAAAAAAAAAATATTCTTTGTACTTTTTTTTTTTAATGCGGCTGCATCCATATTTAACACAGAAATGGCAATTATTTCCTGTCGCAGAGGAGCCCTGTGCAGACAGGTTTCTGTGGAGCGCGCTGGAAAGACGCGATGAGGAGCCGGTTAGGAACCATATGTGCTGTAACTGCTCCATTACACTGGCTGTCAGTCGGAGTATTTTGATGGATACTTATTAATGTAAATGGCTTTCCATTCTTCCTATCTTTGTTTGTAGAGAAACCAAAGCACCTCTATTCCATCTTTTTTCTAATTAATTGGCATAATTGGTAGAAATGGGCCATTTGGGAGTGAAAACCCCTTTAGTACCTAACTGAAATTACCAAATAGTGTTTATCTACACAAGTGCCAGTAATTTGAATTAAAATGTTTGGTCCTAACCTTTATTCTTTCCCCAGCAAGTGACTTTATTCATGTGGTTTTTTTCTCTTATAGTATCCTCAAGTTTTTTGATTTCATTTCTCCCTCTTTCCCTTTTATATAGGAAGGCAGAAACCATCAGTGTTCACTGCTTTTATTTACATATAGCAGCCAAGGAATATGGGAGCTGAGTCTCCAAGGGCTTTGCCTGCCATGTATTGGGCTTTGAGAAAGCTGTTGTGGAACTTGAAAAAATTATAACATTAAATTTGTAATTAAAGATGGAGCTTTTAAAGTGATGATGTTCTTCGAGAAGAGGCTCATGGGGTGTTCGATATTTGCTCTTTTTCCTTAATCCTGGTGGAGAGAAAAAAAAACCCACAAAAACCAAACAAAACAGAAGAACCCAACTTAGCTGTGGTTGTGTGGACTCTGATTTATCCTCCTCCCACTGCTTGGTGGTGGTTCTTTTGATGTATGTTTCTGTATCAGAAAGGAAGAGGAATACCGATGGACTAAAAATTTAGTTAAGTAAATGATGATAGTGTCTGAAATCATGTTAGTGCTGTGATTTCAAAAACATACAAGTCTAAACCTCTTTTGTTCTTCTATTAGTTCTATTTGTTCTTCTGCTTCTAATTTGTGAATCAAGTTCAAAACAACTTTTATATGATTAATCATGCTGCCCTGGCGAAGGAAGCACTGTGGAGTAAAAGACATCCTGATCTAGTGATCACAGGGAGCTAAATACTCTTGGGTTCACCTAGTTTCTTTTTTAATCTAATTTTTTTGTTGTTGTTCTGATAAGTGTGAAATATTTCTCTACTTCTTGAAGATTATGAAGGTTATATTGATTTTTAGATGTCATGTGCTAATCAGCTTATTCAGCACTTAGGAGTTTTAATAAACCTGCAGTGCGGTGTTACCCCAATATTCATGCATCAGACAGATTTCTCTTTTCCTACTGGGGAAAGAAGCCTGGCTAGTGCAAGGATGATGTGTCCTGTTTTTAAAGGAAGGTTTTTAATGACTGAGTTGTACCATTAGACATGCAAAACCAATGTGCAGAATGGGATGTTGTTTCAATTGTGCAGCTATAGCAAGCAGACTAGCGGACTTTAATTTCATTAATTACCATGGTTAGTGTAAACTGAAGCAGACAATTTAAGAAGTTGCAGACTTGCTCTTGGCAGCTGCTTCTCAATTCATCATTGTAATTTTGGCGATTTTAGCCTAAAAAGATGACGGCCCCAGTTGTACCAGTGCGGTGGTTTGTCAAGGCTGGGCTGCGTAAGGTGGAGTCGCAGCAATTCACGGCGGACAAAACTGCTTTTCAAACAGAGATTGTTTCGGAAAACTTTTCAAACTTTGCAGCCGGAGAAGACGTAGGATGGACTGATGCCCTGAGGGTTATTGGTATTCAGGGCAGCCAGGGTAATGCTTGTGGCTTTCGCTCAGCTGCAGAATTCTGCAGCCCACTTTCTGTCGGAGGTTCAGGGAATAACGTCGGTATTGTGCGCTCGCGCAGCTCCTGCTACAATGGGGCACTGTTTGATGGCTGCTGGGGTCTCGAGGTACCGCTGCAGCCACAGCATGCACTGATTTCAGAATTTGCATTTAAAAGAAGCTGTTATCGATGGCAGAGGTTATGAAACAATGTCTGGGGCTCCCCCCGCAACTGTCTTTAAGCTTGTAATTGCATTTTTTCACAACTTCACTGAAAACTATGACAAACATTTCCTTCTCCTGTTACCTGCCGCTCATGTAGCTCATGGTTTGGATTTTTCTCTCTCTTTTTTTTTTTTTTTTTTCCGCTGAAATTGTGTGAATTGAACCTTTGCCCAGCTTGAATCAGGTGGAGAGCTGGAAGGCACCAAAGAGAAACGTTAAATAAAACCTGTCTTGTCCCGGCTGGTTGTGGGAGTTTGCTGTAGGATGTGCCAATGGGGCTTTCTGTAGCTCAGCCAGGATTTGTCTGAACAAGCAAACAGGGTGCAGAAACCAATTACACACCCTTAATGGTAAAAGGGAAGTGTAGAAGTTGTAGTATAAAGTAGGAGAAGCAGGTCAGGGGTGGGTTGGGTGAGGGGAGGTAGAGACTGGCAGTCATCTGTAAAGCAATTGGCACATTTGGTTGTTATGTGCTTAAACACCTCTTATAGCTTGTTAAACCATGGTGCAGTTTATAACATCATTGAAGTAAGTAAAGAGCCTTTCTAATCTGTAGTAGAGTTGGAGGAAATCCTCTTGCACAGGGTCAGGGTGATGCTCTTTGTGCAAGTCAACTTCCTCATGTAAAGGAAAGAGTGATCAAAGGCAGGAATGGAGATCTGGGAAAAAATACTTTTTTTTTTTAAACAGTTTGACATTCTTTTGGACTGTAATGCTTCATTTGGGCCAGTTTAGCAGTTCACCTTTTTACCTGGTGGATGTGCACCGTCTTTCCTGATGCAGGTTTCGTCTCCCTGGTCTGCGCGTTTTGGTCTGGTGCCTTGGACAAAGCGTATTTGTGGGAACAAGGTCTGTGAGGTTTTGTGTCTGTATTGATGGTTTTGGTTTACAAGCCTTGATTTTGATTTTTATTTACTTTGATCCTGCTTTTTATTTAAAAAAACCAACGACAACAACAACAAAATCCAAAACCTCCCAACCACAGCTTGATTTTTGATGTTCCCAGAACCTCAAATACAGAAACAGGACAGCCATATGGCTCCAACATAAGTCTGGGTCCCTAGCTAAGGAACGTAAATACTTTTGGTATATATAGCCTTTTTTTTTCCTCCCAGAAATGGTTGCAATCAAAAGGTATTTAGCTGCAGGGGTGGCCAAGAGCAGGCACAGCCTTGGCAAAAGGCCCCAAAGCCACTGCCCCATCTGCATAGTATTATCCACATGAGTAGGTTTTCTTCATCGAAATCAAGAGGACCGTATGGCAATATTCAGATCTGAAATTATTTCAAATGGATTCCCATGTAGTTACAACTCTGTATTTGCAATCTTAGTGATTTCAATTTGGAAACTCGTTCAAGTGAGTAATATAATGTCGGACTGCTCCTTCTGTTTTTCTTTGGAGCTGGCAAACTTCTAAAAATAACTTGATTACGAGAAAACTTCTCAGGTTGGGAATAGGACATCAGGGTGTTTTGGATTTATTTGCTCCACACTTAAAAAAGAATGGAAGTTACTGTTATTGCACAATGTTTTAATAAGAGTGACTGAATTTTGTGCTCTGACTTCTAAGCTTTTCCTAGTCTCAAAAGATGTATTTAACAACTGAGTTTTTTGCATAGCAATTCTGTTATGGTTCTATGGGTGAAGGACCTTTCTTCCTTGTCCTAGTTTCAGCTGGGATAGAGTTAACTGTCTTCCTAGTAGCTGGTACGGTGCTGTGTTTTGAGTTCAGTATGAGAAGAATGTTGATAACACTGATGTTTTCAGTTGTTGCTAGCAGTGTTTAGACTAATGTCAAGGATTTTTCAGCTTCTCATGCCCAGCCAGCAAGAAAGCTGGAGGGGCACAACAAGTTGGCACAGGACACAGCCAGGGCAGTGACCCAAACTGGCCAACAGGGTATTCCATACCATGGGACGTCCCATCCAGTATAGGAACTGGGAAGTGGGGGGTGGGGAATCGCTGCGGGGTGCCGGTCGGCAGGTGTTGAGCAATTGCACTGCGCATCATTTGTACATTCCAATCCTTTCATTATTGCTGTTGTCATTTTAGTAGTGTTATCATTATCATTATTAGTTTCTTCTTTTCTGTTCTGTTAAACCGTTCTTATCTCAACCCGTGGGTTTTGCTGCTTTTTCCTGATTTTTCTCTCCCATCCCACTGGGTAGGGGGGGAGTGAGTGAGCAGCTGTGTGATGCTTAGTTGCTGGCTGGGGTTAAACCACGACATTCCTACAGGTGCTGTGCCGTTCCTCTTAACCTGATTGTTCTTTAAAGCACTTGTTCAGCAGAATTCCAAGTGAAGTTGTACAATACCCTGAAGAACTTTATGTCCAAGGGTCTCAGTGATATGGACTTAGTCATTACGGAAGCAGGATAGTGAGACAAGAAGACATTACCCATGCTTAAACCAAAATCGCACAGCAAGCTTAGCGTATGCCTTCCAGGCATTTTGAGCCTCGGTGCACACCAGTTCGTGGGCCAGCTTGCCTGAAGACAACAAGATGCTCTGTCTTGGTCAAGAGTGACTCTGCAGTGATTTGACAGCGAGATATTTTCTTCAACAGACCTGCAGTAGGAATTGGGCATAAATCAATGCAATTCATACTGAACCGCTTGGGCTCCAATCAAGCGTCTTTGTACAAGTAGCCAGGGAAGCTGGGTGCAAGAAATCCTGCTTCTTGCATGGCCGAGCAACCACCGATCCTGGCAGGAGAGGGGCAGAAGGGCTCCTTGTGTACTTGTTCTTACACCAAGTGTGGTGGCAGATGCTGGGGTGGATACTTGGTGGTGCCTTAACTTTGCTTTTTAACTATATCTGGGCTTCTTCAGTGCTTACTCAGTGCTTTGGTGGTAGGGGGACCTGAGGGAGTACAGTCCGATTCCGTTGTTGGCTGTGGTTAGATGGGGGACAGAAAAATGATCTGGCTCTTGAGGGCTTTGAGGAGTGCGTTCTTCAGCTGCTATGAAAGCTTGGAGGAAGCATCTTCACCTTCACCAGAAAGAGAGATGGGAAGAGGAAGAGAGAGGAGTAAAGTGCAGCGGAAAGACTTTTGGTTGGAGAGAGCCTGAGACTTTTTGTCCTTTGGAAGACAAGTAGCTCAGAGCAGAATAAGGAGAAGAAAATGTCCTTTGAATCAACTTATGACTATTCATCAGGAGAGATGTACACCAAGGTGGAGAGGCAGTGGTAAACCTTACCTGGGGGTTTCCTTCATGCCTTTTGCTACCATTGAAATACAGCAACTGTTCAGGGAGTGAACAGGAACAAAATGCTTAATGAAGGATATATCCTTTCTTAGAATTTGATGAGAAACTTTGCAAGCGCATTAAAATAGATGCTGTAGCTAACCCAGTACAAGCAAACTCGATGTTTTAGCAAGTCTCAAAGTGAGAATGTTGCTGGGCTCATTCAAGGTATTTTAATTCCTGGGCAGAAATGGCTTTTTCCCCATAGAAGCTTATTTTCATTGAAACCTCATCACTAACAGGGAGAGGTGGCTGCTTGATCACAGAATAATCATTTGGGATTCCTTATCCCCTTCCTAGTCTCAGGTGAGAATGACTTCTCAGTCTTTGCTGGAAGCCTGCATTGCACAGCCACCAAAGCTGAGGCAGGTGAATTCTGCTGTTTCTGTGCTCAGTGAACAAAACTTGCTGAGTTGATTCCTTTTTTTATTTTTTTCTCCTTGTTAGGAAATGCTCAGTTAATTGGTATTTGGTAGCTGGCAGAGAATGAGGGGCTTTGAAGACAGTTCTGCCTGAAGGACAGGTGTGATGAGAAATACTGCTTACTGTGTGTGGGTTGCAGAAAGCCAATTTCCAACTAAAAACTGTACACCCTGCAAGTAAACTCATATTGACAGCTTTGGGTGTTACTTGGACAATGTCTCTTCTAGGCTGTATGGTATCTTTGAAATACAATGACATTTAATACTTTATTTGATCTTTTTGAATGACTTCTGAATATGGATCTGCCACAAAGCTGGTCCTCTTATTTTGTGGTTTTCAGGAAAAGCTCTCCATCATGTCATGTTGCAGACTTCAAAACACAGGTCTGGATACTTTGTGGCTGTAAATTAATTTAACATCACTGTCCAAGTCGATATCTGACCCATCATACATTGGGCTTGATCTCATCTAAAACATGCAGAACTCAAGTTTTAGTAGTTATGCTTATGCTGTGAAACAAAAATTCTGGCTCTGGTGGTGATTGAAAAATTGAAAGTAAGAGATATAGGGATATGCTTAAATTATAAGGTGCTCAGTTGGAGATAAATCTATTGTCCTGGGGCTTGTGATATGTGACAAACTCCCAAAGGAGAGGTTCATTTTCTAGCTAGTGATTCTCCCCCCCCCCAAGGTCTGGATTCTTCCCAGGGTTGTGGGGGAGTGCTGGCTTTTTTGTCTTTTTTTTTTTTTTTTTTTTTTTCTCGGACTCATAAAATAGTTTAGGTTGGAAGAGATGTCAGGAGGTCACCTAGTTTAGCCCCTCAATGTTTCTGTTACTGTAGCTGAGACAGGGACATGGAGTTAAAGTAAAACAAGGAAACTGTGATTTATTATGAAACAAAATTGAGTGGGGTTTTTTTTTCCTGCTGGAAAAGCTGATGCATTAAGGGAGTGTGGTGGGAGCAGTTTGATATTCATTGGTTATCCCTCACAACAGCAGTCTTGATTGCTGTTGGATGTTTTATGACTCAGATTATGCTCAGATTAGACTTTTTCTTTATCTTAATTCTTTTGGGTTTTTCAAAAGCTGAAATGATGCATTCAGGGCACACAGTCCATCGGCTTTGCTGTGTGCTTTCATTGTGCAAAAAGGGAAGGGCTCTACATTTGCAGTGAAGTCCCCATTTGTTTCTTTAATGTTCACATACATTATCGTAGCACTGCAGTTTGTTTCCTTAATGAACACCAGTCTGGTGTTCCCAGAAGCCTTTCACTAAATAGAAGTGGGAGAACTTTAATTTCAAGGATTGAACAAGAAACTGTCTTTCTCTGTTTTGTAAATGGGAGTAGAGAGAACATTATAATTAAGATATTGTATGCACAGTAATGGGAGGAGGACGCAACCGACCTCTTATTACCTTACCTTGGGTGCTGGTTTGCATTATGCATATGTCAGCCTTGGGTATGTGTAAGGAGATGCAGGTGCACTTGTGAGGTCTTTTTGGTTGTGGGGCCCTGGGTGGTCCCTCTGTACCGTGGGACCTGCCCTGGCAGAGGGTTACCCTCCAACGAGAGGCACAGAGGGAGCGTCGGATCTGTTGAAGATGCTTGAGAAGGCTGCAGATGAGATGATAACTGAAGGCTAGAAGCAGTCTTTGTAAAGTCATTGGAATTTGGTGCTGAAGGGTGCACACATGCTATTTTTGGCAGCTGTATCACCCAATATGTTGAAGGAGATAACCTCCTCCCGGGGTCGCATGTGCCAGATCAGTCCTGCTCATCCTTCAGTGCAAACACAGCTCTAGTTTCTAACAAAACCAGGAGAAAACAATTTGTCTGTGTATCATTAACATAATTGATATTTATTACTTTCTTTGTGATTTTCTGAGTGTTTTTTGGTTTTGGATGCTGGGTTTAAATCACACCCGCAACAGGCGCTGTTGATGTGTTTGTGTCTATTATGTTGTCCTGATAAGCTTGGGCAGTGGTTTTCACCTTCCTGATGTGAGTTATTGAGATTGATTGAAGCTCTATGCTTGTCCTATCCAAAATGCTGTGTAATTAATGTTTCATTATGCTAATGAATGCAAATTCAGTAGTATGCATTTGATGGGGAGGGGAGAGAACAAAAAGGATTAAAGAGTTCACTCTAAAGTACAAATTAATTTATTGCATTACTAAATGGCCTGCAAGGAAGTAGGAATGCATTTAGGAAATGAACAAATATGAAAACAAAAAACCCCCTGTCTAAATGTTTTGTCTTCCCGAGAAGTGGTTTTATTCTGAGCTCTGCCATGTGTGTTTGAGCAGCACTATTTATGCTATAGGCTGTTCTGAGCTATAATGCACTTAAATCCAGCACAGAGTTCTTAGTCATAGAGTCTGTCTTTTCTTTTTTCCCATCCCCCTCGCTCTTGCTTCTTCCTCCGCTCTTTTCCCTAAATGCATCATCATCTCAAAAAAGTCAAACTGTGGAAATACTGGCTTTGGTTTTGCTCCTTCTGCCTGTCTCTCTAGCTTAAAGCTCTTCCAAGGGATTTCCTTTTTCAGCAACTGATGTGTTCTTTTGATGTTTTAACTCAGTATTTCTTGCTCTTCATTATCTTTTCATCTTCCTCTTTATTCTTTTGCTCACCTGATTTCTTTCTTTCTCCTTTACATACATTGCCATGTCCTTGCCCTCTCCAGCTATTGCCCTCCTTTGCCCTTTCATCTAAAGCATGAATGTCTATTCTGTTGGCTCATGTCTCCTTCTTGCAGTCTGGCTTTTTCCACAATGACTGGTAAAAACCTGCATCTGGCCAGATCTATGGGCCTTTTCTTGTTTATATTCCACTCGACTCTCCCCTTTCAGCCCTTTTCTGCTTGGCTTGGATTCAGTGCTGGATTGATTTTTTTGGGCTTTTTTTTTTTCCACCCCTTTTCTTTCTTTCTCCCTGCTTCTTGACTGTTCCTTCACCACTGACCTGGGGGATTTTCTCTTCCTTCTTTTGCTTGGTGTTGCTTACTGCTCTGTCCTCATTCCATCCCCATGTATTTTTTTTATCTAGGTGATTTAATCTAATAATAACATAATCTGATAATTTAAGTGATTTTATTTTGTTTTGTTTTCTGCCTCTATAGTTACATACCCCAAATTCACTTCTCCTCTTTTTCTTTATTTAGTTCCACTTCTGTAGCCAGGCACTTCTTGGGTGTCTCTTCTGCATTTTCTTCTGCTGGTCTGGACTGTGAAATCTTTTATGGGATGCAGCAGACTGAAACACTGGCAGAATACTGGAGCTTTGAAGCTTTAGTGTAGGAATATCTCTTTCATAACTTAGTAAGTGAGAAGGGTGCACTGTAGGTCTCTGAGACACGAGAGGGGGTGTTGGTAGACAGCTTTTGACATACTGTAGCTGTCAGGATGGAGTTAGTTGACTTTTCAGCCCTGTTCTACAGGGCCATGCTTCGCTGACTCCTCAAATGCACTACTTCAGAAAACAGACCGTTTCTGATAGGCAAACCTGAAATCTGGTGTGTCTTGGATGTGTATTTAACAGTTGTGAGAGTAATTTCTTTCATTGTCAGAAAGACAGAAAGCATCTGCTGGGGAGAACATTGAAACCGGCAACACGCTGGTGTTGTGACGTACCTTGGGGAAACTACCTTAACACAGCCTCTTCTCGGCTGGAGTCTTCTGCTGAGGGCCGTTTGAAAACTTAATGGGGTTGTTCAAAATTGTGATAAGATCCTGGTTGGTAATACTGCTTTTAGGCACCTTAAAACATTGCTATTCTCCAGGAATTTGCATGTTGGCTATGCTTTTACATTTCCTTAATCTTGAAAAGTACATTAAATCTAATGTATAGGAAATGTGGAAAGTACCAACAACGCTGTGCTTCTGTCTGTAGATACAGTGCCTGATCTCTTTTCTCTGTGGAACTCCTATGTGCAAATTGGCAGGTGCAGGTACCAGTTATCTTGAGGAAAAGGGGGGAAACCCAGCAAATAATCTGATTTTTTGATAATGTAACTAAAGCTTTTGTTTCAAAAGCATGTAGGAAGAATTTGCACTGCCAAGTCAGTGCAATTAACTGTTAAGTTGTCTTCTCTGGGTGCTCAAAATGAAAATCCAATTTGCTGCCTTCTCCCCTGTAAGAAAACATGAGGCTCTGTCTGGTTTTCCCACGGACAGCGAGGTCTGCAGTGGCTGGTACCTGAAGTTCTGGAAAGCTTTGGACCAGAAGAAATGGTGCTGTATCCTGCAGTGTTGAGCAAGTCTCTGTCCTCTTCCAATACTAGCGGTATCTAGCGGTATTTTTTAATGTAGCCAAACACCCTTGTGCCCTCCATCCTCTGTGCCTTGCAGGAAGCAAAATGATTCTCTCATTTCGTGCCAGGGATAACTGGATCTTCTGAATTTGTTCCCATGAACTTGTGACTTAAATTGATTTATAAGCTTGCAGAAGCAGTGCATACTGCGGGGCTTGTTGGTTGGGGAGACTGGATTTTGTTCCTCAAACTGATTTGGCTAAATTTAGGCAGTGAGAATCACTCGTATTGTTTTAAGGCAAGCCTACCTACGGTTGACATCATCTGATCTCGGCTCGGAGGACCTGAGCTCTGCCTCTTCCAGCGGCTGCCGCAGACTGAGTTTCACTGAGTGCATGAGCAAAGTAAGCAAATCGTGGGTGTGTGTAGGTACTTGTTCAAATAGTTTTATATAGTCTGGCCAATGTGTTGTCTCTGCCCAAAGCAGATAAACAGCAGGCAGCTGCCAGAAGACTTGGTCTCTCTTTTCTTCCTCAGCCCTTGTCTTCCAAATAGTTGCGCTCTTGCCCTCTGCCTTGTTTTATGGTTCAGTTACAAGGAATCTGATCTGAGAAGAGTAGTTTTCTTTTGAGGGTCAGCAGGTCAAGCTGGCTCTTGTGTTTTCCTGTTTGCTGGAGCCAAAGCGAGGGAAGCCCCAGGAGCGTATGGCTGGGGCTGGAGGAAGGGAAGGAGTGCCCCTTTCGCTGCACCGTGGTCAGAGATCAGCCTGGGTCAGCCATAGAGCTGTTCTCCGAATTAGAGGGCTATCCCAAATATCTTTGCTGGGAAAGGAGTCAAATGGGTCCAATCAATAAACAGTGCTTTTAGAGACCTCAATAGTCAGAGGGGTAGCAGGAAGGAGCATCTGCGTGTGTGTGTGCTCTCATCTCTCTTATCCCATCAGAGTTCATTTAACATCTGCAGCCTGACTAAATCTGAGCACCGAGTGTGTAAGGTGATGTGACAAACCCATCTGTTGCACGGGGTCATTCATTCTTTCTTTGGCAAGCAGAACTACACACGAAACTCAGCTTGTTCGGTTTGATAAGGGGTTCATTTACTCTTTTTATGTGAGTGTGATTTTACACTAGAGGGACGGCTTGAATGTGGGACAGAAATGATGCTAGATCTGCTCAGTGGCCCTTTTTCTGGGTATTGCTCATCAATGGCACCCAGCGAAAGTTCTTTGTAACTGATGTTTTGAGCACTCTGGATATAAGCAGTGGGGTACTGTGGTGTGGAGGCACTACCCTTAGTAATAAATTACCTAAAAAAACTTATTTTTATCACGCTAAAGCTTTAAAGTAAAAATCAGACAGCCAGTCGCTATGTGTTCCTAATGATTCATTGAATATGGAGGAGTTATAATGGAATTTTTTTGCAAGCACTTTTAGTACAGTTTAAAATCCTGTGATAGCACCATTTAAAAATTCAGTGATTTGGAACGTCGTGATAAAGTCCTAATAAAAAGTATATGTTCACTTCTATATGAGAATTGAACAATGCTTCCATGTACCACACACTTGTGTGTTGCATTGTACGTTTCTTGGAGCAGGAATTTTTATTTCCACATTTGAACATCAAATGCAGGCACGAGGCTAGATTTTAAAAATTTCATAGAGCTGAGATGAAATATTCAGCACCCCAGAAGGCGCATCATAAGTTATGATAAAAACATTAAAACAGGAGTTCTCCTTTTAATATATATTAAGCTTCATATTAGCGTATTTTGTGGAAACAGATAAAACTGTATCAAGTTTTGCTATATATTCTGCATTACCTAGGCATGTAAATAAATGCTTATTAGCCTGGCCATTAAGCTACTTTATGCAGGCTCTGTAGATGGGGGGGGTGGGGGGTGGAATCCTCTGAGAAAATGTATACTCTGAGTGTCCATAAATACACTTCATTGTAATAGACTTAGTTCAGCTACAGTGCTCTGCTACCAAATTTCAGTTAGACTGGGGGGTATTTCTGTATTCACAGATTTCAAATGGTCTGTGTGCAAAAGTCTTATTTCTTAATGTTTATTTGAAAAAGAAGAAAGCTCCAGGGGTGGCCCGGTCAAATGCTTTTGCAACTGTGACATCTCTTCCCTCTCTATAATGGAAGCAACTGATGCAGAACATGAAGGAAAAAAACCCACCCTGGAAGATTACATTTCACAAAGCCGGAACAGAAAGTGGAGGATTCAAAGCAAGGGACTGATTAAGCAGCACATCAGAGATCATCTTTTAAATGTTAATTTCTTCTGCGGCCTGGAGAATGATAACCTTGAAGTTACTCTGATGCTACCTGTCAGGGCGAGAAGCCCATTAGTTTTATTCCTGTATCACAAAGCGGGTTATCACATAGGGTAATGCCTTGGTTGCTAAAGCAGCAAGGGACCGAGGATGGGGTCTTTTAGCTTCAAGTTTTCTTCTCCTTTGTTTGGCTAAAGGACATGTGGGCTATTGCCAAGGGCCCTCTCCTTGACCTCGGAGCTTCAGATCTCCAAGCAGTGCTACGGGCTTGTTTGATGACACGGATGTGCTCGGAATAGCTGACACGGTAGCTTTGTGTAGGGGGTATTTAATCTTTACAATGCTTCCATTCAAGTTTGTAGTTAAGCCATAGATCTCATAAATTTGTGTTTGTAGTTTTTCTGTGCATGCTGTAGTCAGAGGGAAAAGGAAGTGCTAAGGTGCCCTGGACCCATCGGTTTCAGCGGCCTCAGGTTTGCAAAACTCTTAATTTCCTTTGTTCATTTCAAATAGGAGAGTGCTGGACCTCAAATGACAGCTGCGTGAGCATGCACGCAAAAGGTGAATGTATTTACTGCAACAGATGAAGCAGCTGTAACAGCACTTCGCTCTCTTGTTCTGACTTTTAAAGCCTCTGAGAGGCAAAGAGTGTGGAAGCAGGTCCCA
The DNA here is from genome assembly GCF_900496995.4 of Aquila chrysaetos chrysaetos. NCBI lineage: Eukaryota > Metazoa > Chordata > Aves > Accipitriformes > Accipitridae > Aquila > Aquila chrysaetos. Next base: position 85,928,554 of record NC_044030.1, read on the forward strand.
GGGAAGGCAGGGATGTCCTCGCTGTGACGTGTGTGTTATAAGAAAGCGTTAACTGCTATGGGTGTAGGTTGGGTTTTGCAAACCAGACTGGGGAACTTCAAACCAGGGCTCTGTAAATGTGAACAAGTGCATTCCCTACAACTTGGTGACTGTCAATCGCCGTGGCCTTTTATAGTTGTTTGATATCTTGGAGCTCTAAGGGATTGCACATAAGTGCAGGTGAAAAATTAAAGGCATTAGCAAAAATGCCAGATAAAGGGAGACCCCCCCGCTCCCTCTGAGAGCAAAACTTGGAAAAAGAAAACGCGGGCTTGTTTTATGGCAAGTTTTAGAAGAGCTCTTCATCTCTTCTCCTGCCTGGCTGCCTTATTTTTTCCTTCCCTCCTTGCCTTCCGTTTCAGTTGAGCTATTGCAATAAAGATTAAATTGTAGGTTTAGCAGCTCTGTTTTAAAATAAGTCCCCTACCCTGCTTATGAAAATAGCAAAGTAGCTTACAGTTGCAGCCCTTTCAGCTATGAGACGCTTACTGTAATGCACAGTGGCAAAGAAGTTGCCCAAGGACTAGGAGAGATATTAAAGAACTTTTTCATCACCTCTGTATTTCCAGCTATTAAAAAGCCGTGCAATAGGTAGCTGGAGAGACGGCTGTCTGTCTGAGCTCTGCTTTGCAAGCCTGATATTCAGGCTGGAGACGGAAAGGCTGCTCCTGCCTCCTTGGTTGCAACTACTGGGGGTTTCACCCTGGATTTCCACCACGCAGAGGTGGAGGTGCTGAGTTTTGGAGGTAGCACTCCTGCTCTTGGAGAATATGGGAAAAGGAAGCGCAGTGCAGTGAGTGCCTTGGGAGGAAAGACCTCCATAAGATGGAGCTTTGCTTTGTTTTGGTCTCGTTCTTAAAGCAAGGGGATTTTAGGCAGTAGGGACCCAAAAGATCTATGGGAGCAGCATACATATGGGCTGTTCTGCCCCATTTCCTCAGCTGGCTTACCCTGGGGTAGCAGTAGCGTGGGTGGTGTTTGGCGTAGGCTTGAGCGTCTACTGAAATGCTGACATTTTTAAACAGGATAGATGCTATATAGGAGAACAGGGATCCAGGGAAATGCTTCTGAACTCTGACTTGGGCCTCAAAGTAAATGTACTGTTAAGAAAAGTTGCTGGAGAAATTGTGCTTACTTGTGTTTTCCACAATGTCTTAAGAATTTTCATAGGCTCAGTTTTGTTTCAGAGTGTGAGTATATATGTACACACATAAGTATGCACTGTCCTTAGGGAATACACAGTGAATACAGAAATCTTCACAAAGAAATTGCATCCCCCTGCAAAGAACGCCCCGATAATAAGAAATGGTAAGCAAGCATTTTTTTGAGGCAAACTGTGCTGAAGTAGGCTCCTAGAAATTGGGCTGTATCTTGTGGCTGTTTGTCCTCTACAGCAGAAATTGCCATCAGCCTGGTTAGAGCACGTTCAATGTGTGTTTCATAAGCTGTGCTAGCAGAGTTTGGTTTCTTGTTGTGAGCAAAGTTTAAACCTTTTCTTAATTTGATGTGTGGATCTCTTGTTTCTTCAGGTGACAGTCCTTAGTTTTACACATATAGAAGGAAGGTGTGGAGGTGTGTTGTGGTCTGGTCTGATCAAGTCTGGGATTTGTCTCTCCCTTAATTTGACAAAGGCTGAGTTTGTTCATCCTGGGTTGTATTGTGAAATTACTTGATTATTATTATTATTTTTTTTTTTTAGGTGCTGAAATAGGCCTCTGTATTAGGTGTAGTGTATTCCTTCTTATAACCTGGTCTAGAGGAATCAGGTTTAGTGTTTGCTGCTTGAGGTAGAAATTAGGGAAAAAATTTGTGCAAGTCAAGGGTGCAATAAGATGACATTATTGGGAAAGCTCTCCAGGCTGCCCTGACTTCAGATGTAACATTGCAGCTGGGCTTTCCAAACTAAGCTAATAGTTCAAATATGCAAATAGGTACTAATGGGATTTTCAAATACTTTTCTACCTTTCTCCTTCAGCACCTACATACTACAAAAATGTGGCCGTTAGATTCTTATCCTTCCAGGTAATGTCTTCTGAAAATAAATGGTCATTTTCTTCTGTTTTTAAGATGTCACCATGACTTCTATCTTCAGGAATAATATTTTCAAGAAGATTTGAATTTTCCTCACATTCAGAAAGCTTTTCAGGTTATTCAAGCTGTTAGGTTCCTTGTAGTAAAGCAATTTAAGTTAAATATGCCTTTTGCAAAGGATGTGAATAGCTGAAATTGCAACTGAACTGCAAGGGTAATTGCATGAAAAGAAAGTTAATCTTTGTTTAACTTCTGTAACTTCTGCATTTGCTGCACTGGAAGCTGTCATAACCCCATTTCTCCTGCAGAAGTGGATTATTTACTTGTGATAATAGCTGCATAAAATCATTAACATGCTGTCATAAACAGCTGTGTTAAACTGTTATAGGTGTTGGTGACATAAATAAATGTCCAACAAGAAGGCGTCATTTACAAACAGAACATAGTTGCCTTTGGGAAAGGGGAAAAGAACATGTGTTTTTAAAATAACTACTCTTTCATGCATTTTAAATATACCTCTATAACACTACCCATGTTCTTGGGCAGAAGTGCCCTGTGCCAATGTGCAGCTTTTAGTCCTAATTCTGATATGCTTCCTGCAGTAACTGAAATCAGAGCATTAAGACAGATGAAAAACAAATCAGGATTTGGCTACTATTCTTGATGGTATTAGACAATATATTTTATTCTGAGGTCTTACGGTGCTACTGGTTTTGTGTCTGAAATACTCTTCAAGAGTCTCCCAACTCTTGCTTTCTCCTTTGCTAAATTTTATGAATGTTTTGAAGCCACAACTTTTTTGTTTATATGCTTTGAAGGAAAATCTGGTACCTAGCTACTTCACTTAGTGTACGGGTGGAACTAAGTACTTGACAATAAAATTAATTTCTATAAAGAAAATGCCAAGTAGCTGTTTATGCATTATTATACATATAGTCATAGAAAGCTTTGGTTTGAGAGAGAAAATAGAAATAATTAATCTTAGGACTAAAAGCTTTTTGAATCTTTTTATCATGTAAGCTTTTGTTTTCATTTGCTCTAATGAGGTAAAAGGACTCATTTGATGATGAAGGGGGGGGGGGGGGGAGCTAGTTTTGCATTCACATGCAACTGTTTCAAAACTCCATTCTCCATGCACTGGAGCACAGAACAGTAGCACTATTGCTGGCATGGAGTTTGGTGGAGGTTGGGGAGCAACCTGTCCGTCTGGGAACCAGAGGGCTACGGCTAAACCTGGAAGCGCTCAGAGGTGCTGCCCCTGGGCAGGGTGGGATAGGCAAGCCCGTGATGTGTCAAACTTTGATTTTATTATGATATAGTGGAAACTGCTCTGATACTTTCTCACTCAAGTATAGTCACTGAGACTTGGGGAGGCTCTGTTGTCTAAAAATACAAGTTGTATGTGCTTTGCCTGTTTATAAATTATTAGGAAATGCTTGATGCAATAGAGAAAAAGGACCACGTTAGGTTGAGTTGTGCCCTTTGGTGTGACTGCATCCACATGTTCTCAAGCATTTTAATGACTTTTCTACTCTTTAGCAGACCTCATTGTAGCTCTGCTCTGAGAGCGTCTCTCTCTGCCTTTACGGTCTGTTTTATCTCCTAACTACACAAAGCGGACTGGTATCTCCTTACCCAAGTGACACATAAGAAGTTGGCCTCTGCGTTCTTGCAGACGGTGGAAATCTCAGGTCTTCAGTGCTGCGGCAGGGATGGTGTGCAGCTTGTAGGGTTGGCATTCTCAGCACCTCCCCTGCCTCTTCTCCGTACAAAGGACATGCTCGCATGGTGTTTCTCTTGCTCAGTACTGGGGAGCAGTGGCCGGACTAGTTGGTAGTGAGGAGAACTGTTGTTCTGGTGAGGTGGAAGATGATCTACCACGCTTAAGGTTTTGGCACTGTTTCTGATAGATGGTCAGATTGCAGTCTTGCATGTTTTCCTCCCACTTGTTTGCTAACAGCAAACAAAGCGAGGCCCAGTGCTGGTTTTGTGCTTGTCACACTAAAATGCATCTCAGTACATGTGGCCAGAGTAGGTCCTGTAAGCAATTAAATTCTCCAAATAAATCTCGAGGGGTATGGTGGTTTTATGCTAACCTCCGACTCAGGTGTATATAGTTGTACAGATTGTTAGCTTTGCTTCATCTCCATGTTTTACATACAAAGGATCTGTTTATCTACAAATATTGTTTTTGTAGTGATGGGACAAAAGTATAATTTATGCTTGGGGTTTTTTTGTGCATGTTAACAATTTGCAGAGAAATGTAGCTTAATCTCTTACAATGTTTGCCAGCCATATCTATGGTGCCTCTGGGGCTTGTATGCTACCTCCTTATATTGAGTTTCTGTATCTAATATGGTATATTTCTTCCTCCATAGAAACATATAACCAATATTTACTCCTTTTCTTTTATGGTTTTGCTGTTTCAGGGTCACAGATTAAGACTTTTACATCGTTGAGGTTCTTGACTGAGCCTTCAGATGCTGTCACCATGCGTGGAAGCAATGTACTGTTGAACTGCATAGCAGAATCAGACCAAGGAGCCCCAGTTATTAAATGGAAGAAAGATGCGGTCTTCTTAAACCTGGCAGTAGATGAAAGGCGGCAGCAGCTGGCCAATGGATCACTCTTGATACAAAACATAGTCCACTCCAGGCACCACAAGCCAGACGAAGGTCTCTACCAGTGTGAAGCATCTCTAGAAGGCATTGGAGCTATCATCAGTCGGACAGCTAAGGTCATGGTAGCAGGTAAGGAGAAATATTCCTACCGTTTGGATTGCTGGAAATATTCTTTGTGAGCAGCTGCTTTAAAAAAAAAAAAAAGAAAAAAGAAAAAAATGTACATAAAAGCACTTCAAGTGCTGTGGGTTTTCTTTTTTCCCCTCTTCAAAAGAAGTAAAGCTATATATGACACTTCTGCGACAGTAATTTATTTCTGACAAGGTATTATTCTTGTTTAAATATGTCTAATCACCTCTTTGTTGCTTTGAGTTATCTGCTGCATATTTATTGTCTTCAAAATAGATGAAACCTCTGAAGTTGGAAATTAACTGCTTTTCTGATGAATTGAAGATCACAAAAAAGAAAGCCAAACTTCTGTAGGGCACTGAATGTACAAATTTTATGGTTTAGGAACTTTTTCATAAACAGGAATTCATTATGCAGTTTACTGGAATTGGCAGCTTCTTTGTATTTCCTTTAAAGCACTTGTGTTCCTTCTGCCTTATACCTACACAAGTTTGTTACCAGGCATCTGAGAACACTTATGGCTTCTCATTGACTTTACAGATACCTTTGTGAAAGGTGTTTGTCTGAAGTTTTAAAGGGATCTTCTGCCTCTTCATCAGTCTGTGGAAGGATGTAGCAAGTCCTCAACCATCTAATTATTGGGGAGAAAGATGTTTGGAAATCCTTCAAATAAAAGCTACAAAAGAACCCAAAATCACGTAGTAACTGATACCAACTGGAATGTGCTAAAGTTCAGACTAATTTTCTTTATGATCATTATTAAAGAATTTTGCCAATTCTAAGGGGATGCTTTTTGTTTCTGCTCTTTGTATGGATGGAGCTACTGTGTATTGCTGATCGCTGTGACTTAAACCTGCTAAAGAATGCCCTGGTTGCCTTGCCTTGGCAAGGGCTGAGCAGCCATCCACAGGTGCTAACTTAGTAACCTTGGGAAAAGAGGATAAAATACTCTTCTGTGCTGGGGAGAGGATTGACAGTTATGGTCTTTAGTGCAGAGGTGAGCTATGAGTTTGTTGAGGCATGTTGGTTATGTGAAGGAGCAGCTTCTGTTTACGTGAAGGAAAAGTTAAAAGGCAGGTTGTGTTGAAGCTTTCAGTGTTACCTGGCTGTGCTCACACAGCCTGTCAGGGAGATGTGCTTTTCTCCAGGTCTCTGGGCATCTAGTCTATGAACTACCTAGTCTTGCTGTCCTGCCACATTTTGAACAACATGGGGATGTAGAACAAAACTGAAGTTCAGTTCAGTCCAGGTGCTCTACAACTCTTTGCCATCCTGTGTCTTCCTAACTCTCACTGGTTATACTGGGAGGGAGTCCGGGCAGCTGTCTTCTCAGCTGGACTCTCCAGTGTCCCTCATGAACTCGGTGCCTTTTCCAGTCTTAAGGTCCCTTAAACCAAAGATCACTTCTCCTCCTCCAAACCCTTCTCTACCAGTTAGAAAAGGTGTGTTTTCTCATGGTACCTGATTTAAAACAGGTAATAAGACTCTCAGCTCTTTCCTAATCTACCTCTTCCCCACCACTTTTCTGTCTGAATCTCTGGTCATTTAACCTCACACCCTCAGCAGTGTACGTACCCCTGTGCTATGATTCCTACCCAAAGTGATGGAGAGCCCCACAGATGTAAAGAAATTGTTCATTCTGTTATCAAGTCACCCTCAGAGGTAGCCTGCAGAGCCATGCTTTGCCAAGTAGGGCTTTTTGCCAGTTCAAGTTGTTATTTGGCCTTGATCTTGGTTGTTGGCAACTGCTAACTAATAAAATCACTCCAATTATTCTTTTTAAGTGAATGCACATATGTGAGTGCTTGCTGTTGTGCTGTGCCCAGCTCTAATTTTGAGCTTTTCATAGGAAGAACTGTGCTTTGCGTGGCAGGTCCTGATCTCGTATCCCTGCAGTGATGGTGGAAAGTTTGGGGTGGGGGGGCCTTATGCTGTTCAAGAAGATTTTGGCTGAAACTGCAAGAACTGATAAAGATTTTGTACCTGGAAAGACAGTGAAAAGGACAAGAGGCAATATGCACAAACAGAAGTACCGGATATTTATTTAAACATAAGTATGTTTCCTATAAGGGTGATCACGCAGTGAGAAGGGTTGCCCAGGCATGCTGTAGAGTCTGCATCTTGGAGATATGCAAGACCCAGTGGCACACAAACCAGCCCAACCTGCTGGTAGCTACCCCTGCTTTCTGCAGGGCACTGGACTTAGATGGTCTCTGTAGGGACCTTCTGACCTTGGTGATTCTGATTTTTTTTTTTTTTTTTTTTTTTTTTTTTTTTTTCTTTTCCTCATTGTGTGAAAGAGTTCTTCAAGCAGAAGTGGTATTTTGCTCTCTGAAGGACATGTAATCCCGAGCGAGCAGAACTTTTGTGGTGGGTTGTTTTATTTTTTTGGTTTTGGGTTTTTTTTTGTTTGTTTGTTTGGTTTTTTTTTTTTGAGGGAGTCACTGTGCAATGTTGGCAGAACATCATTGACTTAAGGCACTGGCAGATGGAAACATGACAGAGTAAGGGAGAGAGGGCAAGAGGAGAAATGAAGGTCTCGCACTCTAGTATGTTGTGTTAATCATTGCTTGGCAAAGCAAATAAACTTCCTATGTTCAGAAAAGCCTCCTTTTACAGAGATGAGGATTGGGATAGGATAGAGCTACGTTTAGTATTATAACACTTAAAAACTGAATTTTTCTGATCCCTTGTATATGATGTACCAGGTATCGCTGCTGAATAGACTTTTTTGTGGACAGCCTGATGCTCTCGTCCGAAGGAGATGATGGTGGTATGTGTGATTGCACTGTCCTGATGAGTGGAAGATTGTGTTCATGTCAACGGTACATATCCTTGTTTCACTTAGTCTCCCATTTCTGTGCAAGATTTCATTCTTGCAAGATTCTAAAGGAAGGATCATGAGCTTTAATATTGCAGGCAGGTTTTAGGAAGAGATTCATTCACTGAATTACAATCTAATCTTGGGTAGTGTCACTTCTAAACTGTAGGTCTGTTCACAGCATTTTAAGTACTTACTGCGCTGTTTGGCAACATAGAATACATCAACATTTATGTCTTTGGAGGTTACAATTGCCAAACCACTGGTATGCATAAGGGGCATATATCTTTCTCACAGTAAAGACTCTGAACGTGATTTCACCACACTTTTTAAAGCATTAACAGTCAATAAAGCAGTCACCGCTAAAAGGTAACAGTCAACTCTGCGTGGAACAGACTGCTCAGGGGTACTGAAAGTATATTGCCCTTTTAAAGCCCTTCTCCTTATACTTTCATGGCTTAAAGTGCTTTCAATAAAGAAAATGTAGCAAATGAAAACCGTTTTTAATCAGTCGAGAATTTTATGCATGAAGCCTGCCATGTATGGGAAAATACAGTGTTTCTAAGAACTTCTCAAGGGTCCTTACAGCCCCGACGTGCTCCAGCTGTAAAAGCGTTCCAGGCTGAAATGGAAATGAGAGCACTGGAGAGAAACTAAGAGCCACTTCCTTCTCCAGCATCTTACTAAAACTCCCAATTTAACAGACTACTGATTATTGGTATTTCTAGTAATTGGTAGGATTTCAGATAGAAACCACACTACCTTGTCTTATGTCTCTATTTATAGACTGTTGCAGGATCAGTCCTTCAAAGGTTCTGGCTTTACTGTTAATCTGAAATGTTGGTCTTTCAGAGGATGATAGAAAGTGGAATCCAAGGTCGCTTTATAGGGAAATTCCTGCACTTCAATATCCAGCTCCTTGGTGAAGACAAACTCTTTGACGTGATGAGAGGAATTTTTTTGTGTGGTTGTGATGATTTACAACTAGAAAACTGAAATACTGAAAACTACTTAGTTTTTCTTAAAAAACAAACAAACAAAAAAACCCCCCCAAAACCAAAAAACCACACCAAAAATCCAAAACAAACCAACTCCAAACAAACAACCGGACAATGGATAAGTTACATCCTACCCATGGATCCATTTAGACCAATGCCCTAGCTTTGGTAATCACCAGTAGCAGATGTCTGGAGACTATAGGAACAGTGTATATCCATATAGTTCACCTGAATACTCTATCAGTTGTCAATGTGGGCTGCGTGTCAGTAAATTCTTGAGTCATGAGTGTAGCATTTGGACATTTAAGTGCCTTTTAGGTTTTTTTTCTTCAATAAATTTGTTTTCCTTAAGCACTTAATTCCTTGCATGGGTATATTGCCACTGATTCAGTCCTGGCTGAAATCAGAGGTTATTTTGGAGGATGGAGGGGGAAAAACCCAAACCACAACAAATCACCACCTAGAAGAATAGTTAAGACATGCTTTGTCAAAGAAGTTGAAAATATTTCCTATCTGATGAAGTCAGTGGAAAGCTGGCTAGTGTTGCCCTTTGAGATCCTGAAAGGCTTAATTTTGTGAAAAAGTTTTAATGCGGGGTTATGGCAGATGTCACAAGATGGCACCTTATGTACAGTCTCACTAGACTTCTCTTTTACTGTGGAAGGAACTTTCTGGTTGTTGTGAAGGTTAATATCCGGGGAAGAAAGAGGGGAATTTTCAAACCACTGTTGTGACCATGTTTATTCTGGGACTAAACTGTATGTGTTGAGCAAGTACCATGGAACAAATAAAAAAACATTTGTCACATTTCTCCTTCAGCTGTAAGTCAGCCCATATGCTCCCATAAACCTGTCAGCCAAGCAACAACTTATTTCTTCAAGAGCTTTAAATGATTTAAAAATAGTTTTAAATGGTATTTGACACCAGTGTGTCCCTCATCTTTGAAAGGGAGACTGCTGCTCGTGCCACAGTGTTTTATCAGGTTGCTTCATCAGTATTAGGAAAATTAAAAAATAATCCAGGGAGCATTTTATAATTGTGCTGGTAAGAATCAAAACTTTGCGGTGCACTTGTCTAGACAGAACACCAGCAGATTGTAAAGAGACAAGGTAACTGGACTTCAGAATTACAGCCCTGTATTTATTGTGATTGCACCTTGTGCAGTATCGCTGCATCTGTGACAGCGCTGCTAGACTTCAAGTACCAGAAGACTAGTTGCTAGGACAGCTGTTGAGCCCAAGGTTAAAATCTTGCAGGTGTGAAGAAATTTTAATCTTCACTTAGTGTTACTGCTTCATTGTTTTCCTAAATTATTTTTCAAATATTGTTAATGCACTAATAATTCTAAAAGATCTATTTCAGTGCACGCAGAACAGTGAAGAAATTATGAACTATAATATTAGATACTATTGCCTAGCAGTATTTGGGGATTTTAGTGAACTAAGGATGGAAATGAATCATTCAGAGCAACCCAAGGAGGTATCACTTTTAAGAGATAAACGCAGGAAACCTGCTATACTAAAATTTAGGAAATACTGTATTGGACAGAGTAAACAAGACATGGTCTGAAGTGGTGCATATTTCATTCCCTGGATCTATGACAGTCATTTTTTTTTATAAAGGAAAAAAAATTGCTTTCAGAAATTAATCACTTGGGAGGTATAACGTGATTTATAATGACTAAAATTAGCCAATATTGACTTAATCATTTTCTTATTCCTACCTTTTTTTGATTCCTAATCATAGGAGATTTTAGAGTAATGTGAATTTATAAACCATAATAAAAGTAGTGAACAAATCTAAAACAAACTCCACATGCTTCCCAAACTCATTTTGGAGCTCCAGAAATTGATTTTCTTCATAAATGGCAAAATAAAAAAAAAAGGCAAGTCTTAATAACTCTGTAGAACAGACATGATAGCTGGAGAACCTGGAATACAAGTGTCACCCCTTGACAGCGAATTTGGCAAAATAGATGGACGCTTGTGAACTTCTGGTCAACAGGTTTTTCTAACATGCCTTTTTATATTTGTATTTTGTAGGAATACATACAGCACACACCGTGTGTACTGGTGCATAGGGCACCTCTTGGGACTCTATCAGGAATTGGTTAAGTCCAGTGTTTAAGGACTAGCTAGCCAGTTCAGACTTTTTTTTTATCTTCTTTTTGTTACATGTCATAATAATATATGCCTGTGGGACCGCTTTTTACATCACTTGATGACCTATAGTGCTTAATAGTCTTTTTGCTTAATGGAACGGATGATTTCCGAGTGCTCGCTCTATGCTATCACTACTTAATGTTCCTTTGTTGTATTTGTAAGATCCTCGTGCACAAACGTATACCCTATCGTGCCATTAAAGCTCATTAGCACATTTGTATTTAAAACCACATCTGAAATGTGAAAGGAAATATCAGGAAATCAGGTAAATATTTGACTCTCTGCATGTCACTCTGTTTTGGTCCCAATATTTTTCCACTGTCTTGTGCATAAGATGCACCTACTTTTCTCTGATGTAAATGGGGGTGTGGGGAGATAAGCAACCCAAACAAAATGCCCACAATATCTAGTAAGGTAGTTGTCCTTTTGATATGATCGCTGATTTTTTTTTTAAATGGTAATTTTCAATGTTTTTCTGTTCTGTATGACCACTCTTGTGCGACAGGCTGTGAGTTACCTCTTTAATTCCTCTATTCTTCTGGATTCGTAACCATCAAGGCTTTGCTCTGCGTTCCCTTCTCCTCCCCTCCGAGACTGAGCAGAGACTCAGTGCTAGGTAACGGATGCTTTGAGCCAAACTTATTATTTCACGTGCTCGCTTTCCACTTTTAGGAGAGCAAAGGGTATTCAGCAAGGTTGCGTCGGTGCAAGTGAAACACCATGTTTCGTGCTGATTTGCCTCTCCAGGTGCTTAGTGTGCTGTCTTGGGTTGGCTCGGGCAGTTCTTCCCCGTGACCTGTGCCGCTGGGATGTTGTGTCGCCAGGGATTAGAGCTCTACTGGGAAGGTGTCACCAAGGAGATGGCTGGACATCCACAGCGCTGTTACTTCTGCAAGCTTAAATTGTAACTGCATGTTTTTTGTGTCTGTCCGTGTGCTGCAGTCCTCCTGGAACACCCTCCTTTGCAGTAAGGCATATGAATGCTGAGACCACGCTGAAGCAAGCGCTCTGAAATGGTATTCCTTCTGGTACATAGTATCGTCTCATTGCCTCACGTTGCTCTCTTGCCTGCCACCCATCTCTGTTGCTTAACTTTTACAATCGAAGCAGGAGGTATCTTTAGACAGAAGTAAGTTTTTTATTCCATGTTGTATATGGCTTCTTCCAAGACCAAGGCTGTTGTTCAGCACTCCTCTTTGCTGTTTTTGGTGTCTCTCGATTGCGCGGTGTGGATGTGCCTTTATTCCTGCTGGCTGCTCTTGGGCAAGCTTCTGCGGTACAGGCAGCAAATGGCAGAAAAGAGCTGACGGCAGCAGCCCTGTGAGGGGATTGCCTGCCTTTTTTGCAATCCCCTATGTTCATATTTGTAATGGCAGGATTGCTGGTACTTATGACAGCTAAATAGCTAGGATAAAATGGGACCTTCGTAATTTTTTTTAAACGGGCATCAGTAAGCAAGAAATTGTTTTGCTCATAAAAATGGAAGTCTGAAAATCAGTAGCTAAAAGTTACAAAATTTCACGTCAACACACTGCTTTTTTTCTTCATTTTCAGTTTAATGACTTTGTAAACCTGTAGGAGAGCAACATTCTAGAGTAATAAAGTGTTTGAGAACTGCATTTCTGTGCAATGCTCCTTTTTATTTGGGTGCAGGGTGACAACAGAAACACTGTCTTTTCTGCACCGTCTTCCCTTCTACTATCGGGCTGTTGAGAAATGCTCAGCAGGAATGCATGCCACCGCAATTCCTGCTCTTCCTATCCTTGTGCTGCATAGAAATGTGGCTTTAATTAGCAAATTTCATTTAGGAAAAAGGTTTTGCTTTTGTTTTTACTGCCTGGCAGAGATTTACTTAGACTGAACTTGAGGAGATTGGATTGAAAAAGGAGCAGCCTTCGTTAGTGAGGGCATGCAGTTCAGTGAATTAAAATAATGGGGTGTAATAGATCATAGGCACTGGAGATGGCCATCAGCCTGTAGATCATCTGGCCGGTTTACCTTCCAGGAGAGGGTTGTTCCTGCACCATGTTTGCTGATCATCTGTCTGCTCTGGTTTTACAAGCCCTAAGTGATAAGATTCTTACGGCCTCCCTTGGGACTGTGTCCTACTGCCTAATAGATCTGTCAGGATGTTTTTTCTGGAAATTAAACCTCAGTTTTCTTGGTGTCATCACTTTGTCCTTTATTGCGGAGGACAGAGGTGCTGTTGGGGTATAATCTTCTAAGCCTGAAAACAAATGCTTGACTTGTAGGTTCTTTTGGGATATAAACTAACTTTTGGTTTGGTTTTTTCTTTTTCCTGATGTAAAGGTACCTTTCAAATTGCTCATGTTCCTGGGGCTGCTGTGACAGAACAGGTAATAACTGATGCAGTAATTTTAGAGAGAAAGAAAGCCTTTGTGATTCTCACCTTCCCAGGCCCTGTTGCTTGTCTGAGACTTGCCAAAAACCTTTTTGCCGCTTTTTTTGGTGTCTCCTCTTCTCCTCTCTGTCCATCTCCCAGTGGCAGTCATCCGAGTGATGAAGGACCTACCTGCATTTAGTTCCTGGCGCTGTCAGCTTCAAATTCAGTCTTTTGGAGGTAGTTTTCATTTAGGAGCATTTCTTCTCCCTTTCCCTGGCCGAGGCCGGTCTCCTGCTCTTGGCCGGCAGCTGGCAGGGCAGGCTGTGCTGCTGCTGGGTCTGAGCCAGGCAGCGGTGCTCAAACTTACCGCGCTGCTCTTCTTGCCTCTGGCCTGCCTTGCCTCCAATTATATAACCTGGTCTTGCTAGTTTTTAGGCAAAAAGGATTTTTTTTTTTTTTTACATTAAAAATTATTGTTTAAAATTTCTTTATAGTCTTTTTTTTTTTTTGTTCTCTGGCAGTAGCAATGCTCGCACTTGAATTTGCAGGGGTCAGAGTCCTCCTCCTGTGTTTTCTATGAGCCTTTCATGGTGTGAGATACAAGTGCTTTAGATGTATTTGTCAGCCTATTGCTACAGCATATTTTGCAGAAACAGAAATAATGCTATTGGAAACAATACTAATAAATAAAAATAAAGAGATTTAAAAAAAAATGAAATAAAGGGAAGCTTGCTTCTGTTTAGATGCTGACATTTAAATCTGCTGCCCTGAAATTCCTGCTCAGCTGCTGCCTGACCACGGAGGCAATTAAAGCCCAAAGTTACAGCAGTTCTGACCTCCGTGTTTCCTCGGTGTCTGGTTGCTCCATCCTGTGCGTGTCTGCTCAGCCCTGACAGCGCGCAGGAGCTGGGTGCCTCTCGTTCCTTAGCTCTGTGGGAAAGGAGACCTTCATCTGCTTTTCTTCCCTTGACGCTTATTGCAAGGTGGGTGGTCCCAGTGTGCCTTGTCCGTGCAGGCAGGATCAGGCTGTCTGTGGGAGAAGTGATGGATACCAAAAGCTGGAGGAGCTGCCTTTGCCCTTCTGGACAGTGCTCCAGGTATTGGAGCACTCAAAATGACAGTGGAGCGATCAACAGCCTTATTCAGCCTGATTTTGTTTCAGTACACTAACAGATTTTCTGATGTCCAACCTACATCTTCTCTAATATTAAGGAATCTGATCTAATCTATTTATGACCAAGAACAACAGAGGGATCATCATTTCTTTGATTGCAACCGAACACATTAAAAATCTGTTGAACCTCTTGCTCAGACCCCTCATCCTTACTCTTATTTTTTTCTGGACTAAAGAAACCTGATTTAAACTGACATACATCATTTTCCCCAATATCTTACTGGTTTTGTTGCTTAGTTGAATGTCCAGACTATACGCGCTTATCCAACAGCAGCATCATTAGTGCCTTATGGCACAAGGTAGCAGGAAAGAAGTGAAGGATACTTGTATATACTTTAAAAAAATATATGTTATGGGAAGGTTCTTGAAACTGTGCTTCCAGGTGATGTGTAGTGCAGTTGTTACTTACAAGGGTTAAAATGTAGACATCTTGCATGCATGTCTAATATAGAACACGCAATCAGGACTTTTTCCCTGAGAAAAGCCTAGAGTGTAAAGCCAGTAAAAATGGATAATTTTATAGCTGTATTTATCTTATAAGATTATAGAAGAACAAAGAGCTAGTTCTTTGGAAAAGCTTTGGCTACGTTTGCTGAAATGTGCTATTTTCTTAACCATGAGCAGTTCAGTGTAATTTGATACTTATATTTCAAGCTTGGTGTCATGTAGTTTGGGGTACTTGGATATAATATCTGGAGTTCACAGTGAACCTAGACTTCAATTGCTCACCCTGCATATCCTGAACATTAGGGACCTGACTCTCAGAATAGCATTTATAATGATGAATTGGATCCTAAGTGTCATTTACAGTGAATGGGGAGAATTAAATGCCAAAGAGTGAGATTTGTAGGAGCTGGTGTGCTGAATGCCAACGTCCGCTGAAGAGGAATGTGTCTGCAGTCTCATCTCCTTCCTTTTCTGGGCTCCAGAGCTGGAAACTGCCTTCTGTACTTAAAATAGCATGCTCTTGGGCACAGGTGGAATGATTGTTCTTGTTATTGCATCATTGGAGGAAGAAGTAGCCATGTTCATTTTGTTGAAGTTCTTGCAAATGAAATGGGAGACTTGAGTTTCAGACCCATTTTGGTGGAGGGGTATGAACTCACTGCACCCGTTCTCCTGGAGAATATTTCTGTTCTCCTTCCTCTGAAACTGCAACACAGTCCAGCCAAAAATGCTAGTTTGCAAGAGCTTAGGCTGGGGCCCATTTTTACATGTTTGTAATGAAAGCGACTGTAGAGCATGTTGGAGTCTGTCAGATGGTTCCTTGTGTGTGTGGAAAACTGGG
The DNA here is from genome assembly GCF_900496995.4 of Aquila chrysaetos chrysaetos. Taxonomy (NCBI): domain Eukaryota; kingdom Metazoa; phylum Chordata; class Aves; order Accipitriformes; family Accipitridae; genus Aquila; species Aquila chrysaetos. The sequence continues at coordinate 85,944,161 of NC_044030.1, forward strand.
TGGTTCTGTGAATTTTGGTTATCTGAAGGAGCATAAACTTATGAGTGTTCAGAGAGCTGGGTCAGCCAGAGCAGAAAAGCTTTGGGATATACTCAGCAGTATCATTTTAGGTACTAAAGTACATTTTCTAGTGACAACTTAGTCATTTATACCACTTCATTTGCTTAAGTGGGTCCTGCAGAGTGTTTTTGGCTCACGCTCTTTCTAGTTTAGCTGACCAAGTTCTGAGTAAGCGTATTCTTTAGATGTCTAAGTGCTATTTTGCCTGCGGTGTTCTTCTGATCCCTGTTTTGGATGAGTGTGCAATGCATTTCAGGATAAATACAAATGCGGCAGATTTTGAAATGTCTCTCCATGTGACTTGTTTGCTTTATGCTGACATCCATACTGGTAAAACTGCAGCAATTGCTCATGAAAAGTGAACATGAAACATTGAACAAACATGATCAGATGGAGGTGGGGGGGAATTCAAAAGTGGCAAGGCTTTCTGGGTAGCTCGTGCTTCGCATCTTTTTTCAATAGGTCTTCCCCTATTTCTTGATTTTACTTTTGTCCCTAATAAAAGTAATGAAGATGTAGTCACCTTCAGGGATTGCTTTAGGTTAATTTAATTTTCTGACTTGGAACAATCTTGTGACCACCTTGCATGCTCTCTTGTTTCCAATTTAACCTTTCTAATGGTTTCTTGACCTTGCTTACTCGAAATCTATACACGTTTCTGAAGCGATGTTTAATAAGATGAGAGAAGCTGTTTACAACCCTCTCATTTGTCCTTGATGACCTCTGTTGGGCAAATGAGAAATAGGTCAGTTGTGATGCCACCGTGTCACTAGAGGGGAGAGGGATTTAAATTAGCTGGGTCAATCTTCAAGTTCCATAAAACACATCATCCAAGCAATTTCATTAAAAGGGGTCAGGTTTCTTTACCCTAGTTGGTGCCCATGTCTGACCAAGAGAAGTAGTTGATGTATGTGCTAGTTTGGGACTTGATTGACATGCAGCGGTACAGAAATGTAGGCTTCCAAATTTCTCTGCATGCTGTGATTGATGTAGGGTGATTATGGGTATACAAGCTAAAACATACAATTCTTAAACCTTCTTATTCCATATTTACCAGCAGATGATACAATCCAGTACTGACAGGGAATTGAAGGGATGACATATAGGTCTCTTCTATCTCTAATTTCAGATTCTATGCAAACCTTTAGAATGTAAATTGGAAGCATGCTTTATATTCGTAAATGCAAAAATACTCTTGAAAAGCTTTCACTTTGAAAAGATTATAATGATTAGCGTTTATTATGGTGTTGTTTTCATGCAAAAAAGAAAATCCTGCCCAGATTTTACTCAAATTGAACTTTTGTGCCTTGCATAATAGCCCTGCTTTAATTTGAATAAGATTCAGAATAAAGTGGCCAGATAGGAAGTTAAACACTATAGAGAGAGAAATCCTAATTTAAGCTGCTAAATGCATGTGTTTTAATACACAGACAAAAATGAGGATGTTTACAAGTAAGTGGTATCACAAAGGGCACACCAAAAAGTCTGGGGAAGAAAAAGCAATTTAGTGGAGAGCAAGATGTTAAGTTTCTTAATTTTCTCTACAGCAATAAAATCTGGTGAAACGAGGTGAGTGATTGCATTCATTTTATTACAGTGGTTCCCACTAGTGTAGCTGTAGCTGAGAGTCTGTCAGCATTTCCATTATAAACTCTATTTTCATGGGTTTATAATTCAGTCCTAAAAGCTCACCTGGGCTGGTGTCTGGCATACAAGATCTTAAGTCAGAAATTAATCTTTCACGCATTTAGAAAATAACGTGTTTGGCTAGATCTAAATTAACTAGGGATTGTAAAACGGACATCGCCTCTCTTCCTCAGTGCTACGCTTGCGATCTTGCAGAAAACTTTGAATGCATCATTTTTGAGTCATTTTTTTGTTGTTAGTGACTATGGTTACCAGTCAGATCTTACAGAAGAAAAATCAAGGGAGAGAATCGTGCCTCAGGTTATAGAGTAAGTAATGAAATCAAAAGTGAAGCAGGGATGTTTCAGTTTCAGCCTGGTTTGTTTTTCTCACTTTATTTCCCTCTTTAGCTCATTCAAAGCCAACGAGACACCTTTATATTACCCTGCGCTTTGTAATGCAGTTTTACCTGTCGAGGTGTGTGAAGGGAGTGACTCCAGCTCCGGGGCTGGACAAGGAGTTGTTGAGGTTTAGTCTCTGCTCTGATGCTCTGCTCAAGCAGAGAAAAATTAAGTGGTCGAGGTCTAAAAGGATTCTGACCCAAAATGTTCAGTAGCTTGGGGTGGGGGGCGGTGACCTGGAAGGCCAGGCCAGGTGAAATCGAGTTCTTGGAGGGTAAGAGCTGTCGTGCACTTGAAGGTGTTAAGGACACGGACTTGTTGAGTAAAGGAAAGTAATCACAATTTCCAGTCTGCTCTCTAGCAAGATCTACCTAATGGATTTGATCTGGGTTTCTGAACTGAATTGTGGAAGACAGAATATTTTAGCTATTTTTGGGAGGCAGAGTAGGGACATAAGTTGTTTGCTTAACTCTCTTTTGCCTAGCTTTGTCTAGATAGCGTGCATAAGCAGAGTCCTTAAATTAATGAATGGAAGGTGTGTGCCCTATCACATTTTTAGATATTTGGACGGTAAACACTTGCAGTCTTTAAAATACATAAGGTGTTTCCAGGAACGTCCAATCAGACAAGAAAGTTTGCAGCTGTCTGGGATCTGAACACAAAATGTAGGTTTACCTGGTTGTAAATAGCACGTACCTCCTCCTGTGGTGCTCTCCTCGGACATTAAGCAATCATTGGCTGGACAGCAAAAGGTATGAAATTGGCTTTAAAATATGAAATCTGGTTGAACGCTTTTTATGTGTTGTCTGGCTTTGGAATTGGAAATGCACTTGTTTCAGCTTTTGCCACAGTTGGTAAGACTAGAAATAATTGATTTTGAGAGAGCAGAAAAGAAAATGAAGCTCTCCTTCAAGTTCTTGTTTCCAGAAGCTATTTCTTTAAATCTGGACCAGAACTAATGAGTAGCTGTTTTGCCTGGTGAGTGTAGATTTTTTTTTTTTTTCATTGGCATGTTACACTGTGATCAAACATCAAATTTTTTATTTTGTGGAAAACAGTAGCGGCAGCATCCATAGCTGACTGAAATTAATTTATTTCCATTGCAATCTGTCTTTACTCTTGCTGCTTTCTGAGATTCAGAGGAAATGTTTCCATGCTATTGGAAGTGACCAGCAATTTGGCCAAACTCTCCTATGGAAAAGAAATTTTTTAGAATTATTTTCATCTTCTTTCTGTCTCTGAAATGTTTTCTCTAAGCCTCTGAATTTGTAGCCTGAACTTCTATGTGTCTTCAGCCTTTATTATTTATGGATGCAGCTTCTGGAATTGGATTCAGCCTGCGAGCCTGTCCGTTAAGTACTTTTCAAACATGTGAGTTTTCCTTCTACACTGCAGGATGGGCTCGACTTACTCAGGGAGACATTACAGCAAAGAACTTCTAGGCAAATAAAAATGATGTCAGGAAGGACTGAGCACTTCCTAGCCCGGCAGTCCCATGTTCACAGCTATCGTATCAACAGGGTTTCATTTTACTATGATTAAAACCAGCTAGTAAACCATGAATATCAGGAGGACAATAACAAGAGGCCAGAAAGGGTATATGGTGAGAAACAATTTCTTCTAAGAGGACCCAGTTAAAGCTGTCTCTGTGGATTGCTTAATTTTATGGCAGAAAATGACATAGCGATTGGTGTTGCAGCTTAATGGTCCTAGAGCCTAAAATTTGTGCTCTGGAGTGTGGATCCAAGGACAACCCTCCAGGCTGAGCCGATGGTGTGTGGACTAAAAATCCAAGGCAATGCGTGAGGCGGGGTGCTTGGGCAGCAAGGGCAGGCAAAAGCCTGTCCGCCTCGGTGCTGGAGGAATGCAACAGAGGAATGGTACAGAGCAAGCTCTGCTGGGACACCACAGGAATGCAGCTGGTATTGCCATGGGCTTGGCCAAATTTTCATGTTGGCGTGGGACTCTCCTTGCTCTCCAGGGTGGTGATTGCGGAGGAGGGACTGCGTGGGAGCTGATGCTGGAATCTGTGTATCGCTCCTTCAAGCTTTCCTGAAATGATGGGACAAAGGCACGTTTTTCTGGGTTTCCTTTTCCTGGGGGTAAATTCTTGTATGTGCCAGTTAAATAGGAAATGCTTCAACAGCCTCTGCTTGCTAGTGCAAGAAAAATCCTCTGGATATGGGCTTGTTTTGCCTGAGCAAGGTGCTTCTGGTTCATTGTTTGGAAGTCTAAAAAATTCTTAGAGTAGGACAAAGGAGACTTTAAAGGAATGGAAGGAATTGTTAGTAAGGGATGTTTCCTTCTTTTCAGGCTACCCAGAAAAAAAATCCTGATTTTAAAAAAATCAACCTCTTAAAGGATTTTTAAAATCCTACTCTTAAGATAAGCAAGAACTATGTCATGACATCCTATACAATGATGTTCTTTTGCATGAATACCCGATGAAGGCAGAAGCCTGGTAAACGGATGATGTCTTCAGTATCTAAAAAGAAAATACAAAGTTAGAAAGGAGCTGCCAAAGGTTGAAATTTGTTTACTGACTGTATTTTCTGTGCTGCAAACAAAAAGTACTTTGTCAACAAAGAAAGCCTTTATATTGATGCTTCTCGAGAACAATATTTTTGAATCGCCTCTTTTTTCATGATTAAGTGGTTCTGTAAAAATAATATTTTCTGACTAAGCAACCATGTTCTTTATAAAAGTTGGGAGTTACATCTTCAGTGACAAAAATAAACATTTAGTCCTTTCTATGTACTTTAAAAGCGCGAAGCTAAGAGGGAGTCCTTTCTGTTACACACATGTAAACTATTAACGGTAGCGATGTGGTGGCATGTATCACTTGGTAGGACTCGGGTGGAGATGGTGGAATGATTTAAGTCCTGGGAGTAGGATTTAATTTGCTCCTTGATGTTGTCGTCATGAAGGGATGAGACCTGGAGTTCGATGGGTGGGATGGGACCTGCACAGACTCGACCATGTGATGTTGCTCTGATGTTGTGGCTGGTAAAACAGCTTTGTACAACCCTTGCTGCTTGAAGCGCTGCATATGGCTAATGAAACAGGTGATGCAGGAGCAGAGAATACAAGTTGACTTCTCATAGCTCCCGACTGGTCCAGGAGATGCAAAAGCTCATGAATTACCATGACAGCTGGTTTAAAAGAAGCCTATAGCCATGCTGTGAAAGCAAGTAACTCTTTCAGGTGGTAAATCTGAAATAAATGCTGAGTGTTCTCTGATGGCAACCTTTGTGCCCCAGAGAAGCAGTGTTTCCCTACATGCCACCAATATTGCTTGTCTTTGGGATGAATGGTTTTTTCCCCTCTGCGTGCAGCACCTAGCACCAATGTTTCTGATTGATGGTTAAAGCTTTGAGTCACTGTGTTGTACAAATAATAGGATATTTCCAAAGAATAATATTTCAGAGTGGGAAATCCAGTAGAGGCCTTCACAGTGTAAAGTACGTCTTACTTCAGTGATGGCTTTGCAAAACTACTTCTCTACGTTTAGTGTTTTGCTTTTAAAAAAAAAAGTTTGCAATTTTTATTAAGCACTGAGTAATTTGGTATTGCTGAGATAAATGAGTCCAAAGTGCAGTGGTGTAGTAGGCAATGAGATGCAAAATTAATTTTATGAAGTCTGTTTCTCAGAGGGTATGAGGGGGTTTTTTTTGCCGTGTGTTATCGGCCAGTATAACACAAACACGGGCTGTTGGAGGCACGTGAGTACGGGATAGCTCATCTGTTCTTCCTGCGGTGCCTTATGAACAAGCCAGCAATTTTTAGCATGGTGTGTCATACAAATCCTGACTACTTTTTGAGTTCTGAGCAGGCAGAGGGTGATGTAAGGAAGCTGCATTTTCTGTGTGAAGTCCAACAAAAAGGAGGTGAAGCAATAGGAGTTACTGTGTTTGGGGGTTTTTGTTTGCTTATTTACTGCTTAACTTCAGAAACTGGGGTGAATAGTGGTGAAATCTGGTCACTCTATTTCAGCAGCGGTGTAATACATGCCTCTTAGGTAATCTTTTAGAAATAATTTCATTAGGGATTTTGAACCTGTGCTTCAGAATTACTTTGATAGGTGATGCTTTGCATTTTTTGGTAGTGATTTTATAAGAAAATATTATTGAAAACAAGCTGTTAGCTGCAATAATGCTGATCTTCAATAAAACTGTCCGTAGAGCAGTTATAAAATAACTCGGCTCTGGTCAAAATGCTAAAGGCTCCGTAAGGAGGTAAGGGAGAGTCGTTAAACTCGCATCATTGCTGGGGTGACCTGACCCTGGGTTTCCTATCCCACAGTGGCACTTGGGCAGAGCATCACCAGGTTTTTTTTTTTCCTTCCAGACCCCAGTGAAGAAAAAATGGAAGCTTTTTTTTTTTTTGCATTCTATGATAACTTAAATATTTTCATTAAAATTGACTCCTTGTTTCACTGTGCATGGGGAACATACCAGCAGTTTAAACTTATTTTCTTCCTTATGTTCAGTATAGCAGTAAGCTTCTGCTTTCCAAGGGACGGGGCATGGTGCAGGGTCCGCGTGTGTTCCTGGAGGACGCCGGCGAAGACAGGCAAAGGAGAGCTGAAACTCCCCAGTTGCAAGCAGGTGCTGGCTCCTTGCGGCATGCTCCGAGGTTTCTTGTGGAAAGAAATGACTCATTATATACCCGGTAACAAGAAGGCAAAGTGAATGTGTTAGGGGAGAGGAGGAGAAGCGATGCGGAGGGGAGGGAGAGCCCTAATTGTGGCAAAGCCTGCAGGGCAGCCCTGTGCTGGTTTGCTGGTGCTGTGCTTGCAAATCATGTCGACAACAAAATAAAGCCTAAAGACTGTGTACTTGCAGTCTGTGCCCCAAAACAAATTTGACAACGTGCTTACTTAAAGGAAAAAAATAACAAAAAATGAGGATAGTTATCCTCAAAGTGAGGTAGCCTTTTTTTTGTGTGCTGTCTGTGATAGCATACATGTGAATTTGAATAAAAGCTCTTCTGCCAATGTTGCCAGATTATCTCCTGATTCACCCTGTGAGGAAGGCAGGAGGCTTCATTAATGACCTGATGCTGGCTTCCTAAAATGCATCATGTAATTGTGAGACTGCTAGTGTTATGTTTTGCTGTGATCTCAGGCAGAAAAAAAACCCAAAACACCACCAGGAAAACCCCCAAACAACCACCCCCCAACAAAACCACAATAACTCACCATAAAGCTTTGGGGGTAGGTGTAAATCTATATGTAAACGTAGATATAATAGAAAAAGTAGCAATTAAAGAATAAAAGGGAGTGGGAGAAGTGGGAGTCCACTACACTTATTCATGTTGAGGCGTTTCTCTCCTGTGTTAAATGACAGTATAACCCCAGTATAAATATCCTCTTAGGGGAAGGAGTGGAGTCCCTTTGTAAAACAGTGTCGTTTCAGTAGTAGGTTGGTTAATGTTGCTTGGGGAAACCATGATGCTGTGTGGGTTTGTAAAAGTAATAACAAGACATTCCTTATCTGAATTTTAAACACATGTATAATAACAGGCTATCTGTAGCAGCCATGCCTGATTATTACAGTGTTTAAGATGAGTAATTTTATAGTTAAGGATTTCTATGTCCTACATATGTTATGGATCAAGTGCAAACTGCTGCTTTTTTTCAGACAGATGTGACAGTCTGACACTTTGATCAGCCTGACACAGCGCAGTCATATTTATGGGCTGGCAATCATATGTATTGCAGCAAGGGCTGGGGAGGGAGGGGACCAGCTCCAGCAGCAAAAGGCACATCAAAGTGCTGATATCAGCTTACGAACAGACAAGCGAGGGGGGAGAAAGGCAGAGACGCTCCAGGCTGCGAGGAGAAGTGGAAGCATTATTATAACGTTGTCTCAGAAATCTGACTTTTCATTAAAATCAGTCAGAGAAAGTCAATTCCCCACCATAATCCTCCCCTCTGCCTCTAGAGTAGTTTTGACAAGATCCGTAATAATCCCGGAGCACTGTGTAATTTTACAAACTCTGACACAAACAAGTGCTTATCCCAACCTTTGGTAGGCTCTGGGTTTTAACATAGGTGCAAGTTTAAGAGTTTAATACGAGGGGGTGTTTTTATTATTTTTTTCCATTAGTGGCTAAAGGCTCATCCTGTTATATAACAACTATTTCTAATCTTACTTAGTATGGGGGGAAAAAAAAAACATTTCTCTCTTAGATGCATCTTCTAGGCCAATGTGGGACTGCCCCAGTTTTTCTCCCAAGGCAGAAATATTGATTTAATGCTGTAATAAAATAACCAGAAGGTCATTGCATTATGGTTGCCATGGCCACTAATGCTTTGTATTGCTAAAACTCTCCCCTGCACTTTGCGGTTGGGAAGTGACTTGTGGCCCCCTGTTATTTGGTGAACGCAAAGTCCATGAACTGGACTCGGGAGAGATGGTGCCGCGGACCCCAGCGGTGAGCAGGCTGCAACCACTGTCCTTCTGGCCTCTGATGACAAACAACAACAAAGTGGTGTGTCAGACTAAAAAGTTGAGGAATTTATATATATACACCCACACACATGTATTGTATTGGAATAAAAACTTGTGGGAATACCAATTCAAAAATAAAAAAAGCCGTTTTAAGAGAATCTTCTGTTTGGGAGACCCCAGTGGGCAAACTTGTTGCTTTAGGTAAGAAAAGATGATGTTTTAGAAAAGGAAATTTCCAGGAGCAGCATGAAATGTTGAAGTGGTCTGGAATGAGGAGTGGTGCATGAGGGAAAACAGATGGCATTGGACTTGTAGAAAATGTATCTCATTGTTTTTATTGCCAATTGGGACTTTGCAGAAGGTTACTTGGAGGGGAACAGAAGCAGCACCACGTCAGGAGCAGAGAGGTGGCCATACATCTGACCACTAAATTGTGGATGCTGCTACTGGAATCCTACATTCAATAGTCACATTTTTAAAAGTTGTAGAGTTCAGGCTAGAAACAATATTTAGAGCTGAAAGAAATGGGGCATAGCCGTAAAAAGCTCTCTGTTCAGTTCATGAAGGACTGTCATGATGAGTTTTCTGCATCCATGCAAGCAGAGTTGGGTGGATGTCTCACCATTCCCACTGCTATTTTTTCCATGAAAACTGAGAAAAGCGGGTAGGTTGGGTGGACAGTTTGGAGAAGAGAAGGCCTGCAGCCAGCGGGGAGGAGGAGAGAGGCAGACAGTACCGCGCTGTGACAGATCAGCCTTGTTGCTGGAGCCTGTGTTGGGTTCCTGGGAGCGGAGGAGCCAGCGCAGAAGAGGGTCAGCATGTTGTGTGTGCAGTGAGGGGCTGCAAATGTTGTGCTTTGGAGACAGAAATGCTTCAGTATGAGGATGAAGACAGCTTGAGGTTGGTGCTCAAAGAGGGGCTGAGCTAGTGAAAACATCTGATTTCCTTGGTCTTTGCCTAATGAATCCAAGCATGGCTTACTGCTGGGTGTTGGCCAAGTGCGGGTGTGCTGAGCAGGGTGGGTACTCGCACTGTGCTCCCTAAGCGTTAGTTAATGCCACTGCATCCCGTTTGGATCAAGGCGATTTGGGGAATTGGTGTTCTGATGAGTTCTTGAACATGTCTTCCAGGAACAAATGCAAGATGTGAAATACAGTTACTGAGTTTCATTGTCAACTCTTTAACGAGCAGCTGATTAAAGATCAACTTAAATATACAGTGTATATAGAGGGCGGAAAAACCCCTTAGCGTTCTAGTTTAAAGAAATAACCTTTATAATGGAACTAAAATCATAGAATCCTAGAATGGTTTGGGTTGGAAGGGACCTTCAAGATCATTTAGTTCCACTCCCCCTGCCGTGGGCAGGGACACCTTCCACCAGACCAGGTTGCTCCAAGCCCCATCCAACCTGACCTCGAACACTGCCAGGGATGGGGCAGCCACAACCTCCCTGGGCAACCTGTGCCAGTGCCTCACCACCCGTACAATGAAGAACTTCTTCCTAGTATCTAATCTAAATCCACCCTCTTCAGTTTAAAACCGTTACCCCTCGCCCTAGCACTACACTCCCTGCTGAAGGGTCCCTCCCCATCTTTCCCGTAGCCCCCTTTAGGTACTGGCAGGCTCCTGTAAGGTCTCCCCGGAGCCTTCTCTTCTCCAGGCTGAACAACCCCAACTCTCTCAGTCTGTCCTCATAGGAGAGGTGCTCCAGCCCTCCGATCACCTTTGTGGCTGTCCTCCAGACCTATTCCAACAGGTCCATGTCCTTCTCATGCTGAGGACCCCAGAGCTGGACGCAGTACTGCAGGTGGGGTCTCACCAGAGCGGAGCAGAGGGGCAGAATCCCCTCCCTCGACCTGCTGGTTACTCTTCTTGTGATGCAGCCCAGGATACAGTTGGCTTTCTGGGCTGCGAGCACACATTGCCAGCTCATATTCAGTTTTTCATCCACTAATAACCCCAAGTCCCTCTCTGCAGGGCTGTTCTCTGTCCACTCATTGCCCACCCTGTATTTGTGCTTGGGGTTGCTCCAACCCATGTGCAGGACCTTGCGCTTGGCCTCGTTGAACTTCATGAGGGTTGCACAGGCCTGCCTGTCAAAGTCCCTCTGGATGGCAATAGCTGATTTTCAGAATTAATGAGTACTGTGGGTAGGCCAAGCAAAATACACAGTACTGATTTGGTGAGAAAATGTAGAAGTTGGTACTAATTATGGGAAGTAGAAGGCTGTTACACCATTTAGTAGTTCATGGAAAAGGGCATGTTTGATTTTTTTTTTTTTTATCTGAACCAAACAAAGAAACAAAAGAACCTGAAAGCCAGGAGATGCGTTGGTGAAGAACCATGTTGTACCTTTGCTCCTTGCTGTCTCTCATTTTGCTGTACTTGGGGTCCCAGCTCAGCCTGCTGTTGTGGTAACACACATCCCCACTGATATGTAGCTTTATTTTTTAGATTAAATAAGTGTATATTCTTAGACCTAGTAGATGTAGGAGCTTTTTCCTAGTAGAATATATTTATATGGGGGAGAAGGTATTTTTCTTCAAGAAAGCTTAGAAAAATAAAATAAAACCTCATCCTGCAACACTGAAATTAGGCAATATTACTTTAATGCCCCTTTACAATTATAGTATAGGCGATTCATGTTACTGGTCTCTAAGCTAAACTTACTGATAGGACTTCATTTTGATGGACGGTATCCCAATAATTGAATTCCCAAGATTTTTGATTAGGGTGTGTGATGGGAGATGTGTCTCACACTAGAGGAGCTTTTGTGCAGGGGGAAATCCAAATGCAGCTCCCATGAAGCAGCATAGTAGGATGTTAAAATTATTTTTACTATGAACCAAATGATGGATGGAACATTTTAATTTAGTCATCTAGTTTCTTATGAATGTTTTGAAACATTTTAATATATTTTCTGGAAAAAGTGGTACTTATTTGCAAAGGGAATATATTTAGTCAAAAATTCAATTTTATAAAGAAAAACATTTTGGTAGGAAGATTTTTGTCCAACCCTGGTTATTCTCGTCGTTTCTATGGAGCTGTCTGGAACATGAGGGTTTGACAATGCCCATGATGATGTAAAAGAGAAAATATTAAAACTGCCAGCAAACATTAATTTTATTGGAAGTTCTATGGCAGGTTCATTGCTTTAATTGCTCTGTCTGAAAACTGAGGACTTAATTTTTTTCTGTAATGTTTTTTGATCTCTATGAAAATTTAGTCTCCTCCTCGCTTTGTGGAGGATCTTTATTTTCTTCCAAATGCATCATTCAAGAAAGGAAAAAAGTTGCAATCAGCTGCGTATTCACTATGTGAAGAAATAATACAGCAAAAGCTGTACTGGTTTGCCTGAGTGAAAGACTAAATTAAAAGGCATGAAGCTGCATTGCATTTTAATTTACTGTCAAAAAGAAATGGTAAAGAAATGTTGCCATCTGATCTCTGAGCAGGTGAAATGTATCACAGTTTGAGGCTGTAGGGTTTTTCTGATATTGCAAATTGGATTAGAAGTAGTATTTAAGTGCTATTTAAAAAACAAAACAAAAAAAAACCCAAAAAACAAAACCACAAACCAAATGTACAATACTTAAATACTTGAGCGGCTTTTTTCTTTAATATAGTTGCTTTATAGGTAAGCAACATAGTTTAAGATTGTCTGAGCTGGAAGGTAGTAGATGAGAACATGTAATTCTAGCACATTTTCTACCTTTTAAGGGAAAGAAAGATAAATTTTGAATGCCCAAACTCAACTAAACAGAAATTCTTGAATGTTCTCTGTCACATTGAATTCAGCAAGTAACAGCATGTGGAAACATCCATTTTATCAGAATTATTGTGAGTGTATTTCCGTTCTGCCTGTTTCCTATTACGTTAAGCAGTCATGGCTTTTCAGGAAATATTTAACCATTTAATGCAATGGTTAAACTTTTCTGATTGTCATTTCATTGAGAAATGAAATTAATTATTTTAAAACCTTAAAATTTACCTTTTATTTTTGGATAAGGTAGTCCCTAAATGTAAAGATACTTAACACCTAAAAAGTATATTATCATATATACGGACTATATATAATTATGTATATGGACTTGCTCTTAAAGGTCTTTTCCAACCTAAATGATTCTATATTGTAGTCATATGGATGTTCAGCTGCTTCAGTTTTCTGTAATCTTAATCAATTTCTTGCATAAAACCCCAAATGTTTCGAAACAAAAAGCAAAACTTCCAAATATTTCATGATGCTTGGAAGAGAGGAACTCTAGTGCAGCCTAACACACTACCATTGTAGGTTAAGCCAAATCTTTCTTCTATGGATGGAACTGAAAATTAATTTAGGAAATAAGAATAATAATCAGTTTAGGTATGTAATTGCCTGCATTAGAGGAAAGTTAGAAGCCTGAATTTTAATTCTGTGGGGTTTTTTTAACCTGAGGAGCCAAGGCTCCTCTCATCTTTCCCTGGTTATTAGTAAATACACCAGCGGTTCTAATCAGTCTCTGAAATTCTCCAGAACTTCAGAGAAACTTTATATAATGAAAATATGTTCCACAGATTCCACATAAATTTGATAGGACAAAAACATACCACTTGTGCTCTGTAGTGCTGGAACAGCAAGTGAGCAAGTCTTGAAGTTTCGGCACCCTGCGTAATAGTGACGTCTGCTTGCAGCCAAAGTCACAGCTGTGCTGTTGGATGGCATCCGACATCTCTGGATGTGATGACGTTTTCCTTCTTAGGAAATATATTCCTCTTAGATATTGAATAATAGCTTTTAAACTTCTCTTTCTTCTGATTACATAGAGTAATGAGTACAACTGAATTAAAAAACTCATTACATTTCTGACAAAACGCACTGGAGAAATGAGGAGTTTGTAGGATTTTTTCTAATGACCTCAAAATAATTGCAGTTATTCACACAATTTCATATTTCAGTGAGCTTCAAGTTTATTGGTTTCTAAGGTTAAAAACAAATAAAAACTGTACTCTGTTTTCCTTAATCATAATTTATCCCTTGGGTCAATAGATCTCACTGCTCTTGTCCATGTTTGCCAGTTACTATGTACGTGTTAATTAAAATACACAATGACTACTATTAGACAGTTTAAAAAATCACGTTTGACAGCAGAATTGTGACTGATGTACACCCTGAGTGGGAAAGGAATGCCGGTGTGTGGGCAAAAATACCTGGAAAACAATGTCTTTATGCTCTAGCTGCATGAACCTACTTGACTTATGTATGCGTTTGTGTGGAGGGAGGCTTCTCTTTCTATATTAATTACTGAGAACAAGATAGAGTAAGCATTGGTGGCTTTGATATACGAATCCAAGAAGAAAGTTCTGGTGACTTTCTTATTCCCTCATATTAATGTCACAGGCTGGAGGCCCTGGGAATTGCACTGCAAAAGGAATATTGATGTGTTACTTGACGTGTTCTCATTCAACTGCAGATGATGACAATATAATGGAAGGCTAGTAGCATGATGAAATCTATATATTGCAGCATTGCAAAATAGTCGCAAGCATTTACCATCGCAGGCACAAAATCTGCTTGTCTGGTTTTTTCTTTCCTGTGATGGCTGAGAAGACTGCAGACAAGTAACTATTGGCTGCTGATCTACTCAGAAGAGTTAGTTGTCGTGTATAAATAGGCAAATGTTGTTTTAGGGCCCTCTTGCTGCATTCAAGCCCTATTTTAATACTGTTTAACAATGAAGATGCTTTGAAGCTTTTATGTGGGTATCGTAACTTATGAAGTAGTATAGTACAAACTAAGAACGGCGTAACCTGTTGGAGGATGTTCATGCTGCCACTTTGAAGTGTTTTGCCGTAGGCAAAGTGGTAAGTCCTGCTTCAAGACCCTAATTCTATAATATATACTTTTTTAGCTTTTTCTGTGTGTGAATGGTATCACTGGGATTATTCACATGTGGGAAGTTGACAACTCATCTCTTCCCTCTTCCTCTGCCCTTTGCTATCTTGTCTTCATTGATGTGATTCTCATCCCTTGCTGTCCCTGAGTCTTTTTGCCCTTTATTCATCAGCTGAACTCTTGCCTCGTGGTCCATAGCCCGTGTGCCTCTTCTTGCAGGATTTATGACTGTTTGGACTTTTGTGAAATTATTTTCCTATTTTAAGGTTGTTATCATCTAAGCAAAATGATTGACCCATATCCCTTTAACTTTAGTGTGAAGGTCTGAATCCTTTCCTTTTCTTAACTATGTTATTCTTCAAAGTCTCTTTTTCCCTGCAGCATCATCCAAATCCTGATCACTGCTCCCTTCTCTTTTCAGTGACCTTTACAAATTCAGTCTTGCTTGACTCACCACATCACAGTAGAGTTGCACAAATAATTTTTTCGCAGCCTGTTGCTTTGGTCCCAAAGATGCTCTTCCTCTCTGCCTCTTCTCCAGGGGCTGCTGCTCCTGGAGCTGTTAGTTTTGCTCTTGGAGCCTTGTCTCCTCCTCTTCCACTGTCAGAAAATCTGCTCTACTTCTGATCAGACCAAAATGGCCTGGGTGCACTGCAGTGGTCTAGCTCAAACCCACATGCTTGAAATAGATTCTGAATTTTACCTCTTGGTGATGGTGTATACGTGTATGTGTATGTACATACATAGAGGTACACACATGGTGCTTCAAGTGGGATTTAGATATTGGAGATTCATGTTATGATCTGACAATTGGGCTGCTCTCTGCCCTGAAGGCCTTCCTTCAGTGTCTGATTTACCCCTGGTACTTCTGACTGACCTATGCTGCTTTTTTATCCCTCTCCCAGTGAGAATCTGGAAATTATTATTTCCCTACTTATAGTGCCTACTCATAGCATATGGAAGTACCTCAGTGCACCTGATTGTTCCATTTTGTCCAGCACTATTAGCTGGTGCAGAAGAAGATTCTACTAGATGCTCTTTGATTTTGGATGTTACAAGAACCAGCACCAGCCCAGTCATCTGCCTGCTTCCTTGGCTGTGTCCAACCCCCCTGTTCAGTGGTCCCAGCCTGTCCCGCTCCTTTGTAGTGTATATTTTTTTTCCTGATTTTTTTTTTTTTTTTGACCATGCTTCTTACCCTGCTTTTTGGATTCAGTGGGAAGAGTACCAGGAAAGTGTCTTCTCCAGAGCATGTGTCTCCCATCCCTCCCCACCAAGGTACCTGGAGGTCGCTTCCACACCAGGCTACTGGCAGCATCTCCTGTGGGTACCCCCAGGTATGTGGATGGGAACTGGCCTGTGCGTTTGTGTGTGGTGTTAGCTCAAACTGTGGTTTTTCCAGTTGATGCACTACTTCTTTTGGTCTAGAAAGCTCTTCTCCTCGAAACTTGTAGGATCTTTTTTTCTTTGAGCCCTACAACTCGGACTTGTTGAAAGTGGCCAAGGAGTTCAAAGGCTTTTGGGAAGGGAGAAGGGGAATGAAGCAGCTATTGGTTAAAAGCGGGATGTTTGGGATTTGTGTTGTTACGTGTGCTAGGATATATTTCTAGCTGACGGGTTTTCTGTGAAAGCAATGTCTTATTTATACTATGAATCAATCAGTACCATGTGGATTTTTGATATTTACCTGAAAACATCTGCTATTTTGCTACCAGTTGTATCACAACAGAGGATTAACCTGCATTTTGTGATTCCTAACCAGATTGTTTTTTAGTTTGTGAGAGAATAGTTGTGCTTTTTTCTTACCTTGTTTTGAAGTTCTCCACATTAAAATATTGAAGAACAGAAATCAGATACACTCCAAAAAGATTTTTCTATATTATCAAGTGCAGCACTCAGCTTATGAAAACACATTATGTGCTGTCTCTGCATGTTTGGAAGATGAAGCAGATTTTGGAGATGCTTTACTGAGGTAGAAGTAATTCTCTAATTAGGTTTGTGTGCATATATGCTAGGATTTACTGGCAATAATCAGTGAAGGAAACAGCCTCCCATCAGCTAAAACACGCAAAAAGGCTAAGACTTTTCTTGACAACAGGGCAACATGAACTTTGGGTTGTGGAGCTTTTTCTCTCCAGAACTAATTAGCAGTGACGTTTAAAGCCATCAGCAGTGATAACTGCAAACCCCTTGTTAACGGCAGTGGTTGTGCAGCCAGACACTGTAATTAGCTGATTAATGTTTGCTGGAGGACTTGGGCTCAATTCACCCCACTGCTGCCTTGGACATTGGAGAGTCTTGTCAAACATGTGTTTTGAGTAGTTTAGGCGGAGTCATTTCATTGAGACTGATTGCTCGAGGATTAATTCCACAGTGCCATAGATTTGGAAACAACTGATATTAAGAAACACCTTTTAAATCTGTTTTCCCCTTTTTCTTCAGTTAATACTTATTTATTTGGAAACAAAACCTGGAAATTCCTTCCTGAAATTGTTTTCTTTGGTCTTGCATGTGCTGTGTTGTTATTGTAGGGTCACTTATACTTGGTAGGCTCAGGATGAACGCTCCCGCTTTCTTGAGCGTGAGGGAGAAGTTGGGTTCAGCAGAAACCAGATGTTACACGAGTGACCATGGTTAATGCCCATAAGGCTGCATGTGCTAACAGGATCCTGTCTGAGTTTTAATATGTCTGAGTAACAGACAGGGAAATCTGACTTAAAAACATAAACAAGCAAAATGAACCAATCTCTAAGACTCCCTTCTTAGATCCTCTTGGCTTTCAGCTTTTCCGTACCCCAGGAAGAGATTTTACAAAGCCATTTGTGATTTTAGCAAGTGGGATATCAGCCCTGTATGACAACAGACCCTCCATTCACCTGCAGGGGAACTCAGCAGGCATTTTAAAGCCTATTTGTAAGAGCACAAGCGTCTTTTTGCTGTCACAAACAACACTGAATAATTTATTTGGGGGAGAATCGGCGAGATGTCTGCTTTCCTAAAGATGCTGCTGTTTATCAGCCATCAGTCCCGCTTTCCCTGAACGCTTTTCTGTTCCCTCTTTACCAGTCCTTGCTAATGGGAGGAACCAACTCTTTTTTTTTTCTTTCCCCTCAGTCAAATCTCGCATGTCCCTAGGATGTCGCAGGAGATGGGCACGTGCACGCTGTGATCTCTGGCTGCTGGGATGTTCAGAGCCCTTTCCCTGCTGCAGCCTCTCTAACAGCAGGAAGACTGCAGTGCTTTTTCTGTTTTGCCACAGCCTGATAGGTTTTAGAATCCCTTTTTATTCAAGGACAACCAAACTATATATTTAAATATGTTTTTGTAAGAACAAGAATTGTACCAGAATAACATCTTTTGGACTGTAGCCCAGCTGTTTTACCTCCCAGGTCAGTGCCCCCAGCAGGGGAGGTGAGGTGGGTCCCTTCCAGCCAAATCTTTTCCAGAACAGAAGTGTCTTTCCAAAACACTTTTTCTCTGATAAAACAGTCTATTGCAACAAAATGCTGTCCAGTGTCCTTCTGGGCCATAGCCCTTGGGTTTGCAGATCTCTGACCAGCTGTACAGCTAAATCTATCAACAGGAATGTTTGGTGCTATTGCTCTTTTTGTTACTTGAGTCTAAATATTACTGTATGAAATGCAGGGGTGGTTTTATTATTTTCACATTAGCTAAATAATTTGCTGGCTGATCATTTTTGATAATTTGTAGGCAAATTTAAATTGCCTGCCTTCATGGCAGCCCCAGAGCAAACCTAAACCCCGGGGTTAATGGAGATCTTGTCGGGAGCTGAATTTAGTCCTTTCTCTGGGGTAAGGTTAATCCACTGCCCTCTGTTTCATCCTAACAAGGCAAACACCTATGGAAAGCAGTGTGGTGCTGACACACACAGGCTCATTTGATCATGACCTTCCCAACTTGAGATGGAAAGCGTGGACCACGGTGGAGCTTGAGCACTACTGTAGAGTCAAGTTTGTCTGGTATTGCTGGCAGTAAACACCTTTTTGAAGAAAGGCTTTGATGCAAAGGCAAGCAGGCTGCTGGAAAGAAGTCTTTTGTGGCATTTAATATGTTGGAAGAGACTATTCACCCGTATAACGTTTGTAATGCTGCTGGGGTTGGAGAGACCTGTTGTAACGCAGTGTAAGTGCTGGTGAGGCCAGCTTTAAACACTTGGGGAAAAATATGTGGAGCCAGAGGGGGGGATCTTAATAGTAATGTTTAATAGAAGATGCCAAGTAAATTCCCAGTATGCTGGTGAGAGAACCCCCAAGCTGTGAATTGTCCATTGGGACGTTTTAATCTCTTACTCCTTCTCTCTCCATTTCTCTTTGGGCATTTCTTCGTGACGTGGTTCCCGGGATGCATGCAGAAATACCAGGGACACAAGATCCTTGTTAGCTGGGTGCTAGCTCTGTAGTGCCACTAGTCTTGTTTAAGAGCTGAAAAAATCCAAAATATTGTCTGCTGACAGTAAGGGTGGAATAGGTGTCCAAGTCGTTATCCTTGTACATGCAATCAGATAAAACATGGATACTTTGAACGCACCGTGGCAGAGCAGATGGGCAGTGAAGCTTGGTTTTATTGCTCAATGGCATCGCTGAAAGCCAGCAAGTGCAGAGAGCTGGTGTTTCAGGTTAGAAACAAACTCCCTGCGATGCTGGTGACGTATAATATGAGGTTTCTGTGCGTACATACTTCACAAAGGGTTAATGAATGGTTAACATCTCTTTAATGAATAGTTAATCAGCTCTTAGACTATTGGAGTCTTGCAGATTAACCAGATGCTTATAACCATCTGTAATACCTCTCACTGATGAATTTTACAATCATCTGCTACATGTTCTTCATATTTGAGTAGGTGACTGGAAGATGTTATCAACACTCTATGTTTTAGAACGTAATTGTTGTAAGTATCGCTTCAAGAAATGTTTGACCAAAATGCTTGGATACCATAGGGAAAGCATACTTCTGTGTTTAAAATAAATAATAAATTATGCTGTCACACAACTACAGACTTCAAAAAAAGCCTTAAGTGTTGAATACATACCATCTGGTGAAAAAATACAGCCATACAATTAAAACTTTCAAAATACAGCTTAAGCTGAGAAACTTCTTTTTTTTTTTTTTTTTAAGCAGTGTAGAAGGGAGTCTTGCTAGCATGAATTACTTTTAATTTGAAGCTCATTCATAAACTGAAACTGTAATAACTGAAGCATTTACTCTGCCTGTATCCCACTTCTGCATCCTGTCACTGAAGGATCATCTTTCCCCAGCTTCCGCTCTATATATCCAAATCCTGCTGTTTTCCTCCAAACTTTTTCACCATTCCATTTAGCTACTAAACTCCTTAGAGCTGTTATCTCCACCCAAGATCTCCTCCTCTCCTGCCTTAACCTCTATGGCCACCTTTGCTTTTAGTGCCCCAGATTCAACAGCCTTTTTATCTGGTCTGCAGGTTAGCAGAGAAAAATCTTCCCTTCTTATCAGGTTCCCCACTGGTTCTCCTTGTTTTTTCACTAGCTTGCATGATTTTCAGCTTTCAGATACTTTTAATATCTCTACTATATTTTTACACAACACTTTATTAAAAGAATAGTTTTGTGAACCCGTACTCTGTCATCCTTCAGATTGCCTCTTTGTAATTCATTGAAGCTATAAGAAATCAATTTATTTATGAAGCTATGATGGGGAGCAGCCCTAGATAGCTGACATAATATATATCATACTCATTAAACTGAAGGAAACGTATAGGGTCATACAAGTACTTTTTATACCCAGTCACTTTTGGATGCTGGTTGTTACTTTGAAGCTTGATTCTGCATTATTTTTTGAGTTTTTTATTCGACTAATGTGATTCTCAGACGCACCTAGCATAGCAGCGGAGTCTGTTTCTTCGTTTCTGCTTGTGTGGTTTCCAGCACAGCATTGTTCCCAATAAAGGCATTTGAATCAATGTAAGTAATAGAATTTTTAATCCGCGCCTTAGATTTGTCTTCTAATTTACAAGGTTTGTCGCTTGGTAATGCCATGTGAGTTGTGGAGCGGAGGGTGGGAAGGATGCTGCTGCTGTTCTGGTTTCAGGCTCTCTGAAGAGAAAGCAAGGGTTTGCTCATCTTGGGACCTGATCACCAGGAGAATTAGTACTTGGAGCACACGGCCTCCTTTTCTAATGAACTCTTCGCTAATTCTGAAAGTAGGGCAAAGAGACCATTCCCATAAATATGCCTGTGTTTCTATGCTGGCCTCTGCGAAGGCAGAGGGCATGCCAACACGAGTACAAATACAACCCAAATGACGACTGGTTCCTAGCAAGAGCTGCTGAACCCTTCAAAAATCCCAGTTTCAAATGTGTAGAGGGGATTCTTTCACGAGGATATGACAGCGGTCATACCCACAGAAATGTTGGCTGTAGGTCCCGGCTGGTTTATATTGGTCCCTAAACACTTTGTGTGTGTTTATGTGCATGTGCATTTCTGTGCATTTGTATTTCCTTATATAATCTAAATAATGCAAATATATCCTAAAATAATGATCTTGAAAAGCAAATTAAAAATATCATTACATATGGCTTCCTCTCATTATTGCTTTTAAAGGGGACTCAAGTTTACTGGGGCCAGAAAATATACTGTGAAGAACCACGGGTTGTTAAGGTATTCCATTCAAATTTTATCAGAAAATGAAAATGCAAAGAGAATATGGAAAAAATGGAAGTTCTTCTGGCTGATCTGAATTCCAAAAGTATAATTGTGGGAAAAATAAATGAATGAATAACTGTAGGTTCTAGTTGTTTGTTTTATCTGCTGGTTTGAGCTTAACTAATCAAATAACTGTGTAGTCTGACAGCATTTGTGTTCTGGATTGTAAGCTGCTTTTCTTAAATTTTTTTTTTTTTTTTTTTTTTTTAGGCAAGAGAGAAACAGTGACTCAGTAGCTTGAGGGGCTAAAGTATCTTACCTCGCCTTCCAAATTGAAATGAGATAGTTGGTATTTTGTTTAGTGTCTCGTTCTTAAGTTTTATTCCGTTGAGCTTAATACTTTCAGCAGTCCTGTTCTGTAGCACCTGATTTACGGTTTTTCTTTGTCCTTCAGTGTTCAACCTTACTGTGCAATAGTCTTTTGTACCCACGCTATGATGCTTGGGGCTAAATATGCACATGCGCCTCCTGTTTAAACTTAAAAATATAACTACAGGTTTCACCTGTCTTGTTTCTTATGTGCACTTTACTAAGTAGTCTGATACTGCCTTTCTTCTCCTTACCCCTGAGAGAAATTGTGCAGGCATTCACTGATGCTGTCTGAGATACAGTTATTAAATCTGGAAACCACAAGCATAAAGCAGCTCATGCAAACATTTTCCTAATGATTGAACAAAATAATACACTTAAATATAAATGAGTTGAATACTGTGACTGACATTTAAATCACCCAAAGCATTACAGGCAATATAGTATATTGCTTTTTGTGCGTTGGCTCATAAATGGTGCTGTTATACCTTGATTATGCAGCAGTGGAATGTCCTCTCTGTTCCTTTACGTTCCTTTACTCCATTCCTTTCTTTCCTTCCTTTTGCTAAAGCACACTGTTTTCATTATAACATTGCATACGGGCACGGGGGTCCCCCCAGTTTAACGCCAGAAGCGGGCAAGCGGGTTCAACGTGGCGCAGAGCGGGGATGTGCTCCTGCCACTGGTGGTGGTCCCCGCTGCCTTTGGGGTGGAACCAGTTAGAGGGGGACCTTTGGGAACTCCAGTATTACAGTGGAACAAAATCAACTTTAAGGTTCATTTAGTGGTTTGGGGGCTGAAGGAGTGCTGTTTACTAGTGAATTCATGGAAGTTGCTTTTGAAGTATATAAACGGTGCTGTAGTCCTGCTGACACCGTCTGGCCTGAAGTCAGCCAACTGATGTGCCCAGTGCCCGGTAGCGATGGCAGGGGTTGCAAGCTGCTGGCAGTTTGGTACTTGTATATCTATGTGCTTAGCTATGCCTAATTCCTCTGTGCTTTTTAATTGCCTGGTCCCAACCGCTCACCTGTGTGGGATATCCACCTCCATCGTTACTGGATCCCACGGGGCTCTGCTGGGTCTGGTTTGGGATGCTCGTCACACCCGGATTTTATTTAGCTGTTTGTGTTAAAAGTTTGAGTTACTGAGTAGTGAGGTGAGGCGGTTGTGCCTGGCGCTTATTTCTGTGTTTAAACTTAAATTGTGAGAAGATGTCTCTGAGATTGTTCATCAGGAAAGGATTTTAGGTCGTATTTTCTGCAGAAGTGCAGCCATGTTTCTTTGCAAAATTTGGAGGTACCCCCAGTTCTCAGGGAGTAAAGTTAATTTAATCTGGGTACTCATCACTTCTATAATTCCTAAACAGAAGTAGTCTTTAACTTGAAAATCTGTTTTGAAATTATATTCCTAGTAATACTTTAACTGGTTATTCACAGTCAAATGATGATTTTAAGACTGCGTCAGGAGACTTTCAGAAACCTTTTTTAGTAAAGGTTTTTAAAGAGGAGTAATTTCATTAGGATGGCTTCAGAAATATACTGTTTTATTTTGTCTAATGCATGGGCAATAAATTATCATTTACTGAGAGCAAACAGATGATTTTGGTACTCAGCGGGAAGGGTACGGATGTGTGCGTACGCTACTGTGTGCCAGGAAAAAACCAAGGATCCTTATGTTGAAATGTCTGTCGTCCCTCGAGTACAGTAAACTTCTGAAATGTGATAACTGAAGTTCAGCGTGAGTTTACATCTTCATAAAATTAGGACTTGATACATCATATTAAAATTATGAGGCAGAGTAAGCACTAGGCCCTTAGCCAGATACGTATTCAATGTTAGACTCTGTTATCAAATGTCTTTCCTTAGAAGATCCAATTTAACTTCTACTTCATAGTTGTATCTTTCCAAATTCAATTCTTCACGTTTCTCTCATCCCTCAGCTCGTGAAAAGGTTTCTGGTGACTTCTTCACTTGTTTCTGCGGTACCCAGGAGCTCCAAAATTATCTCGTAGCAGAGACAAGCTTGGTGTTTTCAGAATCCAAAGCTCAGATATTTTCTATAATACCTATACAGACCTGAAAATATAAATTTAATAAATATAGGAGAAAGACTGCTTACAGAAAATATTAATGTTCTTTTGATGTTCCATAGAATTGTTTGGCAATGGAGAGGGTTGGTAGGATGGTGTTTTAGTATAAAAAGTGTTTCCAGTGTGAAATTTGGGGGGGGGGGGGGGGGGGGGGGGGGGGGGGGGGGGGGGGTTTTTTTGTTTTGTTTTTTTTTTTTTTTTTTTTTTGTGGTTTGAGCTCCTTTCCTTAAAATTGTCAGAAGGCATGACTTGCTTTTTTTGGTAGTCCTAGGTAAAATAACACTGATGAGAACGACCCACTTATTTCTTTATTTCTAAATTACTTGTGGTGATTAATATCTCTGTTTCCACAATAACGTTGTTCACATACTGCCTTTCTAACATGACATCTGTGTTTGGTTTGGGAAGTAAATACACGTGTTGGTATTGTCAGAAACAGTGAAGCAGAAACAGTAATGTTCGTGAAGGAGCGAGCGCATCTGTGAACGGGAGGGGACTGCGTGAAACAAAACCCGGGGGAAGGAAAGTCCCTTTCTGAGATTTTTTGGGTTGGCAGAGGGAACAGTACTGAGCAAAACCAGCTGGGAACACAGAGACCGAGACCTGAGGCGTGCCATTAAGATTCAAGATGTGGCACCCCTATTCCCAGTGTCACCTCCAGCAGCGGAGCAGACGTTGTGCTTGGTGGCCTCAGAGACGCTTGTGCACCCGCAGGATCGTGGTGCTGGCACCCTCTCTGGCATCCACGGTGCTCTGGTGGTGGTTAGTTCGTCATGATAATTCAGCTGAAATTCCTGACCCTGAAAATCCTTTTGCACTAAGCACAGTAGGGACTGATTTATTTTTTTACTTTAAAAAAAAAAAAAAAAAGATTTTTTTTTTTTTTTCTGCTAATTATGGACACACACATAGAGCAAAATCCCTTGCTGGTTTGTGGCTGAGAATCCAGCCATAGATGCTGGGTGGCCCTAGCAGCTGGATGCACAGACGCCATCATAATGGCCTTTACTAAGATTTCAAATTTTTCTTCTATGTCTATGATGATGAATATTTTGACCCAAATTTTCATTTACTTGCCTCTTTCCCTGATTTTTAACTCCAAATTAAATATTCAGACAATTTCGGGTGCTTTAAATGGCTACCTTGGACCCTCCTTTTTTTATTTAATTTGAGTTGTCTTTTATTTTTGCCTTCAGTGCAGATTTGTTTGAAAAGAAACTGATGGTTTGATCACTTGGGGGATGACAAGGGGGAGTTTCATCTTAATTAGCTTGGAAGAGTCATTAATGTTAATGAGCTGTTTGGTTTCTTTTTTTTTTTTTTTTTTTTTTTTTTTTTTTTTTTTTTTTTTTTTTTTTTTTTTTTTTTTTAAGAATAAGCTGAGTTAAATATAATGCCAAGGGATAAAAAAGTGATTATGTAAAACTAGTCTTGGCACTAGTTTTCAGTAATTCTGGTAGCATTGTGAAGCCCAAGGAATAATTCTCCCAGGCTTTCTGGGAATGTCACAGGTGGAGGCAAGCTAGTGAAAATACAGGTCTCATGTTTTCACAGGCAGTCCCTAATCCTCCCTTGATCAGCAGTTGCTAAAAATGCCCCTGGGACATAAGGTAAATGCATCCTTATTCAACAAGTAGTCAATGAGGAATGAAATAACTTGCACTACTTTATAACAAATGTACGGATCTTGTCTGTTCGAACACCTCATGCTGAACTTCCACCGCTGAGGGTAGTTTTTATTGGTTTACAGAAAATAAATTGTCTCCAGAACAATAAAGCTAGCATTTACTATGTTTCTCTAGATATTCTGCCACCTTTATTTCTGTAAAGTATTAATCCTCACAGCAGTGACTTCAGTGAGACTACATAAAGGATTAAATTATATTCAGGATGTGTAAGGACATTGGAAACTATTCCCTGTGAGTAGTTGCAGCATTGTTCTCTTATTAAAAACTCAGAATATGAACCACTTCAGAATTTGAATAATATATTCTCTGTGTTTTCTTCCTGAGGACTGCTAATTTAAATAGTGTCTTGTGAGAAAGGGGGTAGTGGGGGGGATATCCATGTTCTGCTGTAAATAGCTATAGGGACATAAACAGTGCTTGGGCAAAACAAATAAACCAAACTTCACTGTTAAGTTCTGGTGATAATATGAAGCTGTATGATGTACAGATGTGTTATTGATACAGATGGAGTTGTAAAACTGGTTTTAGTGACTTTTCTTACAAAATATTGGAATGATAACTATACTAACAAAATTACTCTGCAGTTTTCTGTATTTGTTTTCGAAATAATAGATATCATAATCTTAACATATACTCCTGCAAAGACTTTGGTACATGATTTGCTGTCTCTTAAAATATTTAAACCCATAATGCAGTGAACATCCTGGTGATGATATGGTTGGAGGCATTAAGAAGATATAAGCTGGATGGAATTAGACTGTTCTTGCTAGACACTTCTGTGATATATTATATAATTAAAATCAAACATTGTAGTCTTAAGGAGCCACAAATATGAAGCATGGTTGATGTCCTGAGCAATCACTAGGCATGATGAGAGGCAATTTGTTTGCAAGCTCCTTCTGTAACCTGCTCTCTGGTAATTTAGTGGCCTGTCTGCCTCGATGCCCTTGTTCCCTGTGGAAACACCTGCTATAGGGGATGCTGAGTGCTGTGGACCCTTCATGGGTGTTGAAGGTGCTATGCGTACAGCTTTTTGGGGGTAGGCAAGTCTTGCCTTGGAAGCAGAGTAAAAAATTTTACTACCAAAGTCATCGAAAAGGTTACCGGTTCTGAGATAAAGAAAAGTGATTGGAGCTCTAATGAGCCACATGAGTACCAATAAGAAAATAATAATTTTCTTATAGTTAATAAACTAAACATTGACTGTAAATAACTAAATCCTTGGATAAATGACTACATAATTTAATATATTGTGAGATATAGTAAATATACATTGGAAGGAAATAAAGAAAACTGTAATATTTTAGTTTTTTCTTTCAGGGAAGAATTAGCTGAGTCTTCTGAAGTTCAGTTGCAAAGTGTTGTGATCTGTTAAGCTGTTAGAGTCTGGTGAAATACAGAAAGGTATAGGGAAGTGATTTTTAAGGTGAGGATCTGCTATCTTGGTAGATGCTGAATAGCATGTATTCATTTTTTTTCTTTTCCTAAGGAAAAGACACTCCAGATTTGTTTTTCCTTCTTCCTGGTAACTTTTGAATGTTTTGGCTGATTTAAACCTAATTTGACAGAACAGTAGTGACTATAAAGATCGTGAAACTCCTATGACTTTTTATTTGGCTTTAGAGACAAATGGTGATGTACAAGTAGAGATTTCCACTTTGTGAAGGTTAGACCAAGGGGAAACTAACAGGAGCACTGTTGCTTGGCGAGCAAAGTTGGAAGTGCAACGGTATGTGAAAGAACAGGTATTTTGTTGTAACTCTGGGAGACTTTGCTTATGGCAGTCTCACCCTTGCCTGTGTGCAACTTCATAATTTCCAAAGATAAAGTAAAAAAAGTTGTTGAAGTAAATCAGTCTTTAACATTGCAAGCTGTGGCCTGTGGTTCTTGACTCGCAGGGAGCAGGGAATGCAATTCTAATGCCTTAATGTGAGAGCTCTTGTCAGAGCCACCATCTTAAAGTGTTCTTTTTTTTATCATCTTCTAGGGGATTCTGGCCCTTTACGTCAGGGAGATGGAGGTATTTTATGTTCCTGCTTTTGTACCTTGCTTCTCCTTTTCTGTTAACTATGGTAATAACTTTGTGGGCTTTCAGTTCTCTTCCTTTTAGTGTTTCCTGATGAGGTGAGACAGCTTTATAAGGACTTGTGGTAGAGAGCTTGTGCTGTGGGCTACCAAAGGGTCATTTTTGTGTAGCACAACACTAGTGTGGGTATATTAATAAATTTTTTAATGGAGTCGGTAGTTTTAGGAACACTGTCATTTTTATTTCTATTTTTTTTTTCCCTCTATGTAATGATTTATAACTTGAAAGCTAGAGGTTTAGTTCACAAGATGAAACAGCATTTTTCCAGGTAGAAGAATGGGTTCAAAAGCACAACTGTGAGAATGCCAGAAGGAAGCAGTCGGGAGGATGTTTTGAAGATAAGGGAGTTGCAAGAAGGACATCTGCTGTGGTAAAGGCAAGAGGGTCTATGCATGTGACTTTGGGGTTAGTGATGGGGAAGGAGTTGGGAAGGCAAGACAGAAAGGGAGAGGTGCGTGGATAACAGGTCTTTAATCTGGGTTATGGATAGCTGAAGTTATGGAGCAAGGTCTTGCAGGTCTTTTTTTCAGTAGTTATAAGCACATATTTTCTGAACTAGGAACCTCTATCTGCCAGACCTAGCAATAACACATATATTTGAACGGGCATTAGAACAACATAATCATACTTCTTTTCTTTCTTATCTCAAACCTGTGGCTATGTTGCATATTCATAGTAAAAGAGGATTTCCAATTTTAAAAAGATACTTTTGGAAGTTGGGTTATACAATTATGTTTATCAATCATGTGGTCCAGAGTCACAGAATGCTGCTTTTGCATATCCTGTCTGGGTTTTTAAGATGAATATCAAGGCAGTCTACTGCAAAATGTGATTGAAAATGTTGAGCAAAATTAGTTTTCTGCAGATGATAAAGGTAAATTCAAATGGGGGGATATAGGTGTGTGCGTTTTGCTTTGGATTTCCTTGGTAGTACTGAAAAATTTATTTCTTTGTCTCCTAATAATGTGGTCATGCACGCTGGAAAATCCTGGAAAATTGTACTATTTGTCAGTAAAAAGTAAGAAATTTTGTGTAATGAATTTCCAAGTTGCTTACAGAGGGTGAAGGTCACTCCGCTGGAGTGGGCCAGCAGAATTTATTTATGTCCCATAAGCTCTTCGGTTTTGAAATGACTGTAGGTGAATTTGGAAAATGTAAAAAAAAAAAAAAAAAAAAAAAAAAAAAAAAAAAAAATCTTGTTTCAGACGGGAGAAGCAGCCGTGCTCATTTCTAACAGGGATCTATATTCTGGAGTAAGGGAGGCTTTTAAAACAAGTTTACAAAGTGCTTGGTTCCATTTCAGTCGCTTCAACCAAGAAGAGAAAACATGGAGAGCGCAGATGTGCATCTGAGGCTGATTACTAGACACAGGGCAGGTAAAGCAGTAAAGCGGTCGATTTGGGGGCAATATTCTGAACCTCTTCCGTTGGCAAAACCAGATTTGACATGTCTTTGAGAGCCTGCTCCTCTGCACGGGCTGGATATGGGGGCTCCAGCGAGCGCACGCTGTTCGCTCTGGTCGGTGAGTCGGCTCTCGCTGTCGGCCAGGGTGGGATTCCTGCCAAGAGCAAATTGGAAGCAAACTTCCCTCTTCCCTGTGCCCATCGCTACGGCTTTTCTGGAACATGGAGATTTCTGTGTTCTGGCAGGTGCCAGTAAACAGCATGACTGTATTGGTGTGTTTCTGGCTTTTAATTGCAAATAAATTGTCGCACAATAGGCACCATTGTCCAGCAGTGACTGGGAGGTAGCTACCCTGTGAGTTAAGCGTCTTAAATGGAAAAATCTTTTTTTCTTCTTGCTTTGGTTTCAGCATAGAGGTAAGATCCCCTGAATCTTAGGTAGTGCCTTTCATCAGGAGATGGCACAATGGTTTATCAGCCAGGTTCCTGTCCTTGCTCCCAGTTGTGCAGAGGGCGAGAATCAAAGCACAGAGAAGTGACCTTCCTGAAGTCACCTCCCAAACCAAAAAGAGAAGCTCAATTATCATGAGCGCTGCAACACATCAGCCCACAAAACAGCCTGGTCTGTGCCGGCAGTCCACCTCCCTGTTGCCCATGAACATGAAGTGCTCGTAGACTTGTGATGTTGTGATACGGGGATCCTGGGGGACGCAGAGGGTGTCTGTCTTGGAACAAATTGCATGGCAGGGCTCAGGTATCATCACCCTCACAGCTCCAGAGCTGCCTGTGAGCCGTTGAGGGAGGAGAGTTGATGGGAGCTCAGTGCCATCCAGGTCTGTCCTCTGCAGAATCACCACTGACCAAGTGAAAAATCATGATGAGAAACCATCATGCTGAAAAATTCCCAAGCAGCTCTCATGTAATATAAATGATGTTTTTACTTTTTTTCCCAGGGGAAAATTGCAAAGCTTCATGAGTCAATTAACACTTTATAAATTATTTTGAGATCAGTGGATAAATAGGCTTGTGTAAATGCACTGTATATTACCTGCAAAAGCTAAAAAGATGCCACCATGCCTTTTAACTGCTCTCATCCTGTTTTCTCTTTCTGATTTGATTTATTTGCACTTAACATCCTTTTTGATGTTAGGAGGCTGATTTTGAACAGCTCCTTCTGAAATGCTGAAATTCCCACTGGGGGAGGGAAGGAAAAAGACTGCTTTTCACATGTTACATGATTTTCTCCTCTGAATTGACAAGGCCACCTGAGTTGCACTTGGGGGCAACTTTATTTTGCACTAAGTACCTCTAGTACCACCACAATATATCCTTGTCTAACCTTGACATATGGAGCAGGGAAGTACAAACACGGAGCATATAGTATTCTCCATATGGTCATAAAGGAGGGGAAATGAGGATAACTGCAGAAAACGTAACACTGCACCATTCACTGGGGCAGTTTGGTTTGATGTAACCTGTCCTGTGCTGCTGATAAAAAGCAAACTTGAAGTTGGAGATGCTACACTATAAAATATTCAAGTTACTTATTGGTGCTGAAGGCTACTGGTGATTTATCGTAGATTTGTGGTAAAGCATGACAATGCTGTAGTATTCAACCAGAACAGAGCTAGCAGGTTGCTGCATTTTAATGGACTTTGGTTTCCAGTGATGTTATTACTGTTATCAGAGTTATCTTTTTCTTTCAGAGAAGAGCTAAGCCCTGTCAGAACAGACTATTTTATCAACAGAGGTTTGTTGGTGCTATGGGCAAGAGAATGGCCTGTGATAGAAAGGAGTGTCCCATTAAAGTCAGTAGCACTTAAGTCATTGAGAATGCATACATAAATAAAGCAGGATTTGACTCCTTGCATACAAGACTTTCAGGAGTAGCCAGTAGCTTTTCCTAGGTGCCAGGACAGTGTTTGATCTCCCGAGACAGAGATTGCTAGACCAAGGCCAGGACGGTATGCAGCATCTACCATTTTCTGGCTGGATCCCACTTCTCTTTTCCTCTGCCTCGCCCTCTCTGTGGCAGCGCGTCGCAGTTGGAAACGGGTATGTTGGTCACTCCTGTTTGCTAAATGGTTTTGTGAACTCAAATGGCATATGAGGTAAAGCCTGAGGTAACCTTGTTGGTCTTTACGTGGTCCCTGTGGAAGGAGGAGGGAGAAGATGCCATGTTCGAGGACATCTGCCAATGGAAGATAAAGTGTGCATGAAAACCAGGGAATGCATTGGGGACCAGATTATTCTGCAGTTTATGAATTGATGATAGATGGTTTCTTCTGGTATAATTTTAATACTACTTTTTCCTCCTACTCGGTTTCCACATTTTTTTCCAGCCTATGGCTAAAATGTCTGTTGCTTGTCTTCAGGGCAATGAATCTGCAGGGGTTTGACTTGCTGCTTCTGTTTTGTCCATATTAGACGGACCTGCTTTGGCAGATGTGAGCTGGAAAACAGTAAGGACCAGTTTCTGTGCAGTGTTGCAGCTGTACCTGGTTTTGTGAGTCATTTGCCTTTCTGCTGATGCGTGATTAAACAAGCCAACTTAAGCAGATGAGTTTGTCTTTCCATAGACGGGGCAAGGAGAGCTCTTACAGCCCGGGAAGGATGGGAGGAGGTTGAAGAGGCTGTTTTGTACCACCCCGCAGCTGACAGAGAGCGGCAGGTCGCTGCAGAGGATGAGTTCTCCTCTGCCCTGGCTTCCCAAAGGGCTGAAGTTTGAGCTATAGAAGCTACCGTTGTCTAGACCTGGTGGCTGATGTTCTGCAAAGTAGGACACAGAGCTGGGCTCAGATATGACCTGAACTGGCAGCTTGACATATGCTTTATGCATAAATTGTAGAATAAAATGGGGAAAAGTTGAGCAAATAATGTCCATATCTGAGGAGGTTCAGATTCTGGCTATTTTCTCTCTCCAGCCTGGTTCTGGTGTTTGATCAGGACTATTTTGATGGCATGGCACTGTGTTAGCCAGCAGTTCTTGCCTCCCTTTCCTTGCACTTCGCTTATTCTTTCCACTTCCACATGCAACGCCTCGTGCAATACGCTGCATTGAACCGATCCTGCGTGCGTGTTTGTGTGTCGTAACGGGAACGACAGCCGTAACACCCGCTGGGGCCCCGGGAATTGCTGTACCACAAATACCACTGCTGCTAAATGGTTACTTATACACAACGATAGCTGGTGATTTAGGGTTGCCTGCTAATGTTCAATAAAATGCCAATTGGGTCTACATTTCTCAAGTTGGTATTTGCCTCTGCCTGCATTTCTTCCAGTTTAATGGCTATAGAGAGTACGCTGTGCTCAGTTAATTCATTTATTGCGCTGTATTTCAGGATTGGACTTCGACATGCTTTTACCAAATTTGTCTCATAAAAAGATACGTCACATGATTCAAATGCTTTAGTGGCCTACAGATACATTAGTAAATCTGTCAGACCCAAATTACTATCTGGTTTTAGTTGCTTTCCTGAGGAAGCCACTGATTTCTTGGGGGTGGGGGCAATAGTAATTTTGCTAGTTTTAATGATTAGGAAAAGAAGGTGGAGGCTGAATCCTAATGTGTGGAAAAGCACATTTAAATAGATCTCCCATAAATAAATAAATGCTATGGGCTTATGAGGAATTGATTGTTCTAGAAAAATATTGCTGCCTATAATGGTAAAACAATTATAACCTTTTTCTTACGTGTTCAGCTGTGTAGCATGTGATGTTTTCCCTCATATGGATTATAGGCTGTTGCAATTTGTCCTTGAAGACAAATGAAAAAAAAACTTCTAGCCAATATAAATAAAAAAAAAAAAATTAAGCCAATTCTTGTATTTTGGGCACAATTCTAAGAACTTAGGGTGGGTGGGGGTATTTTGTCCTTAACCCTTAGCTTTGTGATCCTTATCCTTAGCAGAAAACACAGGGTTTATGCTGTAAGGGAAAGAATATAGCTGAAATGAAAGATCTTAAAAATATGAAACAAAGTTCAAAAGTGCTAGCCAACTGAGAAAAATCATTTAACATCCCATTTAATGTCTCATTTAAGTCTTATATTATTTCTGACACGTGGCTTGCTGCATGACTTTGAGTTTTTGGATGGGCACCATAGTATCATGTGTACTCTGTCAGAATTGCTTTTCCAATTAATTTGTTCTCTCTACAGTTTCTCTTTTTTTTTTTTTTTTTTTTTTGCTGTCAGGTAAAATATTGTGCGACGCTTACCGTCGTGTGAAGAGGATGTAAGAAGAGAGGAGTTAGGTGTTTGAGGCAAAGAGCTGTCCCGTGGGTGCATGGCTGAAGTGCGCTGTCTCCAGATGCACTGCCAGTCACCGCAGGACCGTGGTCGGCCGCCTTGACCATGGGCTGAGGGGAATTCCCACCTTTCAGGGATGAATATAGTCACAGTTGTGGCACTCGGATAGCGCTGTGACAAATCCACCGGGAAGTGGGTTCGATAAGTAAGTTGGTGGATATGTTTTGAACCTTCTCTGTCTGGAATGAGACAAGGCAGAACTAAAGCGTGTTTTCATGCAGCATGTCAGATAATGGTCAAGAGAAAAGATAAACTTTTAGGTTTTTTTTTTTTCGTCCTTGTATTTTGAACTATGTTATATATTCTTGAGAGAATGAAGGCCTCCTTTGGCATAGTTAAACCTATCAAGGATTGAGCTGCTTCACATCCCGTGGGTTTGCGTACAATGTCTAAACATCCCGTTGGTCTCATCGTTACTAATGATGTAAGATATTCCCAGCCTGTGCTTGTGGAGTCAAAGGCTTGATATTCATACTCTTGGAAGTTTGTCCAAAGTTCCGTGACCTGTAGTGTCCCTTTAATCACTAGTGGCATGTGCTGCCCCTGAGGAACTGCAGTTGGCTTTGGCAGAATAAGTGGCTTTCAAAGATTTTCACCAGGCAAGAGCTGCGAAAATGGATGCCTACTGAAAAAAAACCCAAAAAGCCTCAAACAGCTGGAACAGGGTAAAATGGAGAGTAGCCAGAACTTCTCAGGTGCTGCATTTGCATCTTCTATTTCAGTGTTCCTCATCTTCATTTGTCACTACCTCGCACAATCTTCTGTACCTTCTCCCAAGCAGCTCTGGTGCTTGGGCTGTCTGGGCTCTTTCATTGCATTCAGGCATTTAAGAAAGAGCCACATATACCTTGCACACCCATACGTCACACCCTGTGTGTGTGAGACGCCCTATGCTTGCAGTCGATGAGTTAAAATAAATTTGCCCTTGTACTTGCATCTGAAGCTTCTGAAATCTCTGATGAATCTTTCTTCTCACAAGCGTTTGCTCCGTGGTCTGTCCCAGTCCTTGAGAAAGTCTGGTCTTCAGCACAGCTGAGATGAGTGTCTGCTGAAGATGGGTGGTAATTGAGAGTTTTGAATTGATCTTTTCTTTAAATAGATATCATGAGCCTGTGCCATTAAGTGCCTTAAACTAGAGGACTGAGGTCCTCTTGAACTTGATTTGATCTTCTATGGCTAGTCAGTAGAGGAGGGAGCAGAGAAGCAAGCAGCCTTTTGCTGTGGTAATTTATATACGTTCTGGGTCTTCAAAGTGCTGTAGGATAGTCCATGAACTGGGTTAGGGGAGGGGAAGGGAACGTACGTAAACGTTTTCTCTGCTGTATAGGCAGAATCTGTTATTCAAGGTAGCAGAGTTCTACTTTTCCTTCTTCCTTTCTCTGAACAGATTGACCTTCGATATGTCAGAACTGGTCTGTCACATCAGAAACATCTACTGCTATCATTGGAGAATAAACCACAGTTCACGTCATGTTAGGCATTTCAGATTTCTGAAAGATGAGGTTTAAAGCAGACAGCTGGGTTCAGAAGCCGCAGTGCATGGGGTTTGCATGATAGAGAGGTTTGTGGTAGTCTTACAGACCACGCCAACCCTTACTAACTAGGACCGTTGTGAAGCTTCACTTGTCTCATGGCTCGCCTGTGCGTTCGGTGCCGGTTCAGCAGGGTTTCAGCTCCGGCTGCTGTTGTCCCGTGGTACCGCTCAGCTCGGTGCTGTCGGTGGTAGCCCAAATAGAGCAATCCCTGCTCGTTGAAGGCAGGGGTGGCTGCGTGGCTTGTTCTTTCTTTCTTTCTCTGGAGCTGGGGATGCCTCTGTCCTGCTTGAAGACTATGTTCGTTTATTGGGAGGTGTGGCTGGAGTTACACCTAATTAGTCTGAAGGTCCTTTCAAGGTGGTTCTGAAGTACTTTAAATGAGGCAAGTCACAAAAATATCATGTTACATTTGTAGACTGTTAGATCAAGAGATTGCTGGTCCGCTTAGGGCATCTTTATACTCCTTCTGCAGTGCTTTATGAAAGCAAAGTCACTGCTCCAAGTGCAAGGCTTTAAATATAATGGACTAAACGATGCTAGCACCAGCGAACTCCCAGTGCGTGGCACACAAATGAGAGCGCCTGCGTTTTTTATTGTTTTAATTAGAGATTTTGAAATATGGCCCTTTTTAGATTCTTCCGCAGTAAAAAAGGCCTATTTTCTTCTTGCTTATTTTCTGTTTGAGGAGCAGATTTGATGATTTCATTGGCGACTGGCGGGAAGCCTGTTCTGCTTGCTGGCTGCAAGCCACGAGTGCTGGCAAGAACCACCGACAGGAAGATGAAGAGATTTACACCCCCTGATTTGTGTATTAACAGGGGCAAAGCAGTAGGTGGGCTTGTTGGTGGGTGATAAAAATTTAGGGTAGTATTTCTTTTCCCGACGCAGGTGTATTGTACTACTGTGAATGACAGGGAGTTACACTGCCAGAGATTCAGTATATCACGTAGGCTTGTTAATAAATATTAGTGCAGTTGTTGCTTTTAATATCTACTGTGCTTTCAGACCAGATAGAAGGAAGAAATGTCTTACGATGAGGGTGGTGAGGCACTGACGCAGGTTGCCCAGAGAGGTGGTGGATGCCCCATCCCTGGGAACGTTCCAGGTCAGGTTGGACGGGGCTCTGAGCAACCTGATCTAGTGGAAGATGTCCCTGCGCATGGCAGGGATTTGGACTAGGTGACCTTTAATGGTCCCTTCCAACCCAAACCATTCTGTGATTGTGATTTATTCCCCCCCCCCCCCCCGCCCCCCGCCACCTTCTCTTTGAGAAATCAGCAAATAGTCTTAAGCTGAAAGCTGTGGCTGTATCTTGTAAAAATTGTGAGGGAGGAACTAGATCCAACCCGCTGACTGAACAGCCGTAGAGGGCTATAGGCAGGGAGCTCTGGAGACTGGTGTTTTGCCCGTGGCTATAAGAAGGTTGTGGTTTCAAGCCGTGATCTTGAAGAATGATGAATTTGGCTCTCACGAACTCTGAAATGCTGACAAACCTGTAGAACGAAGAGAAAAGCAATCTTGAGGGCTGTACTTGAATGGTTCAGTTAAAATTGAAATTTTTGTTCTTCTGAAACTATCCTGTATGTGTGGGACATTCAGGCACAACAGCTTTGTGCTAGTGCTTTGAATCAGAAAGATAGATCTGCGAAGACTAAGTAGAACTGACCATGAAGGCATTGAATCCTTGATGAAAATCCCCCTACAGCATAAATATGTGGATGGAAAAAATAGATTGTTTCCATGCGTTATGCTGAGCGAAGCCAGCAAGCGAGCTGCATAAAAGGTGACAAGTAAATTAGATTTTAAAATTCTTGCAGTTTTGATAATCTGAGCTGACATCAGTAACACAGGTTAGGGAAAAGTCTTTTTCAGAATAATAAGTTCATTTATTTCCTGTGATAGGTAAGAGGCATCAAAGGGCAGATCCTGGCTTCATCTTCCTTCAGCTAGCCTTTCTTGGTGGAATTAGATTGCTGCCAAGAATCGGTGCTATGATATTTGTAATGGACTGTACATGCTGGGAGAGAAAATTGCTGTGCTGGAGGAGACCTCGATGTGCCCCTGTACTAGAAAAGGAGAAATTTTTTTTCCTACGTGGGATGTTCTGAATTGTCTGTTCATGAGTTATGGTTTCTATCTCATCTACAGTGAGTTCAACAGCACTTGTGTGAACGTGTCCTCACGAGGGTAAGGCTGATGGAGGAATAGGTGGCTTCTGACCTTTATCTCCTTGTGGTTTAAGAGGAAACATGGTGGCTCTCCTGGCATTATATGAGGAGCCTGATCTAACAGTAAACTCTCAGGATTAAAACCTCCTCAAAAGGTGAGGATGCCTGGGGAGCTGCGGCACTTCCGTGACTAAGTACCATCAGGGTTGCAACACAGCTTAAGTGTCGGAGCCTAAACTCTCCCCTAAATATCTATTTATATATACACACACGCACACACTATTGCATTTACAGTCAACTATAAAATCTGTGCCTTGTTTCTTTGACTTTGTTATAAGTTGACCCAGTACAGAGATTCCCTCCAGAGCTGTGCTACTATTTGAGGTCAACTAAATTATCCTCCTCCCAAAAGGGCTGCAGAGAGAAGTGCAGGGACTGCCGCTTTGAGTCTTCACAGTGGAGCTCTGAGGGCTATCTAAGGACTAGAGGATGTCACAGCAAGAATGTCAAGATGTGTTTTCCAGTACGGTAATTGAATGCTAGATACAAGTTGCAGAAATAATTGTCTTGCCCTTAAATGTGTAGGCTAAAAAAGCTATCGCGGTTTGGTTCTCCTGAAATGAGGCCAAATGCTTTGTTTGGCTTGGAGTTTGGGATGAATCTGGCTGAAAACATCTAAGCTGCTTTTGCTCCCCTGGCACAAAGCAGGATGAGTCACTCCTCAATCCAAAAGCAATGAGACACATGCTAAAAGGACAGCAGAAAAGCATGTGAAGTAGGTATTTTTTTGACACTTGTTCAATGAATATTAAACATAATAGTGTCTGTTTAAACTCATCCCTTGTAGTTTTATTTTTAGGGTATCTGGTGATGGTGGTCCCTAAGGTTTTTTTTGCAGGCAGTACATTTTCAACCCCTGTTCAGCTGAGCCCACAGGCTTGAATTTTACTTTAAGCTCATTCCCTTACAGGGATTTTTCTCCTTTCTGCTGAAAAACTGAGAACTCAGCATGAACCCAACCTTTCTCTCCCTCCTAGGCTGTCCCTGAACTGTATTTCAGTTTGTTTCGGTTTGTGGGTACCCCAAAAGAAACTCCCACTCAGTTTTATAGGAAAGAAAGAAACACTGATATATTTACAGGAGGGCTTGGGAAAGCCTGGTTCGAACTCCTGCTTACCTTGGATTTCTCCGGTGACCTTGAGCAAGTAAGTCAGTCACTGTAGCATCTTCAGAAGTGCCTAAAAAGCCCGAGGAACTCTTCCCAGTTAGAAGCTGCCACATTTTATAAGCTAGTGGGATGCCAGTTTCTGTGGCTTTGCTGCCTTTCAATATTTTAACCTGTATCTTAGAGACTCAGTTCCTCATCTATGAAATTGAAATGATATTATCTCTTGCTTACATAAGAATACAAATTAAAGACCTGTGATGCACTCAGATTTTTTTTTAATCTATATATATATACACACTCTTATGTACACAATTATTTCAATTAATTATTATGTAACTAGCTGTACTTGGGTTAATCTGGAGCTATTTGGACCTGCCTGCCACTGTGCCTCATAAGTAATTATTTGCATCTCAATACACAATTTTAATGCCAAGCCCACGTCGATCCTTATCTCCTGCAGACAGGGCTATAGACCAGAGTTGTCATCCTTGTTGAAGTCTGACTTCTTAAATCAAACTTCCAGTCTTTAAATTGTGTCTGTTCTCCCTTTGGCTGCAGCTGCTGGATGCTCAGTGACACAGACAGCTGTATTTCAGTATCTCCACAGGGCTGTGATGGTGGGTTACGACTGGACTGCTGCAGAAGTAACACCCGAGACCCAGGGAAAATGAAGATAACAAATTAGAGTTGTATAGGTTTATTTCTAAGGATGCTGTGTTTCTTTCTTTCTCTGAAATTCTCAGTTACTTTTCAGTATTTCATTTTTTGATGGAACAGTTTAGGATACAGTTGATATGTGATGTTGACTGTATTGTCATTACCCACAATTTATGTTGTTTCAAGCAGCCATGTTAACTTCCTAGTGAAGTTTGCTTATGCGAATCTCCAGAGTCAGGAGAAATCAAGGCAATTGTATGTTCACATCATACATCACAAGCATCAGAGACCTGTGTCTTCCCTGTTTCACGGTGTATTTGTATGTGATGTGATCTACCAGTGGGGACCGTGTCTGTGCATTGCAGTCAGAATTGCAGTACTTTGTGTTCAAGGGTGAAGTTTCACAGGATTATAAATATGTTCTGCATAGTCAGAATCCTGAGTGTGGTTTGTATTTAAAAAAAAAAAAAAAAAAGTAGATTCTGCCCTCTTTGTAGTGGTCATGAGCTCTTAATTGGTTAATCCCATACATAGGCAGCCTTGGGAGGTGGGTGGCCTAATTTAGGCATAACGAACAAATGCTCATGCATTAATGCTGCTTATATATTTTTAGCTTGGGCATGTGAATTTGATGAAAATCGAGCGCTAATAAGAAGAGATCATCCATGGCCTCCTGAATACCATGCAAATGGCTGAAGCAAAGAGAGCAGCTGGAAACTGGGACTGTAGAGCAAATTAGTGTCTCTTTGCTAAGATTTTGTATTTCCTCTGGCACACTTTGAGTGTAGTCTTAGCTGGTGGTTGGTAAGTGGTATTTGAAATATTCGGCTCCTATAGCAGGATGACGTATTTCCAATATCAGGCACAAGTTTGAGGAGCAGTTGAACTTTTCTTTTGTTGGAAATAGGTAATAGTAAATAGGTCTATGATTACTTGATGTGTCATATTCTGGCCTCATCTGCTCTTGGAACACCAGGCAGGTTTCCATCCTCGGCTTCTCAGTCAGTAAGGCACCTTCCTCTCCTCCACTTTGCGCTGAGGGTGCCCTTTGTGGCAAATTGGTTTAACTTCCATCTATATAAACCTTAACTGCCCAAATTTCATATATTAAAAAAAAATGCAAAGGCATAAAATATCTTACTAATGTTCATTTTATTGTAATATTTAAATCCTTCCCTTCAAATCCTTCTCATTAGGCTGACAGCCAGTACTAGGAGTGGCTGCCTGGTACCACACCGCAGGAATTCCCTGGCAGACAATATTGCTGAATGCATGTTGGTAACTTGATTTCCACCCCTCCCATGCCCCTCCACCCCATTAGTTTCTTAATCAGAAATCTGAGTGTCCAGCTTAAGGTGGGGTTTGCAACAAGAAGGGGAGCAGTTTATTTAGCTCCTGTTTCTGTGAACGAACCTGAACACCACATCTGTACTTGGATTATTTGGTGTAGGTCTTGTTCTGATACTAATGCTGCACATAACTCGGCGCAAATATTTTCAGAATTGTAGACTGGAGCTAGCAAACAAAAAAAGAGTATGGAGTAACTGAAGTGTAGCACCTTTTTGGAAACCAGCCTGTGGAAGAGAGAATTAGACAGCAGTTTCTAAAATATTTACATTTCCAGATTCACTCACCCATGCTTCTCTTTCCTATTTTCTGAAGCAAGCAGAAGGAAATCACTCTTTTTCATTACCTTGGTTTCTCGCCCTTCAGCTATTATGTGAATTGAAAGTGAAAAAAAAGGTCTTGTCTTGATGTTAAGTAACCTTGCAGACTTTAATTTGAAACAAACAAAGCATTTAAAGCAGTTCTTCTCTGGGGGATTGTACTGAGTGCTACTAAATTGCTGAATATTTAATAGCTAAACATGTTCCAGACCCTGAGGTCTGTCCCCCAAATGATAAGCCTTTTTATTAAGTGAACTTTAATTGCTTAATAATTGGGTCTTCTGTAAGGAAAGATGGGGATCCTGATAGGCTGCCAAGCAGACTGCATGGTAAATCAGAGTTGGGTACTGCTTTCAATTAAGTTTCCTAAGTAGGTTTGAGTATAACGCAGGGAGGTGCATCTGTGACCCTTTGGCTACCATGCGAAGCATCACTGAGGATCTGCAATGTTTAATTCCAGAGTCTGTCTCGGAAAGTGACTTTCTCGGAATGTATTTGCTGGTCCGTTCCCTTGAGCCAGCTCCCAACAACCCAAACATCTGTGTAGCTTCACAAACTGTCTTTAAAATAAATCAGCGTAAGCCAGGAGAGCTGTAAAGACCCAGTGATAGTTTTAAGATCTCATATGTTATGGTCCTGCAGAGAGATGAATGAGTTTTGAACATAACTGTGGAAAAAGGTGGTTAGTGTCTTTTCATTGGGACACAGCAAAAGGTTTTTTGCAATGTCCCCATCTGTTATGCATAGACTTTTATTATGTTTTTTTAAACTTTAAAAGAAAAAGAGTTGGGGTACGTGCAGAAAGGGAGACGGTGCAGAGGCAGGGCAAAGTGTGAACTTGCCTGTGCATGTGGGCATGGAAGGTATGGTGCTGCCATGGGGAAAAAAAAAAAAAAAGTCCTTCTATGGCAATTGTTTTAGTCCTCGTTTTTACAGTAAATTGTTAGATTTATCTGTGTTTCCTCCTGGAAAAATCTGCAGTTTTCAACAGCTTTCCATCACTGTTCACACTGTGTTTATATTCAATTTTTTTTTTTTTTTAATTAAAGCGTTGAACGCTTCTGTTCTTCTAGCTTGCACCAGCTTTGCTGGGGGTGAAAAGCTGTTACTTGTGCGTCTGTGCCAATAGCTCTGCTGGAAAGTAGCATCCTTGCTGTAACGGGGAGGTGTGCGAGGGCGCAGCGGGTGGCAGGGCTTGCGTGGGTGGCGTTGGGAGCGACTGCCTTCTCCTCGCTCCCTTTGTTCATAGGGATAGCTTGTAAACCTGGCAATTAGGAAATACCACTGCCCACACAACACTAGATTCATGTAGGCTCTTTTTCACGTGTGGAAATGCCATTAAGAAGCCTTCACTGAGCCAGTTTCAGTCTTGCTAAAGAATTTCCCCGCTTCAGCTCATGGCAGCGCTTCACCCCGGTCGCGAGATCTCGTCCTTGCGGATGCTCTGTGAGACAGGAGCAACGTGTTTGAGGAGAACCGAGACAAGAGGTGAGGGGCCAAAATCACACCCGAAAATAGGTGTTTGAACCGGGGAACGAATGCGGGCCTCCCACTCAAATGCCTTTTCTGGTACACAGTCGTTCCCCAGTACACTGATTTGCTGAATATCTGGGTGGCATTTTAATGCCTGAAAAATTGAGGTCTTTATTAAGAAGCTGACGAAGCAAAGAATAGTCTCTACTGACAGCTCCTTTTTGAAAGCCTTCACTGTACGCTGGCTGACATAATCTAAAAGATACTTGTTTCCTATGTACTTTTTGGTGGCTCTTAGTGTTGTCTTTTAAGTTTTTCACTCTGTCCAACACTTGGCACATGTTTGCACGTGTCTGAGTGATCGTGTTTACCGGTATGGCTTCAGGTAGTCCCTGCAGGCAGGCGAGCGTGCCCAGCCGGGCTGGGGGCTGGTGGGGTCATTTCTAGGGACTGGCCAGGACTAGAGCCAGAGCGTGTCCCCAGAATATGTCCGCACCATCTCTAGCACATCCCTAATCCAAGCAGTTGCTTCAGCTTATCTTCTTGATTTGTCCTTCTTGTACTTGGCTGGAAAGAGGGCTGATTTTTTTTTTTCTTTTCTTTTCCTTCTTTGCAAGTTCATCTATGCTCTGCAAAACAACGATGCTTCCAGGTAATAAAGTCCATGATCTTGATGACATCTTGCACTTGGAATCTTGCAGATGGTGTTCTGTTCTTGCTGGGTTTTTCTTGTGAAGGATGTGGTCCTCACGATTTTGCACCGAGTGTGGCTGGGGCATCTGGGGGTTGTGCAATTAAAGCTTCCAGCTCTGCTCCCCTGCCCTCGTGAGTCAAAAACATTTCATGGAAAAACAGACACAGGCCATTCCCTGTTTGAAGTATTTTGATTATTGACCCAAGTAACTTATTTAGCAGAGGTTTTTCAGAGTATTTTTCCTTTTATTTGGATGGAAGAAGAAATACAGTAAGATGCAACTGTAACATTTTC
The DNA here is from genome assembly GCF_900496995.4 of Aquila chrysaetos chrysaetos. Lineage (NCBI taxonomy): Eukaryota > Metazoa > Chordata > Aves > Accipitriformes > Accipitridae > Aquila > Aquila chrysaetos. The sequence continues at coordinate 85,986,813 of NC_044030.1, forward strand.
TTAACCTTACGTAGGTTTAGTTGTGCTTTCCTTTGAATGCCACCCTGTTCTGAGCAGTTTGGATTGCGTGATAGCATATCTATACTTTAAATTTGTTCCTGAGTGGGTTTGTAAGTAACAGGTGCAATTTGTTACTCTTTATGTTGATAACACATCTTTTCTTTGCTGTTAATGAGTGTAATTTACAAAGGAAAGTGTTAGTCACCCGGCCATTATAGCAATCTCCAAGCAGTTTGCAGAATATCATGTAAACTTTTTTTTTTAAGTCTGGATTGTTAACAAAAATCCAAATCAGCATGGAAACAGCATGTGACTTCTATTTTTCAGCAGCTATATAATTGCTTTTTTTGCTTGTGTTTGCAGGACCACTGAGGTTTCTTTCCCAGACAGAATCTGTCACGGCTTTTGCAGGAGACACGATTCTGCTGAAGTGTGAAGTTGTTGGGGAGCCCATGCCCGTGGTGCACTGGCAGCGAAACCAGGAGGACGTGTTCCCGAGCCCGGCCGACACGCGGGTGGCCGTCCTGCCCTCTGGAGCTTTACAGATCAGCAGGGTTCAGCACGGGGACAGTGGGATCTACAGATGCCTGGCGAAAAACCCAGCCAGTTCAAGAACTGGAAATGATGCAGAAGTCCGAGTTTTGGCAGGTAAGAACTGGACCCTTCTTCTACACCGCCTTTTTCTCTTGTTTGGTCGTGTCCTTTGGTTCTCTGAAAGAGTGGTCACTTCTCCTGGGGCAGCTAGGCTGATTTATCCCACTTTCTTTCCAGTTACTTCTACAAGCTTCCAAGTTCTTCACATGGAAGAGCCTGGAGACCTTTAGAAGCAGTTGGATGCGAAGGTGAGGAGTTGACACTGTAGGAAAGTATTCACGCTGCCTAACTTCGAGTACCAAATTTAGATATGTATGAAGCTGGTCTCTTTTACGTGGTCAATGGGGAGAGAGAAGTACTTCCCATCTGAGAGTACAGTAATTACTGTCCCAGAGCTCTCTCTGGAAGAGCTCCTCTCACCCTACTGACTAGAAGGGCAATCTGTTGGGACTAGCTGCTGAATTTATCTACTCAAAGTTAGGTCGCTTGGATACTTCAGTGCCTGATGTGATCTGCCAAGTTGCCCAGAGCGCACTTTGGGATCTGACACAGTTTAGCTGTGATAGGTAATGCTTCTAAATTCATGGCCAAGTGAGCTTCTTGCTCTCCCTCTTAATAAACTCATCAGCTAAATAGATGGTTACCACTGCAGTATAATATCAAGAACTGAGTGCCAGAAGAATGGTTTGAAAAAGGCATTGCTGCAAAATCTCCTTCCCTTCTAGTTCTACAGGCTAACATGTAACCACTAATTAAAGGGGACAGAGATGTTGTATTTTTAGAAATTCTTTATATATGCATTTTCTAGACAAATGTTGGTTTGCATGATTTCTCACTGAGAGGTAACTGAGCAGGATTCTCAGGCTTCTGGGATGGTCCAAACGCTATAGATATTGGGAAGGCCAGGATCAGTCTCGGGGAAGTGTCCGTCTACTAACACAGGTGAAGCTTGATGTGTTTATCCTTGCTTCTAGGAGTGGTCTGTAGCTCTGGGATTTGGGGGATTACAGTTTCTTCTTTGGGATTTGACACCATAAAACTGAACCAACCCCCCTGCAGCCTCTAAACCTAGGATTACAAACCAAAGCCCGTGTCCTCGCTTTCTGCTGCAGTAGTAGGTATTAATCCTTTTTGGAGCTGCAAAGCAAAATAACAGCCAGACCAGCAGGCAACCGGGGAAGACCACATCACCTGCAGTTCCTGCCAGGTTTTCCTCCTACTTTTTTGCAGACCAGAGCTTGCACCTGACCTCTGTAGCGTGGACCTGTTCCCCGTCCATTTGCTGGTGTAACGGGCTGCCCCAGGATGGCCGCTCTGGGGGCTTCAGGCTCGCCGTGCTGTTCCTTATCCATTGGGCAGCACTGAGGCACTCCTGCCTCCCTGGTTATTAATGGCAATGAGATCCATGGGTGGGGGGGGGATATTTTTTCATGTCTTGATTAAAATTAAGAAAAATCACAAAACTTTGTATTTTAGACAGACCTGGAAGACTTCCCTCAGCCTCCCGAGCTCCTCTTGAGTATTGTTAATTTGCTGTGCCTCTGCATTTCTGATCATTTGTGGATGGATTGATGTTTCTTCCTGTTCCCAGTTTCGGTCGTTAACGTCCTGGCTAAATGGCCTCTCTCAGGCTGTCTATAGGAGAGAGGGGAATTAATTTATCTCTTCCTAGCACGTTAAAATTTTATACCAGGGAAACACTGGAGCAAATAATGAGGAAAATATATAACAAGGAACTAGTGGAGTCCATCAGACTTTGGCTCAGGGCAAGCAGCACAGGGTCTCATTTCAGGATAATGTGAGCAGACAGCAGCTCTTGTAAGAAATGAGTGGTGCTCCTGAAACAAAAATTCAGATCTTATTGAGCCTCTTGGGAATTTTGTTCTCATGTGCGTGCTTTCATGGTTCAGAGCTAGCTGATACTTTGCTGCTAATTCTGCCTCCTGTTTTTGCTTGTTGGTAGAAATCTTCTTCAGTTGCAGCTCTCTACTTCCATAATTAGTGAAGGCAGAATACTCTTCTTGGCCTTTTTCCCCTGGTTAGTGAGGAGAAAAAAAAAAAAAAAATAAAGAAGTCTTAAATCCCATTCAAAGGAATAGGCAACAAAACAACAAAAAAGTGTAGGTAGTATATCATAATTCTGTATTTTTAAAATGCGATTTCTTCCACAGATAGTGGTTGTGATTTCTTTGAACACACAGCATATCTGTCAGGATTTGTGGCAAAACTGACCACAATCCTGGCAAATAATTTCTAACCTTCTCTACAGCTTCCAAAGAGAATGCAAAAAAAAGAACGAGGGCTAAATATCTTTTGTCGTTTAGTTTCTTTAGTCGAAGTGCCTGTGGCTTAAATATTTGATTCGACATTATGCTGTGTCCGGAGATATTTGTGTCTCCTCTTGGTAGAAAAATTCATCATCCAGCATGAATACAGGTTAGAAAACCAAAATATTTGGATGAAGGAATCACTGATTTCCTGGACCAAAAAGTCAAATTCACCCTACCAGACCCAAGCCTGTAGTTTAACTCACCATCTAAATGAAGGAATAGTTGAGCCTTCGACCTCCGTTACCAGAGAGAAGTAGTTTGTAGGTGCTTAATGTGTCTGAAAGGTGGGGCAAGGCACTGGGCATGGAGTTTTTACTTTGATAACTAAGAGACACTTTACAAGTGCCCCTTTGCAAGTGTCTTTCCTGTGTGCGGTTGGTTCTGCCTGGGGAGGCTCTGGAAGGGGCCGATTCTCCCCCCAGCGCATCAATAAACACATTTTACGAACAGCTCCAGCCTCGCTAAATCCTCCATCAGAAACCCCCTGCCTGTAGAAATACACAGGCCATATGAGAACAGATTTTGAAGAGCTTTTTTAGAAAAGCCCAACAAACCTGAGCAAAAATCCTGAGGAGTTTTTAATGTGTCAGGTTTTATCAATTGTTCCTAATTTTAAGAGTAGCCATTGCAGCTTTTGGCAGAAAGCTCATTTCAAATGCACATTTTTTCACCTTTCTAATTGAAGTGCTCTTCTCTGGGGTCCAGAAACTTAATCCCAGGTGAAAGTTTCAGCAAATAGTGAAAACATGAGGAAATACATATTCAGATAACTACATGCACTCACCTAATTAATTTAGAAGGAATAATGCTACTGCACAAAAAACCCCCCAAAGATCTTATACAAACCAGTACTAAGGAATTAATTCTTAGCTGAATTCATTGCTTCTGTAAATTAATGTGTAAGTTTCTTTGGGAGGTCTGTACACTTCAGAAATACAGATGACATTTTAAAAGCAAAAGTTGAGTAGTTTGATGCCTGAAAGCTATTAATTCTCTGTTTATAAATAATAATCCTGCATTTATCATTAGCTGTTCAAGTAATCTGCTGCTGTACTATTGTCTATTACTGAGGTTCCTTCTCTGTCCCTGAGCTTGTCTGCTGAGCTGCAGTGCAAGATAACGGTAACAATATCATGTAATTCCTTCATATTTAATGCGAATAGAATTTGGTTGCTGCTGTGTGATTTGGCTCCTTCCTCGCGGTTGCACTTCTGAGGACAGAAGGATAACAGCAGCAAAAAGGACCGAGTAGAGATGGATCCCATGAGAAGAAATTAGGAAGGAGAGGTTGGTTGGCCATGTTTAAGTAACCACGTACAACAGAAGTTGCCTCATGAGCTCGGGCTTGCTTTGATGCTTAAGTGACTCCGCTTGTTAGAAGAAAAGCAATGGCAACGTTAGAGCTATTTAAATACAGCATAGCATCGTGGCACTGACTGAGTTTTGCAGTTACCACTGGCTTAGCTTGATTTTGAATAGTCACGTTAATACAGGAAGCATCTTGTCTGAGGACATCCGATTAGGTAAATGTCTGCGTGGGGAAATGAAAGGGGTGGAATATACTGAATTGTGTTGTTTGCTATGGGTTTGTTGTTTAATGTGAGTTTTATAGTTAAAGTTAGTCTTGAGGAAGGTCTGGCTAAGCTGAAGCACACAATCTCTTTGAAGCTCAGCCAGCAGTTCCTCATGCAACACACTGAGCTTGTATCAGGTGCAGAGATAACTTAAAGATTTCTTCTCAACTTTTATACCCTGGGAGGATCCCTGTGTTGATGTACATTCCCTAACAGCCACTAATTGTCGAAGTCAGCTCTTTACCTTACTCTTAACCTCAACAGCTAGTGCTTAACAGTGTTTATTCTTAGATGAAAATAGGTTTCCAACAGATGTGGCCCACTTAAATTCACAAGTTCAGGGGTTTTTTATTTATTTATTTTTAAAATCTAAACAATTTCATGTTTATGTTCTCCAGTGCCTATTTCCTGCAGGGGTGCCTTGCCCTAATTCTGATCAGTACATATAAAAACCAAACAACAACAACAAAAAATAACCAAACAAAAACCCCAGCAAAACCAGTGTCATTTATAGATGCACAAATGGCAGGGGCGATGCACGACACCAGAGATGGATCCAGATCGTGGTATAAGCTCAACTCGTTTATACCAGGTCTATTTTGATGCGCGTTTACCAGCAAGGTGATGCACGAAAGTGTGCAAGCCTCTGTATAGAGCTGAGGATGCCTTGGAAGGGATTTCAGTTACTCGGATACCAACTGAATACAAGCTTCCAGTTTGAGGCAGTAGCTGAGGGAGTGAATGTTGATAAATTAATAATAGTTCAGAGAAGAATTATAGTGTTTACTGTACAGAGCCTGCCTTTTGGTAGACACAGGGGAAATTTCGTACTTTATTCAGGAGATCTTTATAGACTTGCTGTTAGTGTGCTCTGTAAGCACTTACTTGGGGGAAAAGGCTTTTTAATCTGCAATTTTTTATAAACTACATGAAAAACTAATGACTAGCAACCTGAAGCTATATTCTTGCAAGCAGAAAAAAGTTAAACACTTAAACAGTTCCAATGGCTATTACTGGGTTTATTTTTGTACTGAATTTTCTATCAGTTGTATTTATATCACAGGTGGTTTTTCAGTCGCTGCTCCTCCTGCCTTTCAACCCGAGTGCCAAATGGATCAAAAGCCGTGCCCTGAGCAGCGCACCCGGTGTAGGCTTCACTTGTGCTGCTGAATTGGGATAATTTCTATTAAAGGTTTCATTTCTACCTCCTTAGGAGAGAACCATTTGGATGGGGTATGCCCTGTCACAGAACATGCTGGGTTACTTAGTAATAGTGTAATTACTCTGATTTTTAAATTATGAGTAGTATTTGGATGGATTGGGGGAAAGATATTTTCTTGTTTGGTAAATAAATCCTCCTAAGGTGTCATCTCTTAAAGTCGAGTCTGAAAACAAGGCAGCAGTGCGAGAGTATTCACACACGCACATGTGCTATCGTCTTTCCGTGTGTGTTCTTACACAGTAAATTCCTAGTTACAAAATATCCACATAATAACTTCCAGTATCTGGGTTATCCCTGCTTCCAGCTGCCCAAATGAATACCATTGCTGAGGTCACTTTATAAGCTAGCTGTATTCTGACCTTTAACAAAAAAAGGTTAAATTTAAAATGCTTATTAATAATCCTGGGGAATGAGCTATTTTGCCTCTCTCCCCTAGATAAATCTGATTAGTGCTTAAGTAATCTCTTACATAATACATACAAATATCAGTTTCCATGTTACAGTGGCTTGCCTAGTTGGAAATAAAAATGAGCAGGCAAGCAGAGATGTATGTACAGGCAGCATGTCCTCTTAGCACGGGGCTGATCTCAAGATCAATGCAATCACACGAATGATAACTAATACCTACTAAAGAGCTGTTTGCTCAACAACTCCCTGGCTAGTTGCCATATTAGTGTGTTTATGAAATATGCATAGAGGTTTCAGTGATTGCTCTAAATGGGATTGGTTTTAGTACTTATATCTGAAGCACAGATTGAGTTCACAACAAGAACCTTAAGAATATTATGTAATTTATTTCGGAATGTATTTGAATGCATAAGTTGTTATTGGAAGGTTCCTGGTGTATGATCAACCTTATGAAATTGAGCTAGCTTAAGGATGCCGATGCTTTCAACTAGCGGACCATAGGCTGGTTTGCAAATTTGGGTAGGCAGAGAAAAACAAGGTAGTTAACTTCAAATTTGTCACTGATTCTGCTCTCAAAATGCAGTTCACAAAGAACCCCAAACACAAGGGAATTCTGTAGTCTTGGAACAGCCTTTGCATTCCTGCTTTGAGATTTTGTACTAAATAGTGGCACTAGAACTTTAATATGGAGCATTATTTCATACTAATAATGACGACACACTAATAAACTATTAGTGACTATTAATGACTATGACTGTTATAGATCCTAAACATCAGAGATGATGGCTGCAACTGAAGGTTGCATCCAGGTTTGGCTTTTTATGAACTTGTAGGTTTTTGAGGTTGGTTTTGGTGGGGTTTTTTTTTGTTGTTTTTGTTTTTGTTTTTTAGTGGGGTTTTGTGGTTGTTTTTTTAATTGCATGAAACACATTACTTGCTTCTCTGGCCATTAACCCAGTTTGCTAGCAAAACATATGCAACTGTTTCATCACCACTACACTTTGTAAAGTTATCTTTTAAACCAGAAGATAATTCCCCTGTGCAGGAGTCAAATTAGCAACTAGAGAGAATTTAAGTGGAATGACTTAAATGGGTATTGGGGAATTGGAAGTGTGTTTTATATATACACAGTACAATGTTGCTGTAACATACTGGAAAGAAAGGCAGTCTTAATTGAAACCCGCAGCAGTCTGGTTACAAAGAAATGAGAAAAATCTAAAAATTGGAGCAAGTAATCTGATAATAGTAATTATGAATTAAAAAACCAGAATTTGTGGAGAGTCAAAGGAATCAAAGACATGGAAGATATCAAGAATTAGTAAAGCTTAGGGTAGAAATGTTTTTCAAATATAACTGAAACAATATTACTATGAATGGATGAAAGTGGTAGAACTTCTTTCAGTATTTACAAGGCAGAAAAGTAAAAAAAAAAAAACCCAACTACTAGTTTTTGAAAAAATATGTGCTTGTATGTATGGCATTGATTATTTAAAAGTATTTTTATATTAAAAAAAATAAATTATTATTGTCTTCACATGAGTGGCTTAAAAAGCTTGTCCAAACCCAGATGTTTTCAGGTCATTATATCCAGATAAAAATGTAGTTCCTGGAGGAGCTGAGAAATTCTCAGGACCATTAATTCTTGACCATAAATTTTGAACACTGAAGTTTCCAGTGGTCTGGAACAAACAAACCAACCCTCGAATACCTGATGGTCTGTCAGGCTGGCATCTTTGAGGGACCAAATAATAGAATAGTCCATGCAATTAAAATCAGTCAGTATCACTGTATGAAAGCAGAAGATGTCAGCATAAATTTTTGGTGGTCATTTGTATCATTATCATAGATTTCTGGGAGGATTTATCACCTGAGAAATTAGAGAAATTGAAAAGAAAAATGGTATCTATAAGCTAGATCAGATTTGTAGCCGTCAAGTCTCCAAACAGAAATGGTTACTGAGCAGATATTTCTAGTGGGAGCCCTCACTAAAAGCCAGGGATATATATTCTTGATCCTATGCTCTCTAATATACCATATAGCAATAAAACCGCAATTGAAGGCATATGCATGTATCACAGAGGTGGTAGATACTGAAGAATGTGGATCGCTAGACAGAACTCTAAAAACAGGGCAGAATTAAAAAAAAAAAAAAAAAGACTATTTTAATGTGATTGGTCCTATGGGCCATAGGATTGCCTAGGGGCCAGAGCAAACACTTCCCTCTGACAAAAATCTTGGAGGTTCATCTTGAATGATCAGCAGAACAAGTGCTGCGAGAGAGGCTAATGAGATCCTGGTAAGGATAATGCCAGTGACGGCTGGGTCATGGTACAGGACATGTGTGACTTCCATGCTGAGGTCAGTGTGACGTAGTGTGTCAGAAATGGTGCAGGAGGTTTGGAGGAAGCTTGGAGAATGGCCATAAAAATGATTTAAAAGATTGTCCCATTTACTAATTAAAAGCCACGCAACAGTTTGGGGCTGCTACTTGTTTGTTTCTAAAAGTTGACTAAGCTAGTCTTTGATTTGATTTTTTGGGGATTATTTTTATTTTTTCAACTCATGACTAGGACGGGGAGTAAAATCTTTCCAGTTACATTCATAAGGCCACATTGCAAATCTTGTATTAGGTTCTTCTCTGGATTCAGTTACTACCTGAATCAAGCCACTGCTGCTTAATTGCTTGTGTCTTTGCATCTCAAGGACAATGTAGGTCTAAAATAACGTTTGCCAGAGCTCTGCTCAGCTGAAAGTAAGACTGTAAATGTGTTGCTACTTTCTCGCCTCAGCTCTATTCTCCATTTTCGGGATAGAAGATAATGTAGTCATGGAGCGAGCAGTTCCTCATTCTGTTTCAATTTTGCCTCTAAAACTTTAATGGCTAGAGAAAAAGCTTCCTCCTTTTCTCTTCTAAATACAAGCCAGCAATGACCCTTCACTACCCCTGCAGTAATAAATTTTATATTCTCCTTTTACCTAAAGATCTTGAAGAACAAGTCAAAGGCCTGTAAATATTTTTGTCTTCATTATGGATGAGGAAACTGAGTATCTCACAAGAAATCGTCATTAAAGCTGGAAATAGGACCCCTGATGTATAGTCTCACGTTCCAGCAGCGAGTTGGCACAGTTTTCCTTGCACTTTAGTTAATGTCTTTTGAAGTTACTACAGTAAGAAGAATGTCTTCACGCCCTGATGCGTGTCGGTGCTAATGGTACAATCTTTGTGTGTCCTTACTACTTGGATGCTCCTGGTCATGCCATGTCCCAGGGCTCAGCTGAGCCAGGCTTGCGTTTTTTGGGAGGGGAGGGCAGAAGGGCTGAAGCAGAAAAATGCTGGCAAGGGGGTTGGGAGATGGAGGCAAAAAAGCAAAATCCCAAAGTAGTGACTGCATTCTGGTTATACATTTTAATGCATTCTGTATATTGGGAGATCGGTATCATTTTAATGACAGATTTTTCTAATGCTGTTCACACATAACCCTTGCTTTCTCATTGGAATTAAGTGTTCAGCCTTTAGGCATGATGGTGAGATCAGGTTGGGGAATTTTGCTGGCCTTTCTTCGCTGACAGCAGAGAGCAAAATTGGGTTTTATTTGGTATAAATCTTTATCTCTTTTAATCGAATTTAGAAATGTGACTATGAACACTTAGAGATAGTCCGTCACATCAGTGTCACATTAAAGGCATCTCAGTTCTGTAATTTGCAATATAAAAACTACTGCAATAAAAAATAAAATTGTACTGGCAAAGTACAATATTATCCAAATACGTTCAGAAAAAATTTCATGGCTATGATACGATGGGAGTCTTTTGTCAGTTGAACAACACTTACAAATGCACTGTAGCACAAAGTAGCTTAGCACAGTGAAATGCCATACAACAGGATGCAACACATTTTTATGAAAGCGTTTCTTTTTTTCAATATATAATGTAGCTAAAATACTGCGGTAACATTTTTCTCCTCCAGTGCTGAAGAGCTGTATCTGTGTTGCTGAATCCAAGTGAACTGCTTGCAGCTTTATTTTCCTTGGAAGGCAGAAATAATTTGCACTGTCTTGAGTTCCACTTGCTTAAGACCAGTTTGGTATGAGAATTAAATACATCCTCAACTCTTATCAATGCATATTGACACAAATCTGAGGGTTTATTGAGAGAACAATCGGTGATTGGCTGTAAAGTATGCTGGTAAAATGTGGCAGAAGTTATGCCTTTGACATGAGGAAAAAAAAAATAATTCAGGACCTTTGCCTACTGTGGAGTACATATATGTCCTTAGTTACATCACAAAGTATCTCAGTTACTCCATTAACCATCTATAAAAAGGAGATAAAGCGATTTATCCTAATACGGCTTTGTGAAGGTGTATGTGTATTTTTTTGCAAATAGTGTGGTATTCTCAGATATCAGTGTAATGGGGACTATTGAAATCACACATTTGCAGCTCCTGTTTGTGGTTTTGAATTTCAACTATGTGTCATTGATTTAATGAGCATGGAAAAATATGTGTATAGCTGTACCTCATTACTGCACGTTGTGTGCTCAAGAAAAATGCTAAATATAAAATGAGGTTTGGCTTTGTTCGGGGAAAATAAGTTCTTACAGTTCACCGCTTTAGAATTAGTTTTAGGCATATCTGTTCATTCTTAAACATTAATTTATAGAAATTTGTTAAAATAAAATCAACAAATGCCAGCAAGGTGATCGGTGCTCTGCAGGCTGGGGAGTCGGCGTATCGCATCCCTCGGGACGGGGGCACGGCAGCTGCGAGCTCGGGCCGCAAATGCCGTGTCGGTGCATAAGAGATGAAATCGTGGCTGAAATGAAGTTGGTGCCTCCAATGGAGCCAGGGCTTCATGCAAAGAATTTCTCATCTGCTGAAGCTAGTCCATAGTTGGTTGATTATGTGGGCTTGATTATAGTGTACAAGTACCTTGTCAGGGAGAATACACGGAGTGCTCTTTAATCAAGTGGAGAAGGGCATAACAAGAGCTTGGATATCTTTATAATCAAGACTGGATGCCTTCCTGAAGAAGGCACTTTATTCAAACATGCTTTTGAGCTCAGGACGGGTGTGATTCTGTGGCCTGTCTTAGACAAGAAACAAAATTTAATGGTCCTTTAGTCTTAAAATCTCCTCGCTCTTTTTTCCCTTTCTCTCTAATATGAAAATCTAATTTGATGGACCAATCTCTCTTATTTCTCAGCTGGAAATAACTGGTTGCACTGGTGCAATAATAAGTAATTTTACCAGACAAGTCTGAATCAGATACTGAAATGGCTGCCTGGGCACTAGATGTGTACTGCTTTAAGCCCACAAAAAGGCCTGATTTCCTCACAAGGTCTGATGTGTCACTGATGTGCATTTTTGTAGGGTTTACTCAGAACAGTTTAGTGAGTATTTTTTTTAATTGTTTCATTTTTTTTTTTCCCCTGACAAGCATAAGTAGCTGTACCACCTTCAGTATAACACTGTACTGCAGAGGTTTGCAGTCTGTGGTCCCACACGCTTTTTGGCCCATGAATTCTTTTAATGTCCAACACCATTCCGTTGTTCAGGGTGGATCTCAGCTCTTTGAGAGGAGATTGTGGACGTCCACCCGAAGGAAAGGGTGCCTTTGGAGACTCCTCGGTGCTTTGTAGGGTTATGGTTAAGTAATCGTAGCTTCAGATAAGGCTGCTTTTTGTGTCCTAGTTACTGAGCTTTGGTTTTAGACTACTTCTGTTTTTCAGAAGGTGGCACAAAGCCAGAGGTGGTGATATGCCAACTTTAATAGTCTGTGATAGCATGTCAGTCCTCCTTACTAACTAGCCTTTTGTATCGTGAAAGCTGTGGTTTTCTTCTTGATGCTTAAACAAACGTGTTCGTTATTCCATCCAGACGCCTCTGGTAGTAAAACTGACGCTAGCCTTCACCGCAGGGACATAAGGGCTGACGGCAGTTGTGGTTCGGGTGGCTGTGTTCGGTACAGTGGGTGCTGACTCCCACCCGTGACACCCCGGGGCACAGCTGCCATCTCCTGGGAGGCTCAGCCCTTGCTAGGGACTTGCCTGAATAACGTGCAAGTTCTGAGCTTCAGGGGTTTGAACATACAACTCTCTCCCTCCTCTTGCTTTCTGAAAAGAATAAGATATTTTCTTCTTTTTTTCCTTCCTGTAACAGGTATTTTCTTCGACTCTTTATGTGGCTTTAAGCTGCACTCTCTATTCAACTGGAAATCAAGCAGCAAAACATTGCTTCAAAACTGACATGTTTGGTTTCTAGCTGCTTTTGAGCTGCATTTCCGGATGAAAGAGGGATGTAGAGAAGATGCCACCTTTTCAGCTAGCAGCTATATCATTAGGGAGTTCAGAAAAGGTCAAATACAAGCTTAGGCTTCTGTTTGTGAGTCTTGAATGGAGCAAGAGCTGGAAACGAAGGAGAGCAGGCGACAGCAGTGCTATGGCAGAGCAGGGGACCCTCTCCCTCCTCCAGGCAATGGGGAATTTCTCTGCCGAGCAGGTGAGCAGCACCCAGCTCAAGGCAATGCCATGGTACAGGCGCAGTTGGCTGCTGGAGGCAAAAGGAGCTGTCCTAAAGGAGAATAAATGTTGGAAAAGGGAGCTAAGCAAGAGATGAGATGATGATTATTAAACGTAAGCTTTAGCGGGGATAAAAGCAGAGAGATGTTACAGGGATGTGTAGCAGTGGTATTTTCTCATGCTGAAATTATACGTAGCTACCCATTCTATACAAAACTAATTCGAAATACATTTTAGCCTAAAGCAGTTTTGACAGTTTTAGGTTAAGTAAGAGATCCCAAAACAATAATTAAAAATACTTACCTACCTTTGAGTCCATCCTCTGTCATCTACCATTATTGTCTAATGATTTGAGTCGCAATCTGGCATTGGATGGTGACTTTCCCCTTCCAGTGTTCAGCAGTTTCTCATGTTGGTACCCTCTTAGTTTAAACTTGGGCTTGGTCTAGCTATCTGCCTGTGTACCTTAACACTAACAGTTTTGCTTTCATTAGGATGTTTGTTCAAGTATGTCCCTTGGGAACACCCAAAATTTTGCTAGGCAAATTACAGAAGAGAAGAAAAACCCCAGATAAAATACTGTTGTGTTTCATTTTGGTTGAAGTATGGTGTTGCTTCAATCTACACTAGATATTAACTGATCTTCAAATTGTTGGCAGTGCTGGAATGAAAACATTATTTTTACTGGAGGAGTTAAGACAACAGTGACATCTCATTAACATTATTTCTAGTCTCCAATACAACAAAAATGTATTTCACATGACTGTAAAATGTGAATGTGCTATCCTGCTTTTTCCCAAGTACAGAACGGCAATACGTATTGAGCTGCTTTTGTGTGGTTTAGGATTTTGCAGCTTTGTCTAATATCCAGGCTATACCAGCTCTGGAATCCCATTTATTCTGGATGTATTTGAAGAACCCTCTCAGCCAGATGTATTCTACTAAAGCCTGTAGTTTCAATTATCAATCATCTCCTTTTTCTGCCTTCAAATTTAATCTTCATTGATGTAATTTTCCCTATATTTTTATGGCTGTGCTTCTTACTGCTGCTCACATCTTCCATCCTAACCGAGATCATTATTTTAATCAGACAACCTCTTCTGTGGTTTCAGAACTAAGTGTTTTTGAAGGGAAGGAGACAGTCCTGTATTAAGAACTGGATGCTATCTGCAGATTTTGTTTGCTTTCTGCTTTTGCACATCTGTTTTCACCTTTGGACAACTGACTTTAAAAAAAAAAATCAAAACAAACAAGCAAAAAACTAAAAAAAGCTTTGGTTTTCTGCTAGTTAGCTCCTACGTATTTAATTGCATTGTATTTAATGGCTAAGGTAATATATGTATTTGTGGTTATTGCAAGAGATGCCATGCGATTCACAGGCCAAAGGCATCACTGTGATCAGCTAAAATGTCTTCACAGATTGAAGCTGAGTTGTATGTGATAACTTCTGCATCAGTTGCACTTACTGAGGGCTGGAAATTGCACGCTCATCTGGTTACTGTAAGAAGTTGAAATATGCTGCTGTTGTAAATCTGTAACAAATGCACGCAGCTAGTTACAGTTTGTTCCGACTTGTATGGGAGAACCAGCTAATTACTTGGAGATGATACTGGAAGATCTTATGGTTGTTAATTTGGTGGGAATATTCACTTATATTGTGTATTTTTTTTATGTTTGTGTCAGGAAACAAGGAGTAATGTTTAATGGCTCTAGTCCAGCACATTTGTTTCAACATCTGTGATAAGAAAATGAAGTCCTTTCCAAGAGAAGGAACAGTCTCATTTTAAAAAGCAAACCAACCCAACTGATTTCCTTGGTGTGTGGTTCTGTTTGCTGGTATTTCAGGCCCAATGCGTGGGTTCTGGGTCTGGGTTGTCCCCTGGTCAGCGGTGATCCACCCATGCCAGTCAGCGGCAGAGGTTGAGCTCACCCTAAAGCGGGCACCCTGAGCTCGGCTCAGCTGCCCACGGGTGGGTGTCTGGGGCTGGCTGAGACAGCTGGGGACACCTTTGGTCAGGCGAAGGAGACTTTGGGGCACTAACCTTTCTACTTATTCCTTCTCGATTCAGACTTTTCAAGTGATTTCATTCTTCGTTTTCTGTGTTTTCCTAACTTGAAGCTTTCCTTCTCTTTTCTCACCTGCTGTGTTTATGAACTTCCCTCTTGCAGCTCCAAAATAGTGTCATTAATCCAGTACCACTCTTAACCTTATGTGTATTTCTGTCGTCTTGCCATGACTGTGCCTTTTCCTGTGGCTTTCCGAGACCTGACTTTAATACCAGGCTATAAACAGTCCTTTCTCACTTTCCCAAAAGCTGGTATTTTTCTGCCTTCAGATTGCTCCCTTGGGTTCAACCGGTAAGCAGCTCTAAGATTGCCATTTGATACACTTTTTATATGTCTGTACTATGATTTTCTATTTTTCCCATCAGTAAGAATCTGAGAGAGCCGTGGTCTCTTGGGTCCCTTATTGATCAGTCATTTCATATTCCTCATCCCCAACAAAAAGGATGTTTTGTTTTGTTGTTTGGTTTTTTGGGTGGTTTTTTTGTTGTTGTTTTTTTAATGGACGATACTGGTTTCTTTTGTTCTTGTAGATCCAGGTTTGCACAGGCAGCAGTTTTTCCTGCAGCGACCGTCAAACGTGGTGGCCATGGAAGGGAAGGATGCTGTTCTGGAGTGCTGCGTTTCTGGGTACCCCCCTCCCACCTTCACGTGGCTGCGAGGAGACGAAGTGCTCCCCGTCAGGTAGCTCAGTCCTTCGTGGGTCGTGTATCTAACAGCATGTTTCCTTGAGCAAAGTACAGGCAAACCACTGAGTAACGTTTCAAATTCAGTGGGGTGGATTTGGAGGCCATGAGATTTTTCTCCTAAATGATGAGACTGGATGTGTCTCTTTACCTGCTGCTATAATTCATCTCTGCGCCAAATCCGAGGGTGGAATTTGACATAAATGTCACCTGGCTGATATTTAAAATGGAAGTGCAAAGCTATTAACAGCAAAAATCACAGCTGAGAACTACTTACAGCATAATTTACTGTGTGTATTTTTCTAGATAGAGAGAGCGCCTTAACACGCTGTGGACATGTGTTATCCATGTTTCAGGTCCAAAAAGTATTCGTTACTGGCTGGCAGTAACCTACTCATATCAAACGTGACTGACGACGATTCTGGGACATACACGTGTGTAGTCACCTACAAAAACGAGAACAGCAGTGGCTCTGCAGAGCTGTCAGTGATGGGTGAGTACATGAACTACACCCACTTTCCTTCTCCAAGAACATTTTTAATTATTCCCTTTTCCAGAGTGACTTAATTTTCAGAACTCCAAATAACTGCAAACTGTACAAGTCCCTTCCCTGCTTTGATCAGGTACTCACACCCATGGAAACCAAGTCATGTAAACCTTTGAATATCTCCCACCATGCCCAATAGCCTTGCTGTTGGCAAACATCTTATGGTATCAGATGCTAATTGCTACTGCCTTCTGTACGTGGTCGTTTCCCTTTATTTCTCCTTCCTGAAACCTTATTTTTGGCATTACAATGGGTGTCCCTTTTGTGCATGATGTCAAGCTCAGCGAGTTGAAAATCAGGTTTGTAGCTACTTTTTTTTTTGTCGTGAACAGTCAATACGGTAAGATAAAAATCAATGTATTTAGTGCCTTCTCACCAAATTAACAAAAGTCCAGGTAAATTCATGGAAGTCCTCACTGATGGTGATGTTCTGAGGTTCCCACTGTTAAATCTTATGAGAGCACCCTCCCGACAGAACCTGCTTTCCCCCACACTCCTTCCTCGTGGCAAATGTTAATGGAATCCAAAATATGTTTAAACCTAATAGCTGCCTTTTTTTCTTTTTTCTTTATTTAAACCATTGAACAAAGGCAGAGTACATTAGTGTTATTCAGTGAGATCTAAAGAACAACATAGTTAATACTTAGTCAAACAATAACATATTTCAATGTGCTGTTCATTTTGCATTCTGGCTTTAAAGCTTATGCGTGAAAAATACTTTCATTAGTGAATAGAGCCTTAATTTGGATTATAGGATATTCAGTGCTTGTATAACAATATCCTTTTATCAAGCCATAATAAAATATAATAATTACTGGTGATGGAGGGTTCAGTTCTATTTCTCTAGGTACATTAATGTAATACATTGTTTTACTGGATAAAAATAAAAATGTGGCTTTATAATTGTGGAAGTCATTTATTATGGAATTGGTTTTGTTAAAGGGAACCAAATATAGAAAAGGCAGGTAAGTTGTTGGGCAGTGTACTTTATTTGCCTTACTGAAATATGTTGATTTCAAATCTAGTGTGCAGCAGGTGACTAATTGTTGTTTGAGAAGTAGAAATAAATTACACTGATATTTCTCCCCAACAATAGATGACAATATGTATTGGCAAAGGCAACTGTGGCTGGAGGATCATTGCACAGATTATTGCGTAGATCATTTCTGACCATGCTGTTCCCGTTAAAATTAATAGGAGTTTTGCATCTAGGTCCTTTATGTACCTTCTGAAAAATTTATTCTTGTCTGCATTCAGTCTGTAATGCATCTAGCTTTGGCTTCATTATGCCTTCTGCTGTGTGTCATGTAGAAATTAAAGGTACATAAATTTTCATGCACGTTGAGAGGTATGTGATGGCAATGTGACTAAGGATGAATATAAGATGATGAAAATCTCCAGGAGAAGACGACAGAATGCTAAGATAGTGCTAAGCATGAAACTAGACCCACACAAGATGAAAGATGCCACAATTACTGATTCTTTGCAGTCTCAAGGGGAAACCAAAACTGCATTGCCATGGCACAACGTGGTTGTATTCACCCTGTTGGTAGATCAAAGATTTCTTTGGTAAAGTACCTGTTCACATATGGAATTCACAAATACAGAACAAATGAAGAAAAAAAAATGGAGCTGTAAATTAGGCACCAGATTAATGTACTTTTCTTATTTTCACGAGTAGATCACTCATTTGTGACAGACTTAACTGAAAATGGAACATCGTGTTCGTGTATGTTTGTATTAATAACAAAAAATGTTCAAGGGATTCGAAGGAAATTACGTGATTAAACTGGAGAGATGATGACAGCAATCCCCGATCTGTCTTTCCAGAGCAATATACCGGGGCTGCAAACTTGCTCAGAATCTGTTTGTTGAATCCATTCTTACCAGTAGGAAATTCTCAAATGCACTCAAGTTTCTCATGTAATCGTCATATCTCATAAACAGAATAATTAATTGATAGTTTTATTGTCTTCGTTGGCTAGATACAAATGCAGATACTTCTGTGTGTTTCCTTAGAGTTAACATGCTTGTTTATTTAACAAACTGTAAATTGCCTATCGGTATTTTGTTGCGAGACTCGCATTTTTTAATATTGATGTAATCCTTTAATTGTAAATGTATCTGTAGTGCAAAGAGGAATGAGACATTTGCAGTCAGAGTGCAAAAAAATTTAACAGTCCAATAATTATCTCCTCTGAAGTCGGAGTAGACAACATCAGATCAAAGTTAGTTACATCACATGGTAGCAAGATGCTTTTGATCTTTTAAATAATGAGGCTATTTGCAAGAAACAGTGTGTTTCACAATGGAGTTCCTATTAGTTCTTTTAAAGAGCTAAAAATAACCCTTTCTGTGTTGGACATAGGCCTAAAATTGCAAGAGGTGAGTGAATTTGCAAGAAGAGATAATATATTTTGCTAAATTTTGATTTTGTATCGTGGCCTTTTGGCAAGATTTTCAGCACGGCTCCCTGTGTAATGAAAATTAAAAGGTCCGGTGCAGATTACGTAGTTACTACATAAATCATCTACATGCTCGGTAGCTTTAGAGAGCTTGGTGTTTAAACAAATGTTTGAAGATGATTAAACGTGTTAATCAGTGTCAACTACAATGATTTTCTAAGTATTTTCTAGCTTTCAGAAGTGTATTTTGGGCTTGTTCCCTTTTGGCCTCTGAGGTTTTTTTTTCTTCATATAGGTTTTTTGGTTTGTGTTTTGTTAAGTGAGACTGAAAGTCTGCTTAGCTGGTTTTAGCAAAGAAACCCCCTACCCCAACTCTGTAAGCATTCTGAAAGTGACATAAACCCAGAAAAAAGTGTTCCATACTCTGTACCTACTTGTGGGATCTCACTGATTGCAGCCTGGTTTGGCGATGGGATAAACACCTGGGATTTCAGGTCCTGGTAGAGATAAACCCAGTTTTCTGTAGGTGCTTATAACTGAATTGATAGATTTGCTGATATGGTGTCATACATCATTTCTTCTTCTTCCTGCTTAGTATTTGGTTTGTCCCTTAATTGTATCAGAGCAAACTATAACTGTACAGATACAGTAGGGGAAGAGTATTGCAT
Source organism: Aquila chrysaetos chrysaetos (assembly GCF_900496995.4). Lineage (NCBI taxonomy): Eukaryota > Metazoa > Chordata > Aves > Accipitriformes > Accipitridae > Aquila > Aquila chrysaetos. Next base: position 86,005,830 of record NC_044030.1, read on the forward strand.
CTTCTGAAAGTTGAGAGTTTTCTCAGCTATTTGCATAATAGTGCCTATATTCAGAATTATGCTATCAATGCCTTTGAATTGGGCAGCTATTTTTAAATGGATCAAGACTGAGGTAATAATATTTTTTTTTTTCAGTTTTCTTTTCCAAAAATGTCCCTTAAGGAGGAACAGAGAAGGGAACAGTTTTCCAGTAGTGTTGGGTCAGGAATGCTGGTCTGAGGTGCCTTTAGGTCACTGCCTAAAGTCAGAGAAAGTAGCAAAAAGCAAAAAAAAACTGGATCAGAAAGACAGTGTTTGCAGAAAAAACACTATTGCTAACTTTTACTGAGCATCCATATGTATAAGCTACAAACGACGACTGCAATTTGGAAGCATTTTTTTCTATGCAAATGCCTTTTACTAGGGAGTTTTTAATATGAAGTGATTTTAGCACTAGTTTTGTTTGCCATTGCAGAAGAAAAGCTACATCAAAGGTAAGGCCATGTGAGACAAGTGGCTTATAGAATCACCTCAGTCTTTTTGACAAGAATGAACGATTGTAAGCACCGTGCATCTTGGTCAAATCAGTTTTACTTCTGACTCTGCTGCATAAATTCCTGTAGCAAAATGGTTATTCAGAGATCAAGGTCATGGAAAGTACCGAATAAAGCAGGCGTGGATCACGTTGTTGTGTGTGAATCACTTAGGTAGAGAGTAGTATTAAGAAGGAAGCCTGCATCACCATAACGTGGTTTGACACAGCAATGAAAGCATGAAAAATGGGAAGCCTTCTAACATTTCCTTTGTGAGTGCTGCTTAAGCTGATCTCGCATAAATGGACTGGTCCTGAAATATTTACAAAAGCAGTTATAGTCTATTGATAATGTTAAAAGTCAAACCCAGCGATGTGCCTTATTGGTACATACTCATTGAAAAATAATTTCCAAAATACAGAAGATTATCCACTATTATAAACCTGTAGAGAAGCAGGCAGATCTTCCGTGGATGGACATTGCAGCAGCTCTCCAGAAGCTGGTGAGCCCAAGAAGATCTGAGTAACCTGAGGGTCTGTTTCTCTGTGATCCCACACTGTGGGGTAAGTTAATTTTGCTCATGTCTTGCTATCTTGTTGAAGAAACCAAGCACAGACTAGGCTATTTAATTATCTTCTGCTCTGCGTTTATAGTTCTTTGTGGAACAGGGCATATGTATATGTGAGCTGGCAGGATAAAGCAGCACAGTAATCGATGACAAATCTCATGATGGTTTACTTTAGGCAAAACTGAGACAAATGAACATAAAACCCAATCTCTCCCCAAAGCAATCTCTCTCCCATTCATTTTCCTGATAAGTTTCAATACTGAAATGTTCCGTGTGAATGGAAACATTGATACCGTTCATTATATTGCTTGCAGGTATAACTTTGAGTCTGTGACATGGCAGCGTAGGTTTTCCATCCCCAGAGCTCCTCTGTCAAGTCAAGCAGGCAGAAGTGTCCGATGTGGTGTTCTTATGTCCTTTCCCAGAAGGCTGATGGAGCTGAGTTTACCTAGTTCTCACTGAGGTGAGAGAAAATTAATGGTACTGTCACCTGAAAATATGGAAGCCAAATGTTTCAGTTAGGCTTTGGGAGGAGTCTTCTTCAGGGTATCGGTGTGGGACAGGCAACCCGAAGTCTGTTGGAAATACTGGATTTGCCTGCTGAAATGTCACCAGGTTTTCTAAGATGAAGGTGCTGGACTAGATTAGATGGATCAATAACTTTCTATGTTCACTCCCCTTTATTTAGAGAATTTTAAAAATGTATTACCTAATCAATAGTGTTCAATGGCTTCACAGAAGCCAGTTATATTTTCCTTCCAGGAAAAATACATTTGGAGAAAGTTGCATAAAATTCGTTTTAAACAGAAGCCGAAACATTTCCCTTCGAAATCAGTTACCTACCATTGCATTGCTAGCAGGTAGTGTGGTATGGTTGCATGGTGCTGAATACAAGTAAAATAATGTTATGGGAGTACCCTATAGCTGATCTGAAGAGGTTAGCTACTCACTTCAAGGATTTTTTTTTTTTTTTTTTATACTTAAGAAATTAAAAATGACAGTACTAGCAGAGCTGTCTAACCCTGTGGCAGAAATGATGAAGTCTTGGCACTCACGAGGTCTGTGCTGGCATAAACAGTAAACTGCAAAGTACCACGTTGGTGCCACAGGTTTTCTATGGCAAAGCCGTCTGAGCCCTGACAGGTTTTTACTGCAAGTTCCTCTGTTTCTCCTGATCTCAGATTTGTTTTGCCTTCTGGAGGGGTGCAATGGAAGGGAGGAAAAACATAAGGGTGGCAACAGTTTCAAAGGATGGTGTGGGGAAAGGGGCTGTCCTTGCTGAGGCTGATGTGTGAAGAGTATTTTATTAATAGGACACTTGAAGGTGGGGCACAAGGTAGTATATGCATAGCTAAATGCCTGGCACCTCTGCAGTCATGCTGAGTCAGTGCAGCTATTGGAATCAGCAGAGTTTTGCAGAAATTTTTGCAGTTTTTCTTTTACGTGTGAAAATGCTCGACATCCTGATGCATGGTTTTGGGGTTTTTTTTAATGTATCTTAAACTACATAAAGCAGTTCAGCCAAGTGGTCTGAGCAGAATGACTGGACTATCCAGCACCCCCAATGAGTCAAGAAACTCATGTCACGTCTGAGTGCCCTTGAGACAAACAAAATATTTGAGTAGGTGCGAGTGCTAACATCACTGCTGCAAATTTAAAACTGATGAGGTTATGTGTTTTTCCTTTTTAAACAGTGTTATATTAATCTGTGGAGCTTCCCATCAGGGTGTAGCATTGGGACCAAGAGACTTGTGAATTGATTCAGGATTTGGCATTATTTTATTGGATTTGGGCGTATTGAACACGAAAGAAAACAGGATTTCAACAGTCTCTTCTGTGTGTCTGTTTTTATATAAATAGAAGATACATATATATATATGTCTGTATATATATTTGTGTGTGTGAGCTTCAGGGTTGACTTAATCCTTTATGGGAAGAAGCATCCACTTCTATATAATAATACTATAATTATAATATTATAAGCATACATTATTCTGTACCTATTTGCAACAAAGTTTCTCCCAGCTTACTCTGATGCTGTTGATGCTGGCTAGTGCTGGCAGTGAGGCTGGGCTGGAATGAACAGCAGTCTGATTTTAGAGAACTTCCATATAGGTCGTTTTTGTTTTTTTTTCCCCAGTCCTCTTTGATGTCTTATTTTGCTTTTAGAGCAGTTTGAAGAATTTTTCTGAGTGATTTTCCTTTAATGGAGTCTGTGAATAATGAGGTGAATGCCTACTTGCAGGTAAAGGGAAGCTCATCCTGGTAATGGTGTGTGATTGAAGGACAGTTAGCTAATTTTTATTGCCATGAATGGAATGGGAGTTGAGTGCCTAATTCAGACTATTCTGGAAATGTAATTCTTGTCAATGCATCATGAGTATCAAATACTTATTCGGCACCTGACACTTGTAAAAAGCACTTGAGTGAAACTTCAGTGTTGCCATTTTCTGATAATGGTGTTTAAATTCAGTCCTATTAAAAATAAATATACCTAACAAGCTCTGTGATACCGATGCTCACTTGGCTGATCATAGGAAAATTGCTGTGTCTGGGTATGATCTACAGGTTTATATTTAAGGGAAAAATACTTATGCAGAAATCCGTTTGAATCCACAGGAGAACGGATGTCGGAAAGTAAACTCTACCAGATCTCCGCAGAGCGTGATTTTTAAACTTTTAGTTTTGTGGATCAGCTTGCAATAGTTGCCGAGATACTCTGCCAAACGGCTTGTTAAAGAAGCTATTTTCTCTCTGGCGAGGGAGGTTTTCCGCTGCTGGAAACGTCGAGCGCGGTGGCGCGTTCGTGTGCGGAGCCGTCGCGGTGCCCGCGGGCTGGTTTGCTCCCGGGGCCGCGGAGGGAGTCGTGCCGTGTAACTCTTGAATATAGGGAGGATGGGACCGACGGAGATGTTCTCCAGCCCAGCAGGTGACGGCACAGTTCGCTGCCCCAGCTACCGACTTCAGCCATCTCTAACGTAAGTTTTCCGTTTTGGCTCTAGGCTCTGTAGGGCCTTGCACACATTTCTTAAAATTGATTTTTTGCTTACGGCCATAGGTGCTAAATGAGATTTAGAGAAGTGCCTAAATAACTTTGGGAGCCAGTTCTGACCCTGAGCAGTACTGAGAAGCTATTTACCCTTTGGAGACAGAAATCTTTTTATTTTTTCTGTTTGCTTGCTTGCTGCTTGGTTTGGTTTTTTTTTAAATATGACCTTGAGTTGAGTAACATGCAGGCAAGCCGTGAATCGTGTGTGCAAAAGTTACTGTTAATGTGGACTCAGCGTAATTTTGGACTAAAATTGTGGGTTAGCTGTTGTGGGTCAGCTTGACCTTCAGCAAGGTTTGGGAGCTGAGGTGCCCGTTTGACAATCGCCTTCGTAGGTCCAATGCATTTATCAAAATTTTACCATCAAATATCTCCTTTAGACTTGTGTTGTACAGAAGGTTTTTGAACAGTGTTGATCTGTAAACCTCAAAGTGGAGGATGGGGCACTTTTGCATTAGACATAGTGGAAAAGCTTAGCTTCAGTGATAGGACTGAGCCATATAGGATACCAGAAGACTTACAGCTGCTATTTCCCCAACTTTTAATGTATATTGGTATTTAAAAAAATACATATTTTCTTTATAAATGTCCTGTTTTTCAAAAGCACTAGACTTGTTACTTTGTAACTCTATAATTGTTGCATAACACTAGTTACTGCATTTTGGTGTTTACATTTAAGTATGAATAAGTCTGTCTTTCTGAGCATTAGACAGGATAAGATAAAACAGAACAAAACCCAGAGAAGAGGTGTATTTTCACTGTGCAGTTCCTTAGCAATGGCATCTGCTTGTAGCATTCAGCTGTTTCTGTGAACATCTAATAATAATGCTAGGAATCTTTCATAGCATGGTATTATAATTAATATATTAGCATGGTTTAGCACCATGCTATTTCCAATAAGGAGAGCATGTTATATACTTTCAAAAAAAAATTGAAAATGACAAGTAAAGAAGACTCAACTGAAATGAGTTTCCCCATATTGCTGGCTGGATTTGAAAAATAAAAACAACAGATGTCTACATACATTTTAAACAGCTTGCTTTAAAAAACCAAAAAACAAAGCTGTTTTTTTTTTTTTTTTTTTTTGAAATGTCACATCTTTAAAATCACAGAGCAGAGTTTCACAGGTAAGAGGAAAGTTGGCATCACTGTGCTTGCACACTGTTGCGATTCCCTGCACTCTCTATTTATAACACGAGATGAGTGGCACCGTTCATTAGACCTTTTTTTTTTCCTGTTGCCTTCTGGCTCTCGTTTGATTCAGCGTGACAAGAGTGATTGGCCATTGGTTTGATTAATGGTTATAAAAGATCCTAAATGAAATGAATGGTGAACTGCACTCAGTTATGGAGTAGTTCCCATTAAACTACATAGTTAACACGAATTAATGCAGCTGCCAAAATTCAATTATTAAAAAAGAAGGCAGGAGAGCGTCCAAGACTGAAAAATGTCTGTTACTCATAATGAATGTGTCTAGTGCTATTCCCATGACTTCTCCCAGCTTTTGCTACTCTTCAGATTCCTAGAAGTGTTTTATGTTGGCTTCAGTGGTACGCTTGCGGCTTGCTGGGAAAGTATTTACAGCTAACAGTGGTGGCGATCTGTTAAAACCGCTTGGGACTTTGGGACTACTCGAATTCAGCATGTGAAATATGTATATTCCAGTTGTGAGGGAGAGGCTCTCAAAAGTCTTTTGAGCAAATGGTTCCGATTAGTTTAACTAGAAAATATTGAACAGAGCGTAGAACAGGCTTCCTACGAGGTGGCTGGGTTAATATGTACATTTATTAGCTTAGACAAACAGTTCGCTATGCCGGGGGAAAGAGCAAACTCAATTTAGACACTGGCTGCATCATCGTTCATAGGAACTGCATAAACAAGCTGGCACTGAATTCGCTATGACTGCTAAATAATTGCGGCTTTTGAAATAACAGGATTTCTTTTTTCCTGCTGCCCAAGGGAGATGTTCAACACAAGCACAAGTTCTTTTTCTTAAGTATATTTAGATATATAGTTACACAGTTAACAGAAGATTACTCTTGTTCTTCTTGTAATTCTGTATATTATTGCAAAGTCTGACTACGACATGGTCGTGGACTCTAGAAAAGCTGCTGAAGTAGCGAAGTTCTCCACTGGAGAATGAATGCAGCTGGACAGTGCGTGGTGATAGTATTTATTATATACACACACAGCCACTTAAAATTTCTGTGAAATACCAACTTCACTGAATATTAGCCCCAGCAGTGGAGTGATGTTGAGGATACCGACCACATCACCTGAGCAAAGTTTGCTTTATCCTCAGCTGTAGAGCAGCTACAGGTATCTGAAGCAACCACTGCCCATCATGTGGGAAGGGCTAGAAATATTAAAAGCACATTCGGTCAAAGCCAGATTTTAAAATATATAGTATTTCTAACAGACTTTAAATAACTTTGACTTCAGTTGGTTTTGAAGGACTTGTATGGCTGACATTATTTTTTTTTTTTTTTCCTCTCCCTTTTAAACCTTGGAGGTGTATTAGATATGCACAGCATGGGGTTTGTGAGCAACAATTTGTCACAACTTATCTAATTAAAGCGTAGCTGTAGGCCAATTAGACATAACCGTGAGTGTTTTTAACCACCTTTTTATACATAAGAGAAGAATTCATGAACTTGAATTTGTTTTCATGGAGAACATAGTATCTTCCAAATAAACTTCAAGGTTTGTAAAATGGAGTTGAAGTGTTATTTAAAAATGCTGGAGCTTTTTATGTTTCAGAGGTGGTTGAGTTCAGTATCTTGTCAGAGATGATACCCAAGAATTGAAGGTAAATCTGTGCAGAAGCTCCTCTTTCGGGCAGTTGGAACCTGAGCTCTGGATCAGAATGAACTTGAAGTAAAACTTCACTTCTGGTGTTTGTAAAACTGGACTGAGAGGCAAGCCCTGAAAGAATGAGTAAAAAAGCTTGCGTATTTTGGTTCTCCACGAGTTTTGTAAAAGTGTGAATGAAATAGCCCAGGCTGCTGAGATGTGTAGTGCTGAGACTCACACAGGTTTCAGATTTGGGATAAAAGGACATGGGCCTTGTTGCTGTGATGATAGTCTCTCTACATAACTTTTTTCTAGGACCTTTTGTAAACAGCCAGGACAAGAGAAGAGGAAAAATAATATAAATATTTTATTCAAACCATTGTCTTCATTTGCATGCAATTTTGGAGGAGAAAGAATTGAATTGAGATGGGGACGAGCTCTCATTGCAATTGTTAAGCTGTTTCCCTCTGATGCTGGTAGACAAGCATGCACAGAAAGGAAAAGTACAGCAAAACCAGAAAATGCAGCTTTTCTTTCTGGTTCTGACCCGTACTCATACCCTCTCTGGGTAGGACCGTACTGCTCTGTCCATCATTGAGACCCTTGTCCAAGTGTCAAGCTATTTTTAAAATAATTATTTTAGCTGCAATTTTAAAGCAGAAAACTTCATTAGAAAAGATCAGCTGTTTGGCCAAGTTGGACTTCTGAAGGGAGGGTAGAAGGAGGAGGGGGAGGCTTGAGGATGGAAAAAAGCAAACCCGCAGAGGTGAGGAAAGACCTGCAGCGCTTTTGGGAACACGAGATCTGGTTTGTAGGTGGTATCTGGGATGGAGCTGTGTGTCCTCTCCATATTCAGGGTCTTTCTCAGGCTCCCAACTCATTGGCATTGTTCTGGAGCTGGAAGCCATGGGGAAGGTTAGGACACTGGCATTTTCCCCATGAATCCAACCTTCCTTCCAAAATAATGTCTTCAAAATAGATCAGTCCAATAATCTGCATTTCTATTAGTATTTCCACCAAATTCAGCTTAGGAAATTGTACGTCTGCAGTCCTGTTTACCAGAATGCAGTTAGCACAGTCTTACAGTGCTGTGAGCTGGGCTCTTTTAGGCTATTTTTCATTTCTTTGTTTAACTTTTGAACCTGCCTTTTATGAATTGCCTACTGTACAAAACATTAGTTGGACTTCTACTGCATTGAGCTGCTTGAAATGTAGGTCTCCACAAAACAGGATCTGTTTGAAGTCTGAAAATTAATCATTTATTAATAGGTGCATAACACTGTATTAATTTCAACTAATATTTTTTGTTCCAGAAGAAGAAATCTCAGAGGCTGCAAGTTAAGTTAACATGGGGCCTGTGGCAACTGTATTTATTTTTCCTTCTGCTGTTTTTAAATATCAGAAAAGTGTATTCACTCATGGTGCAGATGCTTTTGATACTTAAAGCAAGGAAAGTTTTAAAACTCAATTATATGAAATTGTCAAATGCTGTTGAGCAGTGTATCTTTTTTTAAAATAGCATTTTGAATATTTTTTTCAATAGCTCTTTGCTCAGTTGGTTCACCCTAGTCATCTTTTTTTTTTCCTTACTTTGTTTTTTACATTCCTGCCCATGTATCGTTTGCCTAAGTCTTCAGTCTCTAATTCACACTAATTTGCAGCATGGAAGATTTCTTTGGTCATGTTGATGTACCAGCACACAGACATATATCTAGTAAATATGCTCTTTAATGGGAAGTTATTTCTCTGGGACCTCTTAAAAATCTTTAGTTATTTAACTTCCGTTTTCCTGTTCCTCTTTCCGCTGATATGTATGGATTGACTGAAGAAGAGTTGGCTATTATGTGCAGAAAGTTTACTTTTTGAAGATGACAGAAAATGATTGCCTTTAAAAAAAAATGGAAGCCATCTTTTTTTCTGTTAAATCAGGTTGTTAGGAAAAAGAAGGTCAGCCTGTGGGGTAGGAGAGGGTATGGAGGTGACTCCCAGATGGAGCAGGTTCCTGCTGGACACCTCGTGTGTCATCTGCTCTGAAAGGATTTTCTGAACTCCAGGGATGGCAGGAGAGGCAAAGCCCTCCAGAAGAAAGCTTGGTATTTATTGCATGCAAACGCAGAGGATTGCAAAGCCAGCGGTTGTACGTAATTGGCTCTATCCAGACTGTTACTGTGCCTTATAACTAGGGAAAGTACAACTCAGAAAAATCTTTTTGGTGCCCACCTACACAGATCGTTTCTTGAGAGACCTTGGACAAGCCAGTGCTCCCTGCCCTTTCCCATGTAAAAACCTGATGTCCTTTGGGAAGTGTAAGGTGCTACTTACTTTGTGAGTATGGATGCTGTAATAACTATTCTCCAGCGATAAAATGATAAAAGAACTCGGTCGTTTTCTTTTGCAGACAGTAGCTGTCTGAGGTGTGATCAGCCGTGATCTCTGAGCCCTAGGCTGGAGCCGGCGGCTGCGGTGCTGCCCCGGTGTGAAGCGTTATGCCAATGCTGCCGGACTGCTGTCGAGGCCAAGCTCGTGTGTCGCAGAAAGGTTAGGAGAAGCATCCGAAAGATGCGTTTAGGGAATAATTATAAAGATAGTGGGAACTGGGCAAGAGCAGAGTCATGGAAACCACCGAAGGATGAAATTTCAAGAGGAGGAGCGTGGCCAACAGGTCTGGAAATCATTGACAAGATCTGTGGGTTAGAAATAGCTTCCACATTTGCTTTTCAGTGAACACTAAAGGTTGTAATGATTTCCCTGCTATCTTTCCTCCTCTGCTGTACAAGCAGCTTGTTTATCACAAATCTTTTTTTTTTTTTTTTTCCTTTTGATTTCCCATTAGCAGTGTTAGTAGAAAAGGAGTGGAAAGAAAAACAACCCTGTTGGATAAAGGGTTAAAGCTAAACTGTTCCACGCCAAATTTTGTCTTCTGGAGTAACGGTTCCTTCTGCAGATGCTGTACCACAGCACCTGCGGTACACTACAGCCTTGTTTGGGTCTTATTCTCTTAAAAGCCCACAGCACACTTAGATAATTCACAGCTTTAAGCAGTCCCTGCCCTGGAGGCCATCAGTTAGTGGTTAACGGGGACAACTTGTCCTTGCCTGTGTCCTTTTCTAATATTTCTGTGGATAAATAGAAGCATTTTCTAATGTGAGCATTAGGTGCATGAATTGCCTGTTGAGTTCTGTTTGCCAAACAAGCTGGAAGTTTCCCTTTGGTACTGTAGGTGCCACTGAAAAGGAGAGGTATTTCTCTGTGAATATGCAGTATGGATCTGTTGCAGAAAATCAGTGCCAAAGGTAGGTGTTGCAGGATGTTGGGTATGTCTGTGCTGGGGATGGAGGAGCTTCACATCATCTTGAAGAGAGCACAAGCTGTGGTAAATGCACTGTCTTGTATAGAAACCGTAATATTTACAGGTAAATACCTTTGTTCCATTTAGGACCTCAATTTGTAAAATTGTAAAATGGCCATGGCCTCTCAGTTAACGATACAATTTTGGTTGATGTAATCCATAATTGTAAATGAATTTGTCAGGTGGAGCTGGAACAGAGACAGCCTTGCCTGCAGTATGTTTTCATGCAACGTTGTCGCAGGCAGCTGAGAAGATTGCATCTATTAAATAATGGTGCTTTTCAAAAAAAAAAAAAAAAAAAAAAAACCAAAAAAAAAAAACCCAAAAAACAAAAAGCCAACAATTTGGATTTTTTTTCCCGAAAAAAAGCAAAATGAAATGGTTTGCTTAGAAATACGTATTTTAAAGCCAAGATTTTTGCAAATGAGATTAATATATCAAATTATTTAGGAAACTAATCATGTTTCATATCAGCCTGTCTGTATGATATTTTGAATGCAGGAAATGATTTCCTAGATGTGTAAGTTGATTTGCCTGCACCTTGCTCTGGTGTTTCCAGTGGAAGAGCTCTTCATATTGACTGACAAGTATGAAGAGATTTAGCATTTTTCCACAGAGGGTTTGGATTTTGTTTTACTACTTAAACTTACAACTGAAACCATAAAAAACATTTTCTAAAGCAAAACATCAATGATTTTGACATGAGTGGCGTGGAGAATGTATGGGAGTAAGATTAGAACTAGCCACTTCCCTCATCCTTCAGCTTTGGCTATAATAGTTAAAATTTGATGCAGGTTAGTGATGATGGGACATCACTATGATCTTGCATCCCAACACTGTGTAATTTTGTAGAGGGTAGGAGGTAGGAACTGCTCTGCCTCTGTGGCCTTTCCTGACGCCGTGTCAGCAGGTCCCCTGAAGGACTTGGGGCTGACCCTGCTTTGTTGGGTGCTGGTTGTCTCTCAGCCTTGGGACGGTGGTGGGAAGCCTGTGAAGCTGCCTTGCTGTCTGTGAAAGGCTTTATTTAGCACCATATACAAGCACAAGTCATATCTGTGAAATAAAATCATCCTGTGAGCATGTTTGTGGGACTGGTGTACTAATATGTTACTACTGCTACATGTAGACAGGGGTAAGTCACTATTTTTTCTCTTTTCTGGTGGTGGTCTTTTTGGGGGGAGTGGAATGGGAAGGTGTTGTTTAGTGTTTTTTGTCCCAGAGACATTTCTTTAATAGCTTCTACTGAGAGAACTAATTTTCTGTATTATACTTGACTTTTAGCAGAGCCAGTTCAGATCTTTTTTGTGTCTACTGTTGCATTTATTCCAAGCTCACTATTTAAGAGCCTTCACGTCCTGGTTCATTAGTTGCTGTACAAGGTGTCGCAGTTTTGCTGCTCCCTGGCTATCTGTTGGGAGTAACTAACTGTGTCCCGAAATCCCACAGACTCAGCACCACTGGAACCATGGCCGGTTTAGCACAGGGGATGTCCAGATTGCTGTTTCCCAGTGAGCTTCTAGCCATTCCCAGTGGAAACCTTAGAAGAGGGCATGGTTTGGCTGACTCCTGAAAACAGAAAATATTCCAAGGGACTAATCTGAGAGAGATCACACCACATCCGTATGGTTTTACACAACCAAAATATCCACCGAGATCGGCGGGAGCCTTGATTGTATCAGACCAGCAAGGTTTGAATCTTTATCTTCAAGGTTTGAATCTTTATCTTCAAAAGAGAGGGATAAAAATTCCGAGCAGCTTATATGTGTGTGTGATAAGAGTGTCTTTGTGAGGGGCTCATGGATAAAAGCTCTTTTTTCAGAAGAAACCACAATCTAGCATAGTCTCTTTTCCCTTTTTCCTGCTCTTCTGTTTTCCAGTCCCCCTTCACACAGCATCCTCTTTGCATTTGCCTTTGGCCCTGGTAAGTTCTTCTTAAAAGCAGAAATGATATTTATTCAGCGTTTGTAGTTAAGTCTGCTTTGTGTCTTTGTTGTGCCACATTATCTTCAAATGCATCATTGAATCCAATGTTGAATGTCTCTTTGGCTGTATATCTTTTTTTATGCGGGGCAGCAGACTGTTAACTTTGCTTCATCTGCATTCAAAACAAAATGAAACCGAGGAGGAAGAGGGAACGGTTCAGCCGAGGAGAGAACGATTAGCAAGCAGGGCAGTGCTAAACGCTGAGGCTCGTACTTTGCTCGTCCCTGCGCATCAGTCCTGCAACCCTAATAATATTTCCCAGGACTGCTTCTCTGGAGTCCGTGGTGTCAATCGACTAGTAAATTAGAATGAACGGGTCCGAAACGTTCTGGTTAGGGCGAGAAGAGACATCCCCACCTTATTCCCCTGGGATTTAAGGATGATGAAGTGTCCCCTTGTCTTCAGTGTGCTGATGGGGAAAGGCAGGATTTGGTTTTCTTCTTGCTGCCTTTCACTTCAGGGAGAGGAAAGGGAATTTGTGTCCTACATGTGGACCTCTGCTGAGCCCTGCTTGCTTCACCTGCTGGGAGGATGGTGGTAAAGAACTGGATCGTGTCTGGAGAAGCAAGAATACAAAATGCCTAGGCGTATGGATATTTGGAATGTCTGATTTAGATTTAATATTCCTATCCTTAGCGTATTGGATATAGAAAATGGGAGGAGTACTAGAGATTCTTTTCCCTTCTAGAACAACATTTTGTCCTTTTACTCTTAATACAAGTGCTTGCCATGATATCTGGGCATGTAAATACAAAACATTATAATATCTGGATGTCAAAAACAATACTTGAAAAGTTCATAAAGAAACTCTCTATTTTTTTAACTCTTCATCTTTGGTTCAAGAGCCTCAGCCTTTTATAAGAAATTAAACCTAATTAGCAAGTCCTTAACCTTTACAAAAAAAGATTATTATTTTTTTCTAAAATCATAAGGTCATACTGTTTGTGTATTTATTAGACCTGAAAAAATACTTCTGCAATAACAAAGATGCAGAAAAAATATTTTCTTAAGAGTTTTCTCACTTTTTTTTTTTCTTAAAGTTAAGCCTAACAGAGCTGAGTGCTTTGCAGATCTTTCTCCAGTGTGTTTCACACCTTGGAAAGGGCCCATATTTCTACTTTTTGTGATAAAAAATTCATTACTGCTTTAGCAGTAGAGACGCATGCATGTGTAACTGCATGCTTCTTGACACACCAGTGTGACTGTCCTGCTTTTGTTAGTTCTGTGCTATCTCTGCTGTTGTGGTGATTTGTTTTTTATTTGTGGCTGCTGTTGCGTATAATAAAACAAAGAGAAGAATGCGGTCTAGTCCACAGATATCTAGAGAGGGGAAAAAATAAGGAAGCTTTCTGATGTCATCGATTTTTCTTCAACAAGCAGCTGCTGAAAACATAATTTTAATTAGCAGGTTGACTAAAATAAATTTCGTAGGTATCGTGTTCATCTTCCAATATTTTACAATAGTTTTCTTTGTAGATTGTAAGTAACAGGTGACCTTTTTGAATAGTGTGCTGGAACTCTGCAGCATTTGGCGCTATTGAAGTGAGCATAAGGAAACATCAGTCCTTTAATAAAAATAATAAAAGCCGGATTCAAATCAGAAGGGCTGCTAACAGGTTTGTGCAGGGGCCCCTTGTGCTGCATTGCAGTAAGGGCAAGCGCAGCCTTCACTTTACATACCTGGCTGCCAGCTTTTGCTCTGGGTCAGTACAGGTTTCCCAAAGGTCCTGCATAATATTTGCCCCCATCTCAAATAATTTTGGATGTTACGGATGATGCGTGATGCCTGTGTTCAACTCGATTCCCACCCTTATTCATCAGCAGAATTTTCCCCCAAATGATGCTTGTTGCGTTGACTCTCATTCGCCTGCTGACACAGAAGAAATGCGTGCCCTACCTGCGTGAGTCAACCCCCTGGGCAGGATTGCAGTTTGAATACTACACTTTGACCTGGACAATTGCAAATTAAAGATAGCTTCAAGGGAAGCAGACATATAGCCCCAGATTTACCTGCTCAGCTGTTCCCCCTTGATTTGGAAATAGTAGAAAGAGAGGTAGCCTGGCACTGCACCATGGCCATGGCTGGGGTATGGGTGCTGGCGTGCAGGTGTTGAACTCTGTGAAAAGGGATATATATTTATATCCACCATGTCCTGTCCCATCCAGAAGGACAGCATTAATTTTTGCAATGTCCTCATTCCATCTAAAGGAGTGTCTAAAATAAGCAGACTGAACACAGCTCATGTTCCACTAGGGTTAGTAGCTAGTGCATATAGTTTATATTCATCTAAATAAAGTTGTGTTTTGTTGTTAAGCCTCCAAACAAGCCATGTTTCCTGGCCAAATAGAAGTGGATTAGAGCTGAAAAATACTTCTGCTGGAAGTTGACAATCTGGGTAGATAGCAACTTAAAATATGCAATGAATCAAGTGTGCCAGTATCTAAGCTTTGAAGTAGCTCTGTGTTTCACTTACTCTTTATGTAGAGAAGAGGTCTAAATACTGCAGCAGTTTTCCTAGAGCAAGTGCCAAAAATGCCCTTCACTCCCGAGGCAGCCCGGCTGGGCACGGGGAGGATGCTCGAGGGTGGCACCTGCATTAGGGGCGTCCTGTGGAACACGGTGGTGTCACGTGAATCTGGGAGAAGGGGGTTTACTCTCTGCACCCATGAAAAAAGCTATTAAAATCTCCTTGGAAGAAGGTAAAGGCTTTCTCATATTTCCATTGGTAGAACAAGGGTTTCCGGTTCTCTGTGGGTTGGCTTGAACTAGTGGTGGGGAATTAAAATTACTAAATTCCTGGAGTCCAGGTGTCTTTGAGATGGTGGTTTTTAAGTTGTCTTTCAATTACTTGAATTGAGGTCACACAAAAAAGACCAGAGTTCAGTCCCTGAGAGGCAAATAAGGGCTGTGGTTGATCTTTTTATTTTTTCTTTTTCCCTTGACTTGCCTAGAGCTTTGAGTTTTTAATTCTTGTTACATCCCATGAAGTGTGGAGCGTTTCTAAGTATGAAGAATGTTGTAGCTTGCTGCGTGTGGAAGTGTTCAGAGTAATAGAGGGAGTTGCACTTTGCCTTTGTTTACGTCTCATTTAGGTACAGAATTATGGTTTCAGGTATTTAACGTGTCAATCATATGTGGCCAGTTTTCTCGGAAACCCTGAAATATCAGCAAAACACATGTGAATGTGCATGTTAACAGACTACCCTGCAGCAACGTACATGCTTTTTAGATATTATGTGGTAACATTTCTGTTAATTTGAGTTAAGTAACTCTGCTTTATACCTGCCAAATTTGTTTGAATGTAGCACTAGCTAAACCCTTACTGAATCAAATGTTTAAAATCAATGAAAGAATGACAAGATCAGTCATCCTTTGTAACAGAAATGTCAAACAGTGACCCAAGGACAAAAAAATTTTAGAAGAAATGCAACAATAGGCAGTTTGTTAATATAAACACTTTAGTCCACCTCTGAACTGAGTACCTTGGCGTTTCCAGCACTCGGATTCAAAGGTCCATCTTGACTGTCAAGATTTTATGCTAGTGAAGAAACAAATATCAACATGATGAGAACTCTCGCTCATCAGATTCCCATTTGAGTCTGAGACTGCTCGAGGAGAGATTTCAGGCTCATGAGTGTTGCTTTGTTGAATCTTTCTCTCCTCTTAATTTTAAATCTCAATACTGGCAATTATCACTTTGTCGTTATTTTGACTGCAAAATACAGATGAACATTGCTTCTGGCCTTGAAACTAAAAATACTTTGCAGGCTGGGTGGGGGGAGATGCCGGGAGAGCTCCGGGTACCCTGCGGAGGCAGGGGGAGAGTGAAAGCACCACCTCGATTACAAGCCTTCTTTTCCCTGGTTTGTCATTTCAGAGCATCCACCTGGAAATTGGGTTTCCAAATTGGCAGCTGTCATTAGCTGCTGGCACTGTTAGTTCTTTGGGGTTCGGTCTGGGGCTTTTTGCCCTCTTCAATGTTTGCCGGGGAAAAATCTGGTGAAAAATGAACTATCATCAAAAAGTGGAGAGGTGAAACAAAATTCAGAAGGAGATCTGCAAAGTACTGCTTTAGGTATGAAGCAAGCACTACACACCAGGATCTGAACCATCTCTCATTCTCCGTGCAAATCTGCGTTAGAAAGCGTTTTAGAATGAAAACGCTTGTTTTCCAGATATTCAGGAAGTTCTAAACAGCACTGTGAGTATTTCCACAGGCTCTTCTGTGCTTTAAAGTGTGATGCTGTCAGTGTGTGTAACACATTGTTGTATTCTGTAGGTCTGCATGTTGGTTAAATTTAGTATTTTGGTGCTTCCTTTGTAGGATTTTGCCTGGGAAAAATATAATCGATACCTGTGGGTGTCTTGACTTTTATTTTTCAGCTTGGCAGTAAATCCTCTAGTTTTTTGGTGTATCGGACTTTAGCAACTCCTGTTTTTTCAAGACTGCTTCTATAAATACAACATCGTCTCCATGTCATGGAGGGAGGTAGGCAGGGTTTGTTGGTGTAAGGGTTTTCCCCTGGCTGTGTGATGGGTGGGGGTTTATTCTGAGTTGTGATTGTCGAGTTTGTTAGAGGTAGGTGGGTAGTTAAGACTGCACTGTCAGAAATAAGCCCTTCAAGAGCACCTCACATATTACTATAAATTTGAGTGTGACACTCGCCTTTAAAGTACACTAACTCAGCAAGACACATCTGAACTTCCGAACTTGACAGAATTTATGGAAGAGGGAAAAAGAAAATTAGGGAATACCCAGCACAACTTCTTGTCAATGCAAGTTTGTGGATTCTTAACTGAAAACTTAATTTGCCGGAGATTAGTTGTAGGTCTTGGCTGGTGAAAAGGCTTTGAGAATTTCTAAGATGCCAAGCTTTAGCATACAGACCAAAGGGTATTATATTGCATCTTCTGAAAGTAAAGGAAACAGCAATTAATAGAAGTAATTTTTGGAGTGGGAGGCGCATATATGTGTTTGGGCATGTGGGTGTGCATGTATATGTGTGCATGGAACCATCTGGGAGTCTGCCTGTTATTTATTGGGTCATGCATAGTCTTTCCAGATCCAGCTTTAATGGGAAAGTTCAGAGGAATGCCATAACTGTGTAATATACAGAATACTATTAAAAATATAGATTTCAAATGTTCTGAAAGGAATCTTATTGCAGCATCTGTAGTTGGTTTTATTAAAAGCAGTTTAAATTCCCCTGCCCGGAGCAGTTTGGAATTACAGAGATGGGCTGCAGAAATTTACATTTTAATTGAGGCAGAAGACAAAATAGGGCATGGCACAGCATTCACACATTACCAGAAAGAATAAATAAAGATATGTATCAGCTAGGCGAAAAGAAGTGACTGGTCGTTTTTCACTGCCTTCTGTGCTATATTTTCTACCAGTGCAATGAGCAATACTGGGCTTGTTTTGTTTGCTTCATATCAAATTGCAGCAACTAAAGGTACCCCTATTAATCAAGTTGGTTATTTAAAACACATTGTAAGACTGTAAGTATTCTTTCAAAAAACAATAGCAGGGACCCAGCAAAAGGTAAAGGGATGTGTATGTGATCTGTCCGCTGATTCATTTGAAAGCAGGAGGCGAAGAGTAGCTTCTTGTATGGTTTGAGCAGTCTGGATGCTTGATTGTAACTTTTGAAGTCTGGTTTCTAAAATGTTTGTTCTACAAAAAGCTGCTCTGATGCTAATGGGAGCTGGTGCCTGGGTAACTATGACTGGATTTGTGTTGGACTTGTTTTGGATCCTGAGGATGTTTTTCATAGTAACTGTAACAGTAAACCATACTGTTTCCACTGATGACTTTTTACAAACTCCACTGAAGATTGACGATGCTTAATGTTAGTGCTAGCATGATAGTAGGGCCTAGAAATAGTCCCTGAGAGTAAAGGCCTACTATAGTCTATATCACATACATGTGATATAGTTATGATACGTATGTGAAAAATAACCAGATGCAATCTAAACGGTTTGTCATTCAGACTGAGCAGGTAAAAGCTAGGGGAAAAAACCCACGGGCTTTGGGTAGTGGTGCCAGAACCCAGCTCTCCTGAGCCCACTGCAGCAGCTTTCCCTTGAGCAGGAAAGTTTTCCCTCAGCTTCCACTATTATTTTGAATCAATTGACAAAGCATCATTGCTTGGACTTTCTTTTTAAAAATATCTTAAGGCACTCTTTTTATTGCTTTCAGCTGCGCAGATAATAAGTCACATCAGATTCTTGGATTCTAACATTAAATCATAAACTTAGTCGACCTACTGTGTTTTTGTACGATCCATGCAAAGTGTCCCCTGTTTGGCAGACCCCTTAGGGCACTCTCATAATAGTAACCTCCGCAGAGAAGCGGATAACATCCTAGTCTAACAGGCAATGTCCAGGGTTTTATTTCTTGCTAGCTGGAGAAGAATGAAAGGCGGTCAAACACTTCCAAAAAGCCCTCCAAGTTCTCCCCCTCTCCAAACAAAAAACCAATTTCTACCCGTGGGTGGTCTTATGGCTGCTGACCCCATGGAAGCCTCTCTGCAGACCTCGTTAGCAGGACAGCACAAGCCATGGGGCAAATCGGTATAACCTGCGGATGAACAACCCATCTCGGGTCCCAGCTGTCTGGTTGCAACACTCTTCCTTCTTGATTGGCAAAGCCGGGACTATAGGAGGTCCAGTTGGTTATAATTTCATTGTATCATTAAGGAAAGAGAAAATGAGGATCTCAGAGTGACTCCTGTTGCTTTGGGTTGGATGACTACTTTATCCTTCCTACAAAAACACTTGGAGGTCCACTCCTGTCCACCGCTGTGGGAATAAAGACAAACTCGTGAGACTGGAGAGCCTTCCAGCTCTGGTATGTGATGTGTGCCACGCAGGAGAATGGAAGGCACAACCTGGGTCTGCCATTAACACATTCCCGAGTTTCTAAATCGCAGAAGGCTTATCAGGCTGAACCAGAGAATTATCTGGATGCCCTGGAGGAACGGGCGCAAGTGTCAGCAGTGTATGGCATGGATCAACTCCCCTTTCCCCAGAGGAGGGAGGGGATCATGCAAACAGGACTGTGTTGTCACTATGGATGAAACTGCGAATGTGTTGAGTATCGGTCCCCTGCCACATGGATACGTGGCACAGCATGTGCAATTCTGGGCTGCTCTTGAGAAGGAAATGAACAGATGAAGGCTCGAGAAGCTGGCAAATAACTTCCACCATGTCTATATTCCTTATGGCTGCCCTAGAAATGACTACATCTTGCTCTTTCGCATCAGTGGGAGCGCTATATTAAAAAAAAAAAAAAAAAGGCAGTCCTAGAGATTTTTCTTCTAATCCACCATGTAGATTATTCTTCCCTCTTCCAAAAAAAGCCCCTGAGGGGGAAAAAAAAAAAAAAAAAAAATCATGTCCTACATATTTGTCTTGAAAGGATTATTTCTTTGTGATTAAAAAAAAAAAATTTTCCTACTTTAAAACCCCTGAGTTCTGACCTTCACTGTCTTTGATCTAAACAGCTAATCCAGTGGGAATTTAATTTTGATGTGGTTTCAAAATTTGGCTTCCTGCTGATTTTTAAGTGGTTAGTGTGAAACATGACCAAATCTCCAGCAGTATGGTGCTAATTAACATCATCTGAACATGCTTTTTCCTCCAGTTAAGCCCAAAGGCAGCAGCCAAATCCAAAGGCAATTGTCCAAACCACCTACCTAGGTCATTGCTCGAGGCTGCGTTATTCTCATCTTTGTTTAATTACAGTGGGTTGTCTCTATCTTTCAAATTAAATTACCTTCAGCATTCTGCATGATGATGTCTCCATCTGCATTGTTTGGCCCCAAACTGTCCTACTTTGTCCCTTCGTTGCGATAAAGGTGCCAGGGCACTCAGTTAATTTCTGTAATTCTTCTCTTTCTGGCTTCTTGCATCCATTTCGAAATGCTTCCAGCCTCTGTGGCTTTGGCTCCTTCTTGCAAACGTATTTCCCTTGGGGAAGTTGGAAAAGCAAACTCAGGGTGTCACTGCAGGTTCAGTTCCTCAAGTAACTTCAATCTTTTATCAATACATTTATTATTTTACATTTTCCTTTATTCTCACCTCATCTTTCTCTGCTTTACAAATTAGCAGTTCTGTGGGACAGGACAACCCGAGTATGAAACCACGCTAGCAAAGAGATAAGTCAGACTGAATTTGGGTTTGAATCTTGTTTTAAGCTGTATTGGTATTTCTTACTCAGTTGCTGCTATGTGTGTAATAGATGTTCTTTTCCCTTTGGAATAAAACAAAGCAGGAAGATTTCAAAGCACAGATTTTCAGTGTTTTGTCTTTAAGTGATCTAGTGGTTCCCTTTTAGTTTCACGTTTCTTGCAAGACATCTAGTCTTTCGGCTTCTTTGCACTTATGCAGTATGGTTAGTTTTATCTAATGACTTTTTAGAATCCTATCTAAGTGACCAGATAATCTGGTCCTGCTGAAAGTAATACCAGGATCTTCTCTGGGGCCGAATGCTCCCTTAAAAGATACCAGCTCTGACTTTGTTGTTGCTTTAAGTCTTCTATTTGTTATTTTCCTTTACTGTGAAAGATTTGTCCTAAGATCACAGTATAAGGGGAAGATTTGTTAATACATTGAATTGTATTATTATGTGTCCCCAGGGATAGGTGTCTTTTCCCATCTAGCTTGATAAGGAATGATTAAAAATAAATGTTTCTAGAGCCAGACGTAATTGTTTTGTGATATGTATTAAGGAACATAGAAGTTAACACAAAGGAATAGCATGAGACTGGATGGAGCAGATAAAGATATGATGTCTGCATCTATCCTTCAAGTGATTTTCTTCCTTCCTTTGAGAGATTACATGTTGGGTCTGAAAACTGGGGAATTACTTGAACAAAGGTGCTGGAAAACTTTTTGAAAACTTCTGAAGTAGTTCCAGTCTCAGGGTTAAACAGAGACCGACACCACGACGACGTTTGGACAATAGCTGAGGGTTTACAACCTGCTGTGCTGTCAGCCTGATGGACCGTGTTGTCAGAGCAGGTGGAGCGTGGAGGTTTGTTCACTTCTGCAGGGGACACGGGCTATAGAGTTAGATTGCGTCTCGTCGTGGTGGTCTGCTGTTGGGGAGAGTTGCCTCAGCCCTTGGGACACAACACAGATCTCCGCTGGGAATAAATCCAACAGTTTCTGCTGATGGGTGCAATGTGAAACAAACCTGTGAGCTGGTTTTTGGGAAGGTAGCAGTCCTTGTACTCCTGTAGATAGGGACATTGGAGTTACACTTGACCTGTCTTTGTGGGACAGCAAAGAAAATTAGTGTTTACAGTCTAGTTTGCGTAGCATCAAGTGACAAATTATGATCTAGTTCAGCATCTTGATCAATGATGGCACAGAAATTGCTGGTTAGGGCAATCAACGTATTGCTTATGTATGACATGGCTTCAAATTGAAATTCTGCCTATGATATGTTGTCAGGGCTTATCTAGATTTTAATGTATGAGATGAAATTCTATTGCTGCCCCATTCTAGGAATTCACAGGAAAATCGATGGGAATTTTTGAGCTGTGCTGCCTGTTCATTTTCTAAATATGCACCTAGATTCTTACAAACACTACAAAAGAGCAAAGTATCACAAAAGAAAATTTTTCAGTGTCCATGGGCGATTTTACTCACATGAAAACTGCTCCTTTCAGAATGACTGTTATGCTGTAGGAATTTATGAAAGGTACTGAGGATGTTTCAGCTGAGGGGATGTTACGTTCCTTCATGTTGAGACCTAATACTGACAAAAGGATTCTTATGACTTGGGTATTATGTTGGATCACATACCCAAGAGAAGGGTATTTGTCTTTGCAAGTTCTTTGATATTGCACGATGAGGTTTTGGGTCTGACCTGAGCTGGAGCTATTCCTGGATGTTCAGAATGGCGTTTCTCCAGCGTTCCTAGCATTTTGTTTGCCTATTTTTTTTCTGCTTTGAAAAGACTAATGCTCTCTGCAAACAGCTCAAATTTTAGAGAAAGCTAAAAATGAGGGCATATGTTTTGTTTTAAAAGTACATCCTGGATGTTGGAGTTGAGCTTTTAGCAGCCTTTTGGTTTTGAGTTGATGTTATTGGGCTTTTTGTTTTGTTTTATTTTTCTTCTAGGGAATAGCTGTAGTATACTCCTGGAGGGAAGGATAATATGGATGTATATATATATATATATATTTTTTTTTTTTCTCCATCGGTGTATCGTTTCTGCAAGCTCATGTTTGCTAAAATTACTGAAGAATAAAACCTTTGGTCTGTACCACACAGCTTACCTTAAACTTTCTCTGGCAACATATTTTACTATACTTTCTTACAGAATAATTTCATCAGGATGTTGCAAGATACCCTATAGCTCAGGGTCACTTTAGTATCCTTTACTTATTTTGATGTATCGGAAGTTGTTTGTTGTATGCCATTTTCTAGTTAAAGCTGTAGGCATCCTCTTAGAAGGCAGAGGCTAAATCATTCAGGAATTCAGACATGTCAGTAACTTTTATGTTTTCAGAGCACTGCAGAGCTGCATGTTAAATGACAGCAAGTACCAGCTACTCTGCTTTTCTGGCAGTGCCTTTAGTCTTGTCAAGGGAGAAGCACATTTCCCTCGTAAGCAGAAGTTGTGAGTGCCGACACGGGCCCCGGGTGCTCCGGAGGACTCGAGCTTCTCCTCTGTTGGGGTTTGATCTCATGGATAATTTGTAGGGAGCTCCTGTTGGATAACGGGTATGGGAATGAGTTTTGACACGCAGCCTGGGCTGGCAGCGTAGGCACGGACCGTGTTGTACGGGAGGTTGTTTTGGAACCGGGGGCGAGGAGACACCGAGTTTCCTGATGTTTCCCTGCGGAGGAGGAGGTCGCTTGGGCCCTGCTCTCGCCTTATTTCTCTTCCAGCCACCTGAAACCCAGGAAGAGGAAAGGGAAAAGGGACTCGTGTACAACAGTCCGCGCAGTTACTGAAAGCGGAAACTATGCTGTTATAAAATATTTCCTCGTTGCGTGTGTGTCTGGACGTGGTGAGCTTCTTTCTTAGCACTGCAGTTGATCTTCTATCCTGTCAAAAACTTAGGCTCGGTTTTACCCTCCGCGTATTCCTGCTCATACCGGGAGAATTTGGGTCGTGTGTATATGCAAAAATCATGTCTGTTCATCTATGATGTGCAAAACCCCCCCCCCCCTTGTAATTTATTTAAACCTTTTTTTTTTTTTTTCCAAAATCTGGCATCAGTGGCTGTTACTGCAGGCTTTCTGTTTCATCTCCTTGAAGGCTGCAGACAATGCTTTTAGGTTGCCAGACCTTTCCAATCAGGTGTAGTTGTCTTGTTCTAACACATGAAAGGTGAAAAAAACCCTGCCTGCCAACAGGATGAGCTAAGCCCGTGCCTTATTTTCTTTCACATTGTTTGTTGACTTTTCCTTTTGAGTCCATATCAGGGATTTACTGAAGAAATGATCATATAAAAGGTCTAAGCTGCTGCTGTTTTCTATTTGCTGTATTTTGATTTCACACATTTTTATCAGAGTATGCTTACTATATAAAGACGATGGAAGAGTATGTTTTAAGGCTAAAAGTGAAGACTAACATTCCACACCCAACTGTGTCAAGCAAGTGGTGTACTTTAGGCTGGATTTAGCTTATTCTTACTCATGGTGCATGCTTCCGATACTATGATATGTTTTCCAATAGGCTACTGATAACTGATGCCTCTGGTTTAGAAAGGAAAAATATCCATTGAAACTCTTCTGGATGTTTTGTAATATTCTGTTTAGTTTTCTCTCTCTCTTTTTTTTTTTAAAGTTCTATAGAGAAAGAATAAAAGATTCTTTTGGATGTCACAAGGATCTGGAGAGATGGAAAACAGCTATTGTCAGTTAGAAATATTGACTTGAATTCTTTCTCCCTTTAGAGTAAATAATTATGATCTCTTAAACAATAAAAAATGAAATCATGGACCTTTTATAGATAAATAAAAATTTTGGGGTCTGCATGTCTTGAGAATTCCCTGTTGCTTTGATTGGGAGCCACTCCGAATGTTGAGTTTGAGTCTAATCTGCTAAGAGACTTTAGATGCTATCCTGCTGAAAACCAGCTTTTAGGGCTCTTGGCTGAATCTTACTGATGTTAAACATTTTCTTTCAAATATAGCCATGATTTTTGCTCGTTTTACAGAGCTCAGACTTTGACCTGTGCTTTTTTGGAGATAACTAGTTCCATCCCAGCTGAAAGCAGAGGGTTGAAAGAAGTATACGTTGTGTTAAGGGTGCAAGCTTTAATTTTATTAATAAGTTTTACCCTCAAGTAAATGTAAATTAATTATCTCTTATTCTGCTAGCTTATAGTTGAGAAATTGGTGCTCCAGTGCATTTTGCCATTGTCATGAAAATGTAGGGTGTTCAGCTAAAGAGTGATTGACAGCTCTGCAACACACTAAGAAAGTCTTAGATCGTGCTTCATTGTGTTTGAGGAAAAGACGATCTTTACTATATCAACTTGCAAATTTAGGGCCACAGTCAGTTGTTTACTTTGGATGCTCAACTTGGAGATCAGACTGCTTGAACTAGGGGCTTCTGCTGTGCCCTAGGCTGCAATGCATTTTACCGTGCAAATATTCAGGTATCTTTCGGCTCTAACGTATGACCAAGTGAGACAGATACAGGATGTGGAATTGAAGGATGGCTGCAAATATATTAATCTCCTTTTTACCAGTGATATCCAGGGTACAACTCAAAGGGAAGAAATTTCAGTCTGATAAAAATGTAAAACATTTTTGGTTTTAAAATATGTATGTTAATTAAAGCTTTCCAGCAATGAGAAGGTGCAACCCATTAACTTTTCATTTTTGGTCATTTTGATGAAGAATTTAGTATCATAATATAGTGCCAGAAGCGTGTGTGGCCAAAGATTCTCAGTCTAGGTTTGGGCTCTTCCCAGAAAGGCCGAGGCTCTGAGTAGCAGTCAAAATTGTCTCGGGTTGGGAGTTCTCATGGAGGTACATGAAGAGAGGAGGTAAGTATTCCCTTTTGAAAAAGGCTTTCTCCTTGTGTATGATTCTCCTAGGAAAAATGGAAGCATCTCCTTAACGTTCGTATAGGCAGTATTTCTCCTTCTCAGTGTATTTAATTCTTCTTAAAACATACAGTCTTTTTCCCCGGTGACCTACAGCTATGAAAGGCAAGAGTGAAATTTTTGTCCAGGAAAATAAGCAAGGCAGGATGCTATAGAATAGTAGGAGGATGGTTTAATTTTATATATATATCAAAAATCTTTAACTGGTGTTCTCTTTTTGTACAGAAGCTGTAGTTACACGTTGTGTGCATAAATAAATGTTTTCTTATATATTGTGATAGTTGTAGCTATAATTATAGCCCTGTTGCATTTATAATTCTCAATAAGTTTTTTATTTTTAGTATTCATAGTATTATTATTATTAATAGAATTGCTCTTTGGGGAAAAAAAGACTAATTTGCAGATTGAGTGACTTGTCTTAATGACTGCCATCAGTCTGAAGCTGCCAGTATGCATTTATCTCCGTTTCCCCCTGTATTTATTCTTTTCTGATAGTCATTTCCTTTTTATTTATGTCCATCATTGATGGATTTAATTCCTAATATACTTGCATACGGGAAGGCTGCATACATTCATCCTGCACCTGAACAGTGCAATTTTTCTTGTTTGTCTTGACATTTTACCTCTAGTTTGAAAGACAGGCATATGGCTCCTTTCAAGAGCGAACCTAAGAGTGTCGTATAGATCCATATAGTCAGTAGCGCTGATGTAGGGGGACAGCCAGCAGACCTCTCATATCAGTGTGTTTGTGCTCTACCCAGGCAGCTTATTCTGATTTAGATCATGCCAAGCCCAGCCTTAATCTGCTGCACTACATAATAACAGAGAGACTACAGCTCATTGCTACGAGGAACTCAAGTGTAGAATTTAAACTCGTGTCCATACTGACGGCGCACCTACGCGCTGTTCTCCTCTTGCATAAGGCACACGTTTTAATGTGTCAAAGCTACTATTATCTGTTCATTCCAGCTGAGAGCCCAAGAAAAGGCTCCTTAGACTCAGCAAAGAAAAGACGACATTTATTGTTGAAAAAAAATAATAATTGTATTGCCACGGGTGGTTTATGATTTGTATAACAGATGCATATGTGTGAGAGTGTGTGTGTGAGGGAGTGTGACTTTGAAACCACTCCATAATCCAGGGTTCATTTAAGACAGTTACAGATCTGAAATTGCTGCCAGTTGGCAGTGAGCTGGTGAAAAGCCGAGACCTCGGCCTTTGGAGCCTGTATTTGAAACTTGGATGTAGAAACCAAGACGACACAAGATGAATATGTGTGGTGCTGGACTTGATATTTATCCAAAAATACATTAAATTGATGTTCTCAGCAACTCCAGTCCAAAACTGTGCTACAGTAAATCAGCTTTCCCAAGGGTTTTCCTTGGCATCGTGCGAACCCCTAGCCAGTCATTTGCTTTTACTAGAAGTGCTCCAAATAATCATTAGTTTTAATATTTGATTATTGAAAGCAAGCCATCATCAATAAATGATTGGAAAGGCAGTTAAGCAGAAAGGGCTGAGGCAGGGGGGTCTGTTTTGCAGGAGCTGGGTCTGGGGCTC
Organism: Aquila chrysaetos chrysaetos; assembly: GCF_900496995.4. NCBI lineage: Eukaryota > Metazoa > Chordata > Aves > Accipitriformes > Accipitridae > Aquila > Aquila chrysaetos. The sequence continues at coordinate 86,032,726 of NC_044030.1, forward strand.
ACACTCGTGATGCAGGAGGTGAAACTACTGAAATCCCGACTTTCCTTTACACAGTTAATTGTGGTAAGCAGAGTAACTGCAGCTGTTTTACCATACTGTAAACCTACTAGATGTTTTTTCAAGATAAAGGAAGACGCTTGGTATTAAAACATAATTTCCCGCATTATTTATTTGTAAATTAATGCCCTTCTCTTCTGATGAGTACTGAGAATACTTACAGAATGGATTGTCAGTGGCAGACTCCATTATCTTTATCAAGGACGTATCTCAAACACATGGAAATTTAAGGTCAGGAGAAGGATTTAATCATCTGACTTCCTGCATAGCACAGATCAGGGTACTTCCATTAAGTGATTCTGTGTCAAACGCAGAACTTCTGAAGGGGTTAGAACAAACATGTTAGAAATATAACCTGGCTTGAATAAGCCATGTCATGAGAATCCCATCCCCTCCATATGTAAACCAGCATGAAGGCTGATAACCCGCATGTAAAAATAAGACGTACGCTTTATGGTCCACATCAGCCATTAGCACTTGAATATTTATTCTTCATTGATCGTTTTTTTCCAATCCTATGGAACTCCCCCCTGACCCCATCCTACTTTGTTTTTTTGCTTAGAAGAAGAAAAGGACTAACAGAGCTGTCTTACTGTTTTTTAAAACAGGTTAGCCTGGAGTTACGCATACCCGCAGAATCCCACTTGTATTGGTTTTCATTCTAGTCAAACCATTTTGCCTCTTTCTGTTAATTTATTGAGTATTTTTAAAGTTTAATAAAGGATATCGGTTTCAACCTTGACATGCCTTTTGCAAGTATCTAGTACAGTGAGTAGCTTTGCAATCCATTGCAGTCGTCTTCAAAAGATAAAGGTCGTGAAGGAAATGCAGTATGTGTTTCAGCTCATCTTTCTGGTGGCCATCCAAAGCTTGTTGAATGAAAGAGACCGTTTCATGTAGGGATATAAAAAAACTGGTTTGGTGAAGGAGGGCAGCAAGTTCTCACTGCTTTTGTGCCGAGGGCTGCTTTGTTGTTGCTCATTTGGGGCTTATTAAGGAGAAAAAAAAAAAGAGGGGGGGGGGAAAGCTAGGATTCTAGGATGCCTTAGAGGATTTTCCAGATGTCCCTGCAGCAGGTAGAGACAGTCAGGAGATGGTTCTGCTGGAAGAGGATGGGCTCAGCCCCAGCAAACAGCAAGACAGATGTACTTCACTGGTGTTTTGTTTTGTTTTTTGAACCTGGTCTGTGGTGATCAAAATACAGGAGAACTGAGGAAAAAAGGCAGCATAAAAGGGGCCGAGAGGAATGTCTTTTGTCTGAGAGAAGGGAGGATTCTTTGCTTTACATTTCTTCCAGGGTCTGCCTTTGGAAAATTCTGAATCTATTCCCCCTTCCCACTGCACCCCCCCAGCTGTATCTCAAGCAGACAGGCTGAACACATGAAAAAAAATTCCTAGGGAAGTTCAAACACTCGGAAATTACAATTATGGTCATCATGACCACATTAATAAGTTTTGCACTGTTTTTTTGCTAGGGTTAATTAACTTTTGCACAAATCTGGGGGAAAGAAATGATGCCTATGAATAATAATCTTGTTTGTGGGAAGATACTGAAATACAGATCTCTGTCATGCATACAAAAAAAAAAGGCAAAATCTTTCATAGATGATGTTCTTGGACAAATTTCCCTGTAGACTGATGCCTGTTCCCAATGGCTACATCACAAATGAACATTGGTCAGCAGGAGGTAGAACAGAGGCTATTTCAAGTCGGGCCAAGATGTTAGCACCTGAAGATAAAAAGACTGAAGCATCGGACACAATAATCTCACTGCTGTTAGAATTCAGTAGACATCCAGAAATGAGGAGAAAAAGGCCTTTATGCTATTACATGCCTATTTCTATTTACACCTGTTATTTAGAAAGGTGATGTGTTTGGATGGAAAAGGCTGGAAGGGAGCTAGCTACAGAGGAATGAAAGCTTTTTGTCCCAGGGCTCCCTGGCACTTAATGTACATCTTAAGTCCTGCTCAAAGCAGAAAACAGCTTTAAAGCACTCTGTAGCTGGTTGTTATTCCTCTGTAAAGTGGGTTTGGTGACTCAGAAGGTGATCATTGCTTTCATAAAGTCTGCTGCAGTTAGGCGTGAACATTCCTCGTGGCCGTGAAGGAAGCAAAGCTACATGGATGCTGTCCCACCCCGTAGCTGTGTGGTGGACCCACCGCGCAAGGATGGAGGATGCATTGGATGAGATGAGGGACCATTATGTGCTCTCTTCTCCTGTGTTGGGTTTGCTCTGTCTCTAAAAAAGCCTTGCAAGTTGTGGCTGGCTACCCAGGTGATGTTTGCACTGCTTTTGTTATTTCTTCATGGTGAGCTCTCTGCTTCTTGTTGAAACAGCATGATAGTTCTTCTCAAATTTTTCAGAATGAGTGCCAAGAGTGCTTTGCGGAGATTAGGCTTCGATTGGCTTTGGTATGTGGTGGTGTGAGCCCCTGCCGTGGTCCTGGGGTGGGACTGCATCTCCCCGTTACTGCTGCCAGGGGTCTGGGCGGCTGCGGTGGTGGTGGCCTCTTGTTTCTTTGAGAGAAATTTCTTGAGTGACAAAGCGAAGTGTTTCCCACCGGTGGATCTAAATGCGTTTTTATTATTTAATAAAAGATTTTGGAATGGTGGACATGTGTGTATTTGAAAGAAAAACACAGTTTGAAGTAAGTGTTTAGATATTATCTTAATATGTCTAAAGCTTCATGCTGAAATCCTCATTTATATTTTCCTGGTTTTCAATAGGTGTTATTTCCAAACTAGGGAGTGGTGTCAGATATCTGCAATTCCCACATCATTGCTGGGGCACCAGCTCCTTGCTAGTTTATGTTCTTAATTACCAACCTATGCAGTCTTCAATGTTTCATATAAAATAAAATGTCCTGGGAAAGAAAATCATATTTGGCCCTTCAGAAGGGTTTGGATTTGAGTTGCTTCATGTCTTTTTTCCTGCTGAAATGTAGCTTTTAATTTTCTTTTGTATTGAGGTAACTAATCACGTGCAGCTTGCAGGAGTTATTATTCCACTTTGCCTGTCCCCATGAATGAAGCCCAGCGTACCTCCAGCGAGGAGGAGTGAAAATCAATGCCATTCCCATGGCATCTCCCATTGAGGCCACTGTTCAGTAAGGGAAAGCCCAGCTTTGCTGGGGGTGACAATGGCAAAGTCACTGGGAATGCATCTTTGGGGCTCTTGCTAGGACTTTAGTGCATTCTTCTTACACTTTCCTTCTGCCAAGGCAGAGGAATGACTGCTTCTGCCTTTCTTAGCCCTGTTATTTTTTAGCTATTATTTTGAACACCCGAGACGTTTTGATGACACAAACAATACAAGGGATATCCATGCTGGCTGTGCTAAAACTGATCATCACCCTCTGAGGTGCTTTAAGATCTGAAAGACGATATTTGTGGGTTTTGGTTAAAGTTGACAAATGGGGTTCTACTAAACAAGTGTAAACTTGCAAGTTATCCTGGACCATGCTTCAGCCCCTACCATTTCCCAGATCAGAGCAAAGGAGAGGTGATGTGAAAGTTTCCGTAATGATGTCATTTGCATCCTGGAAATGCTTACCCAGAGAGAATGATGTTAATCTCCTCTCATATGAAAAAAGAAATGCCCAAGGAAGGTTAAGAGAGTTTTTTGAAATAAAAGTTGAGAGCCCCAGGGAAAGAAGTGCACAGAGGTCTAAACTTCACCAGAAGATGTGAAATGAAGGAACAAGTCTTTGTGCTATGTGCAGATCCCTTTAGTAGATGTCATACTTTTCTAATGAGCTTGGTATCCAGAGCCCGCTTGATGGAAGTTGCCTAAGACTAGAGCAGTTAATGCATAAAAGATGTTTTCTATTTCAGAGCAACTATATTGGAAAAATAAAGACCGCTAGCAAAGCCGTTTTATATAGCAGCTGATCTGGCCAGCTAGTTTAGCGCCAGCGAGCTGCTCTGACCTTGTCAGCTCCGGTGCGGAAGGGTTTAAGTCATGGGCCCTGTCAATAAATATCTGGCAGCTGGTTCAGTTCAGTCAGGGCATGACAAGGTCTCCGTAGGTTTGTGCTGTGCCCTAACAAATGATAATGACCCTGGAGAGCTGGAGGAATTATTTAGCAACCTTCAGATCACCACACTATCAGACTGGATGTATACCAACAGTGCCACCTTAATTACTGGATATACTTCAGTGGAAATGTAGGATTATTACAGGAGGACTACAGAAATGGACATGGATAGAGGCAAGGTGTCTGCTTTACATGTGGATGCCCCAAAAATCATGGTATTAATGAAAAGAACATGTACTTCAGCTGCCTGTTTGCAAAGAGGCAGCAAGATTGGACTGCGTGTTAATCTTCAGGTACCGGAGAAGATTTAGATGTGAATACAATAATTTAAAGCCATAAGGTTGCTGGGGTAATAGGAAAAATTGACACTGAAAAATATGAGAGCAAATCTTCAATAAGGTCAGATGTGGATGTCATCAGCTGAATATGCAGAAGGCAGGTACAGCATTCTCAATGGAGGCCATCAATTTGTTTGCTGTGAACTGTCAGTTGTATGAAGAGCCTGTTCCATCACTTGGTAAGAGCTGGAAAGTTAACGAAAGAATCCACCAAGGCATGAGGATGAAATAGGATTCAAGAGGAGAGAATAAATTTGGGAGTCTGCCCTAGCTGATAGTCTCCAAAGTGGAAGCTACTGAAAGAAAGGGAAAGCCAAAAGGCCCCAAATGTGACATCACTTGTGAATTTTTACTATTTTTAAAGGATTGTGGTACAGTGCAGCTTGGGAGCAATGACAACAAATCAGCTGCTATAAAACTGTCTCTGTGCTGATGTATGAGATGGAAGAGATCAGATTTACAAGAAATTTAAATGAGGTTTATAACACGCAGCACTGCCAAATGGAAATTTTGCATCCAGGAAACGCTCCTGGCAAGAGCCAGCGTTGCTCTTTGCTGGGTGGGAGGCAGCAGGGATCCTCAGGAGGAAGAGGAGGATCTCATTCCCTTCCTCGGGCAAAGGCACCGGTGTGGAAGGGATGAGAGTGGGGAAAGGCAGCGTGTGTCATCTGCAGCCGCTGCCCTCGCTCCTAAGCAGTGCAAGAGGTTGGAAAGACATTGTATGTCAGAAAGCTGGGGATTAGGCTGATGTTCACTGCCTGGGTGGCTTTAGCCACAAGCCACTAAGTAAAAAGAAAACCTGCTGTGACTTGCTGCCCGGCTTTCCAGTTTCAGCCCCAGCGCAAACTTCCTTTACTGGCATGTTTGATTTTCAAAGCTGGAGGCGAGGCTGGAAAGGAGATTTCCCTTTTCTTGTCAATATTGGCAAGCCGCCATTTGTTTTGTTTTGTTCTTTACTCATCCATCATCCTGAAGAATTTGATTTGAGAATTAAAATGCCACTTTTCTGGAAGCTTCAGTGATTCCCTGGAGTTAAACGGCGCTGGTCCTTGGCACAGCACCATCCGGTGAGGAAGCCTGTCCCCGAGGTTGTCCCTGCCTTGGTCTTCCCTCCATCTCCCCCAGCGCGCCCACCTCCTGCCTGACAGAAAGGCTTTGATTTAAAGGCCATGGGAGAGAGTAATGGAGATGCGGGGCAATCATAAACTTACTGCTCCTCTTTTCCTGTTAGGAAAGTATCTTGGAACTGGCAAGTGATGTGGTAAAATGATTTCTTTCACCTTATGCATGAAATTCCCGAAATTATCCAGAGCATAATAAAAACAGAGATAGCATTGTCTTGATAAGACTTTTTTCTCCTGTATGGATGGAAAGAGACATTTACAGACATTGTTCTAACAGTTTCATTTGTTCTTTTATCACCTTTTGACACCATGGGCTATAGAGCTGCAAGGAGATAGTAAAGTGATAGAAAATAGAAATCATCACAAAGGTACTCTTTTACAGTGGTGTAAGTATTGCAATTTGGCGACGGCAATCTAGCCTTAAACCACTATGATTTATACATGTACTTTAAGGGCGAGAGAGATTATGTTGGTTTGTGTTGGGCTTATTTTAATGAAGAGAGTAAAATACTCCCAGTTCTCCAAAAAATCTGATGGGAACCAACGTGTGTCCTTATATGGTTATTGAGCAGACGAATATCTTAAAATGTCAGTGTGGTTGGTGTTGGCATTATTTGAGCTTCCTCACAGTGGTTTTTTTCCTCTAGTGGGAAGATGCGGCGAGGCCAGAGGAATGTCTCTTTAAAGTATGTGTGACAGATGTTTTCTTAATCAAATATATCAAGTATTACCATTTAAAATTTGCTTAGAAAGTGATTAGGCCCAGTTGTGTGATATTGCCTCATACTGGTTTGGTTTTGTTTTGTTAATGTTGCAATTAATCTTAGCAAAAATCTAATTCATCCCTGGGCTGCTTTCATGCCATGATCGGTTTGTCGAAATCTAATGCAACAACCCCCCTGTCTAATCAGATACGTTATCTTGATTTAGAGTAACAGCAGGTTTATGGAGTTTTGTTAGAGAGTAATACAATTATGTCTTCACGAGTTTGGGATAATTAATCTAATTATTGTTTTGAAGAATAAGTATCTAATAAGGCAGATACAGTCCTTTGTTACTTTCTTTTTGTCTTATTTTGGGGAATATGGAATAACATGCGCTTCACGGCACTTGTCATTGCTCTGCTGTAAGCACGTGGGCAATGGATATGGGCTTTAATGAATAGTATCTTCAACTTTGACAGAAAAAGCAAATGTCTGTCTTGAATGAACTAGTAGAATAAATGCAACCCTGACATCTAATTACTACTGGTGCATTAATAAAATCTTTTATACTTGCTATGTTTTAGGTGAAATAAGATTGCTTAGCGTTCATCTACCAGCAGGAATGCGCTCCTGGAGCTTATAAATGAACCCAAGTCAGTAACTAGTAATTACGTGATTAGACTTGTCCTTTCCCAGGCGTTGGCTGATCACCATGTTGGTTGGACACAGATCTGTTGCTGATCAGTCACAAAATCAAACTCTGAACACCATTTTAATCCTTCCCAGCCTGCTGCCACTGAGCTGCTCCTCTCTCCTTATCATGGCTGAGCCCTGTTCTCTGTTGATACCAACCTACAAAAGTTTTTTCCTAACTTCCTTCTAGTCAAAAACGGCTCATGAAGAGACAATAGAGTCTGGCGTTTAATGCACTTAATTCAGGTTCAAGCTTGTTTTGACAGAAAGCAAAATGCAGCAGCTTTAAGCAGGGTGTGCATGGAAGCGCAGCCCGGCCATGCTCGCTGCTCGGCGTGGGGACCATGCAGCATCATCTGCTGTAGCTGTGCGTGAGGCAAAACTGGTCGCGTGTCTTCTCCATCAGCATCCAAATAAATAGCGTGTCATAGCATCTCTGTGATCCTTTAAGTACGAACCGTTTTCAAAATGGCGTAAAAAATGTTAGCCAGTTGCTTGAGTTGGGAAGTGTTATCAGTCTTTAGGACAAGCCACAAGTCTTTTAAATACAGTTGCTCTTCAGGGTGATGTAGTCACCTCTCCTCATTTTCAATCCGCTAAAGACATTAAATGTGTGAAGTCTCATAGTCCTTGGCTTCTGAATCATTTTTATGGCCGTCCTTTGTGCTCCCTCGGTCTGGTATCTCCATATCTCCCTTGAAGCGGGTACCAGAACTAGGCATGCCGCTCTAGTAGTGGTCTCAGAAAGGCTACGTAGTCAGGCAAGATCAGACTCTTTCTTCTCCTTGACGTTGTTCTTTTTAAACATCCAAGGCTTACGATAGCTTTTTTAGCCACCACGGTGTACTAAGAGCTCACGTTGAGGCTGTTTGAGACCTCTGAACGTAAGCGCATCGCCTGAGGTCGCAGAGCAAGCAAGCTGCTGTAGTCCTGTGGGATATCAAGGCTCTTGGCAAGTCTTTGCTCAGACCATAAGACCACCCTGCTGTCTTTCAGAATACCCTTTTAAATGCATGCCAGCGTATCATATTTTGGTTTTCCTTGTCTTGTGCTTTTGTTTTACTGTCTTAAAAAAAAAAAAAAGGAGAAAAACCTGTGTGGCTTTAAAGGTCTAATAACTGTGGTGTAACAGGATAAATACATTAATAGGCTGGATTCCATATATTAAATGGCTGTAAAAATGTCACTATTATGAATAAAATGCACTAAAGCCCATTTTGGAAAGACTTCCTGTGAAGGCTGGGATCGCAGTATGAAAAAATAACACAGTATATTTGATGTAAATAGATTGGTGGATGGAAGGCATTTCAATAATTCAATTTGATTGTATAACATATAATCTGCGGGAAACCAATAACTTGCCACTTAAAGAACTACTCATTCCTCTGAAAAATCTTCAATAAACATTCTGTTTAGAAACAATTCACATTTTATGTTCTACATTTTCTTCTTCTTTTTTTCTTATTTCTTATACTTAACAAATCTGGATGGAACCTGATGTTATTTTCCGCATATATTTGCCTATGCTTCTTATCTCAAACCTGAAGTTATAAATCTTGGTTCACGAAATTATGATTGCTTTAAAAGCGATGGCTTCTGATAGCTTAATGATTTTTTTTCTTCTTACGGTGGAATAAACCGCCACAGGTAGGAAGTGCCTTTTAGAAACAAAACCCATTTTCAAATGGGTGCTGTTAATTAGGAGGGTTGAAGGTGAGGCAGGGAGGCGACAGGGGACACCTGGGCTATGGGTGCAGGCACTTTGCATTGCAGCTCTTCAGGAGGTGACATTTCCTTGGGGCTACAGTGCTCCTGTAAGTGGTGCATAGATAGGCTCATGTTTCCTGGAACAGCCTGATCTTTTCAGAAAAGTGTTAATTTTAATTTAGAGGAGGGTGATGTTTTGAACCATTTGCTGCATTGTAATGATAATTTAGGTGTGGATTCTTGTTGATCAGATATGTCCTGACATGGATGAAACTGAGAAATAGGTGATAAATGTATCTGAGGGATGGGTCACTCCGTCCCTTCCGTGCCATTGCTACCGGGTGGATCTTCAGACCACACCACATGCTTCATCTCTCCTCCTCCACCTCCAGCGGTGTATTCCTGATCGCTTCGCCTCCACATCTCAGTTGCCTGACCAGGGTGTAGGTATGGTCTCCTTGTCACAACTTTTGTACCCTTTCACAGTCTGTTGTAGGTTGTAGAGAGTGCTTAGTGTGTTATAGTCAAATGCCGCATCTCAGTGCACACAGCAAGGCGTGAAGCTGGTTCTGCACCAAATGATGTGTCTTTGGTTTGACAGTAGCAGGAACAAAATTGGGCTCAGGATCTGCAAACATCTGTCTTGCTGCAAGCTTTGGGATGTATTGTCTCTGTGTGTCTTCCTTCTCAGAGGAGAACTTGTTTAATAAGTACTCCAAATACTGGAGTATTTTCAAAATATTTGTATGCAAACACTAATAAATAGAAAAATTTGTCTTTCTGTTTATCAGATGGGAAAACCAGAAGTGCAGCGCGGTTTGGGGTTTAGTGCTGTTCCGATGCTGTGTCCTGTGGGAGGTAAACAGGAGCTTAATCCAGAGCAGTCCAGTGCCATTTCATTGGTGTGAAGAGCCGATTCGTGCCCGGGGGCTGCCTGGGCTCTGCTGAGCGATGCCACCAGCAGAGCTTGGGGTCCCTGGTGGCAGTCGTAAAGGGAATTGAATGAATGGTGCCACTCTGAAATTTCATCAGCATTTCTGGTTAACTGAGAAACACCTTTGGCTGATTTCTTTCCAAGCAGTGGGATTATCCAACTTCTAGAAAAATTGGATGAAAGGCTGTTTTTATTAAATGTTTGATTGACTGAATGGGGCATTTTGGGTAAAGGGTAGAGGTTAACTGCTTCTTCACTGTGAAGAGCAGTCTGTTTACAGCTTGCAGCATATGTTTCTAGTAATTTCTGGCTTTCCTGGTAGCTTTCTGTGGATCCTGTGGTGGATTATAATATTTAGCCTAATGAAAAACTGTATGAGGTAAATCGGTCCGAAGAATTGCAGATTTCAGGTAGCCGACTCTTAATTTTCTTCTGTTGTGTCCCAAATTACAGGTTTCATCTTACTCTTAGACTTATTATTTGCATAATGTGTTGTATTTTTTCTTTGAAGTATGACTGGCCATCAAAATATTTGGATTATGGAATTTTTTCCTCTTTCTCTCTTTGTTAGATATCAAGTATGGTAGACCAGATTATATTATTATTTTAGTTGAATTGTTTAGTTGGCGTTTAAATTGGAGGATTTTTACCTTGGAGTTTACTTGCTGATTTTATCAATGACCCTCCTCTTTATCAACATTTAAAAATTGTTTTCTGTTAACAACTTACGTATTTCCAGTGTATAAGGGAGTATCGCCTCATCAAAACTGAGTGCTGCCCTGGCCCGCAAATCTTTAAAGATGGGCAGGAAGCCTTACAAGAGAGAACTGTTCTTGCAAAAATACTAATAACATTTTAATCACAGAAAGCTGTTTTTTTGTTCAGTTTTGCTTGTTTTTAATGAAAAAAAAATATATATATGGAACAGCCTTTCTGCATTTAGTCCCAGCATCTACTTCTTAGAATTACTAAGCTCAAGCAAAGCATATGGTTAGAAGGATGCTTCATTGTAGGTGTATTTGGGAGATTTGTGTGTGCATTTATTTTATATACATATATAAAATACACACACAAGATTTTGAAGTTATTAAAATCTGAAGTTGCTGCAGGAGAGTTAGGTGGATTTTCACATGCTCATTATATGTCTATGGGACGCATACCACGTATTTAATTAAGAAAATTAAATTAAGAAAAACTTCCATTAGCATAGAACATGGCATTGACTCCTAGATGACGGTAGTGTTTGGATCAGCATAGCTATTGTTGGGTTTTTACCCCAGAACTGTTAATTTTAGCTATGCAGTTCAGCTCCCACGAACGTGGATCCCTTCTTTTGGCTATGACTCAAAATCCACTTGTTTCTTTCTTTGGGCTGTGCACGGTCCTTAAGGAAATACCAATCCTGACCTTAGTGAAACTTTAGCTGATCTTGTAGGTACAGTTGTATGTAGGGAAATTCCCAGCTGATTCATTAGAGTTGCAGGATTCAGTCCCACATGTTTTCGGTTCTCTGGGCTGTACTCGTTACTTTTGAGAGGAGCTGTCAAAAGTATAAGCTAAAATCTTTTTCATTTTGAGCTCCTCTTCTTGACTTCTTATCCAACCTTGGGTAATTCATTTAGCATTTTTGTAAGGTTTTTTCCCCCACTGTGTGTAATGTGATTAATAGTAGCCATCTCAGAGGAGCATGGTGAGATTTAATTTATTAGTTTTTTTGTAAAGTACTTTGTGATTCTTAAATGTAAAAGTGCCATATAAGTGCAAAGTATTAATATAATAAATTAATGTGCAAGCTCCTTTCAAATTAATAGCCAGATTATGAGCCATATACTCACACTGAAAAGTGTCCCAATACTATGTGAGTAGCTCCATTGAACAAGACAATGAAGGCAGGGTACATGGGCAAAATTTAGAAGAAGAATGGAATAATATTGCTGAACTGGGCTTAGGGCTGCTAAAACTTTTTAATAACAGAGTTGTTGGGAAGGCTGCTCAATACACGGCAGTAGGAAAAAAAATCCAATGACACTTTTGAGATCAGGGCAGACATGTTTCTCATTATTCTAGCAATAGTCCTGCTCATTTCAGGCCTCTGGAATTATTTTCCCACACAGTGATGTCCTAAGGGAAAGCTTCAGTTTTCCAGATACTGTTTTCCAGATCTAGAACCCACTAGATATATTTTTAAGCGTACACTCTGTTAGGTTGGGGCTGGAAAGAGTTAGTTCTCCAGTACACATAGCTTTTTGATCTGTACTGTATTTAAGACTGCAAGGTATTGAAGTAGAAAATATTAGGGTTCTGCCTATTTTCTTGGACTGCAGGCATTAACAACAATAATATGGTGCTTTGATTTTATAGCACTGTCACAACACGTATTTTGAAATCGCTTTATAAAAAGAAATAATCAATATGTACAAACTGAAGTAACAAATGCCCGATAAAGTGGAGTTCAGAAAAGCAAAACTATGGATTCCCCAGTAATTGCAACAAGCGTGCTGAAACGCGCATCGAGACGGGCAAGATTTAAACTGTACTTTGGATTCTGAACCTTTGCTTGAATTTATCCGAGAGCTCTGCAGCGGGGCTGTCGCGGCCGAACGCTGAGAAAGCCCGCGGGCAGAGCCAAAGGCGTCGTGTCCTGGTGATGGATGGCGGGTTTGGGTCTGACCATTAGCTACTGCGGGCTCCGACGCCGGAGAGCAGCCGGCTTCCCCCAGCCCAGCTCGGGAGGAGCCGCGCTAGCTCTCAGGTTCAGGCCTCCAATTTTAACTTCAGCGGTAAAGTATTTAAGCGCTTCTTGCAGGGTTACAGATCTGTTAACAGCAGCGAACTGTGTAATACCTTTCCTAAAATAGGCAGGGGAAATGTGGAGAAGCTAATTAACCTGAGGCCATGCAGGCTTCTCTTGCGTCGCACGCTGTGTTCACGCTCCCAAATAAATGTGGGAATTCCACGAGCGGCAGCAGTACCTGCCGCGAGGGCATGCTGCCTCTCCCGCAGATCCCAGCCACGCCGTAGTTAAATGTCATGTCAGGGTTTTTCAGTCCGGCAGGTTACAGCTTTTGTCTCCGTGCAGCTTACAAACCATTAGTGAATCAGAGTCGTGGTTCTCGGTGGTCTTCCAGCCACTGTAAATACAGCTTCTGTTTGATGGAAACTGTGACTTCCTAAAGGTCAAACCCTAACCTTTTGCTCGCTAGCAGAAAGTTATAAATGGCTTCTTCCTTTCTTGTATCTTGAAAATCTCAAAGATGACTGATCTGTGGGTTCGCAAGGTTCCCCGATGCTTTTTTTTTTTTTTTTTTTTTTTGCCTATCTGTTAGAGATGACATTGAATGCATCTGTACTATTCATTTGATGGAGCAAAGACATAGCCAGCTGGACACCCCCTAAAAAAAATCATTACAGTAATTGTGGTTATAAAAGGCCCTCAAAAATTAAGGGTAGTATAGGTTGCTAAATATGCCAAAATACCTGAATACATACCCATGAGTATAAAAGGTGGATTCTTAAACTTAATCTGAATATTTTGCTACCTAGGGGTGAGCATGCTTGCTGATGGATGTCAACCAGGAAAAAAAAAAAAAAAAAAAAAATTGCCTGTGAATTCCTGGCTGACATTATATTTTGAAGTTGTCACAAATACTGAAAAGGGTTTTGAATCTCTTCATTCACCTGAAGTTTGTTCTAGGTTTTCCATCTTCAGTATAATGATTTATACTTATGAAATAGCCTGAAAAAGGTGTCAGCAGTTCAATATCAAACTTTCCCACAGGTGTTAGAAATTTAGGGATCTTTGCTCCCATTGTCCTTTACAAGAAAAGATTCTTATCCTACAGCCCACATGCTTTCTTTTTTCTGCTGCAATTTCCTGCGCCTGAAGGACCATCCCTGTGGAAATGTGCATGTTGTCCTTCCCTTAAGAGGTTGTAACTGAAGATGGAGATTTACTTTTTGGATTTCCTGTTTAATATCATTTGAGAGATTGGCGTGATCTATGCAAATGAAATCGTTTTGTAAAACTGTCATTCATGAAAGCAAGTCTTGCACAGTGGGTGGGGTGGAGTGTTGCCATCTGCTTAAGGATACACCAGATTAGGAACTCCCAAAGTCGGCGTGTTAAGCGGAGAGCTGGAAGAGGAGAGAGATTGCCTCGCCGTTGGCTGTGGGGTATTTAAGACTCAGCATTTCTTTGTTGGAAAAATAAACACATTTGAATGTTTGCACTCTGAAAATGCTGCGTGTGCTTCTCTGATGAGATCTTCAAAGGCAAATTATGTATTAACGGTCATGTATTCCCTCTGACTCAAGGGATGCTGACCTGCTCGTGGTCAAACATGCTGCAGCCTGTGTGCCTGGCGGTTATTCTGCGCACCCCAAGAGAAATTGCGTTATCTGGTGATTGAAGTTACAGGGTGAGGAGCAAGTTTAATGAGATATATGTTAGGGAAAATGTACAAGCGATCATTAAAATATGAGTTTTCCAGAAATACAAAAGTATAAGCAGTAGTCTCTCTAGTGTTGTGTCTATTAGTCGTTGCAGTCTACCAGTGTTGAAAGAAATTTTTCAAGCAGCATGAGTGCAGAATATTTGCTGTTCCAGTGGATGAAGATCAGATGGTAGATGTCTCTTAGTGATTGCCTAAACCACATTTTCCTGGACAAATATTTGATCAAGTTGGTGTTTCTTTTTTTTCTCCTACCTTATTTCCTGAATCTATGCAAATACAATTAAAGTCAAATAAGTATTAATATTTTACGTAAAATTCCCTGGGTAGAAAGAAGGCAAAGGAGTTTCTCCCTGTCTTTCTCCTCTTCTGCTTGAAGGAATAGCGAGAGTGAAATATTCCCAGTATTTTTCCTGTTTAATTGAAGAGAAGTAGTCTGTGTAGTCTGATTAGGACAGGCGGTCTTATATACCGTCTCAAGGTTCCTACTTGGGATGGGCAGATACAGGGGTTAAATTGAAAATTAGGGACCATATAGTTCTTGCCTAATAATGAGGGCAAGTGCTCAAGTGAGCTAGGAGGGAAGGGTATCTCATGGCAATTCCAGTAGCAATTTTTTGTGTATTCTTAAGAAAAAAAATCTGGAAGGGGATGTGTGTTTGAAAATATAACATAAAAAATGCAGGGGGACAACTTTGTTAATTTAAGGCAGATCAGTTTTATCCCCTGAGCAGAACAAATAGAGCACTGTCACCAAGGGTATGTGTCACTGCAAGTGTTCCCTGAGAGGCTTGGTTCAGCTGCTCCGTGTGGTTGTATGCCACCTTGAATTTTCAGGGGGGTATTAAATTGGGTGCAAGTGGTTGGAAATTGGCTGTCAAAGTGCTGCTTAGGCTACAGAATTTCTTGGGTAGCATCAGCTATGATTCTAAATAAATATTTCCATATATAAAAATGAAAGTCTTTTATTTATACATATGTATTGCTAACATTTCAATAATAAAATGGTGTAAGTTATAGTGACAGAACAGACTAGTTCTAGTCAAGTTGAGAAGTTAACTCTGGTAGTGTCTAGTAACCTGTTGGTTTCTTATTAGATTCCTTTTTGGTAGACCAGAGCAAGGCAGTGGATGTTGTAAGTCTTTTAAACCCGTTTACGAGGGAGTAAATTTTTAAGATTAGGTTCAGAGTTGTGATACTAAGTCACAGCGTGCTCGTTTTGGCTGGGATAGAGTTAATTGTCTTCCTAGTAGCTGGTACGGTGCTGTGTTTTGGGTTCGGTATGAGAAGAATGTTGATAACACACTGATGTTTTCAGTTGTCGCTGAGTAGTGTTTATACCAAGTCAAGGATTTTTCAGCTTCTCATGCCCAGCCAGCAAGAAGGCTGGA
Source organism: Aquila chrysaetos chrysaetos (assembly GCF_900496995.4). NCBI lineage: Eukaryota > Metazoa > Chordata > Aves > Accipitriformes > Accipitridae > Aquila > Aquila chrysaetos. The sequence goes on from NC_044030.1 coordinate 86,048,164, forward strand.
GGGACACAACAAGTTGGGAGGGGACACAGCCAGGGCAGTGACCCAAACTGGTCACAGGGGTATTCTGTGCCATATGGCATCATGCCCAGTATAGAAACTGGGGGGAGTGGGGCTGGGGGGATCGTTGCTCAGGAACTAACTGGGCATTGGTTGGCGGGTGGTGAGCAATTGCATTGTGCATCACTTGTATATTCCAATCATTTTATTATTACTATTGTTCACTTTATTATTGTTGTTGTTATCATTATTATTTTCTTCCTTTCTCTTCTATTAAACTGTTCTTATTTCAACCCATGAGTTTTACTTCCTCTCCCCCATCCCACAGGGTGGGGGGGAGTGAGTGAGCGGCTGTGTGGTGCTTAGCTGCTGGCTGGGGTTAAACCATGACACTTGGTAGAATTGGACATTGCGTATAAAACAGAGCTAGCATACTGGAAACTGTAAATAGTAATTCTACATGAAAAGTTCATGAAAGTGAGTCATTTACTTGGGAATTTGTATGTATAAATTCAACACATATAGATAATTGCATATCCTCAATAAAATGGATGGAAAGAGAAGTAATTAAACATTTGATTATATCAAATTTGGACTAATGAGACAAAATTAGGGTCTTGCGTACATCCAGAAGACTTTTGTAGCTTGTAATGTTCTCCACTCCAGTTTGGAACCTGCTTTGTCATCAATTCCAATTTTGTGTTTAATGAGAAATAATGCAACCACATTTAGAAGGTTTTAGGCTTCATGGTTATTGGGAAAATTGCATGAAAACATACAGTGTAATATAGACAAATGTGAAATAAGTCTGGAGGCAATGAACCAAGCTACAGAGTACATGTGACTATAATAGGAAAATCCTTGAGGCCATCATTTTAGCTTTTTGATAGAGTAAAATGGCAAAGATGTTATTGAGATCCATCAGCAGAAGGAAATATAAATCATTAAAGTCACGGGAGAGTGGAGCCGATGCTCGGTATGAGCTCGGGGCATCGGGCGCAGCCCGCCCCCGGGCTGGGAGCCGCACGGCGCTGCTGGAGGCTTTGCTCAGGCGAAAGCAACCTGTAGGCTTGGAAGAATTGGTGTGCTGCTGTTCCTTTGGTGTGGGGTTTTATTATTATTATTGGGGGGGGTAGTATGTTTTTGGGGGTGTGGGGTTTTTTTTAAAAGGGTTCCCAATTCCAATACAGTAAGTCATTCAGAAGATATTTAAAAATTAAAGTTAACATGTGCTAAAACAAAATACTTCAGATGCAGAACAGAGAGCATTGCAGTCATCGTATAGCAAATATTCATGGCTGCCAATCAAAAATGAAATATTTTTCAAACTTCGTTAAAGCCTTGGAAGAAATCCAGCCTGTGGTTTGGACACAAGCTCATGTCTGCTCATCTTCTAACCCAATCTGTTCATTTTTCCCAGCTGGATGTTGGCCGCCAGAATTTTCCAGACAAATGGCAAATTCCCTGAGATACCTGTAAAGCTTTGTGTGTAACGTCAGAGGTTTTCCGTTTTCCTTCATCTCAGCTTTTAATTTTCAATGAAAAAAGCGTCTCAAGATATTTGTTTTTGGCAAAGGTTTTTGGCCTTCGACATATTTTCTGGTACTCTTTATGTTCTTTTAAAAGGCTTCTCTTCCTTTAAAAAAAAAAAAAAAGGAAAAAACAAAATGAAGACTTAGGAAATGACAGGAAAAAAGAGAACTAAGGGAGGGTTCATTTAATAAAGTAGAAAAAAGAACACAAACTTATATACAGGGTTCTTTCAAACCTGGTTTTTATCTCTGCATTAAGGCCCTAAAAGGTATTTGTTAGGAAACACTGGAGATCTTGTTTTGTTAACTTCAGACAGGAGAAAATGCAGGGGTCGTATTTTCTCTGTGTGTACGTGTGTTTTGTCCTGAGAAGATACATAATTTTCCCAGAAGCTCTGTCACCTCTAGGAAAGTGAATAGTTGATTTTTTTTCTTGGGTATTAAACACCTATTAAATGGCAGAGTACAACAGACAAAACAATTAGCTGTATACTATTTTACAAAACCATGTTGAAAATTTCCCCATTCCAGGTGCAATTGTGTTATCTAACATAACATATGTTAACATAACAAATATGTTACCAAAGGAAATGGAACCATGGCTTAAATGGTGAGCTGAGTCATGCTTTCAGGAGTAGTATTAAAGTAGGTTTATCTCGACTTCAAACCTTTTGCTTCATTTTCAGTATGTATTCAAGAAAAGGGATGCTGAGGATGACTTTTCAGTAGAGGTTCATTTTCTTAGTGGCAGAAAGTGAACACACAGGAGTGTGAAACCTTGGATCTCTGCCAAGTATATTTGCAATATCTCCCAATAATACAAAAAAAAAAAAGGAAAAAAAAGGAATATAAAAAGGAAGAATAGAAATAAACCCACAATGGCTACTAAGTGGGTTTGCCCTGGTGAGTCCTATCTGGATGCACAGCTGGAATTGTGCAGTTTTTGTGTTAATTGTAGGAAACAGTCTCTCTCTTTTGGCAATGATTTGCTTTCATTGTGTGAATTCCCCGCCCCCCCCCGCCTCCACACTGACCATTGCCTGGTCCCACCCAGCAGAGGCAATGGTTTTATGTTCTGTTTGCTCTGTGCCAAGTATCTCATTGCGATGGGATTCAGCATGGTATTTCAGGGAGTAATTGGACTTCAGCAAGGGAGTTGGTGTGGTAGGAGAGTTGCATACATGTTCTTAGTTGTGTGAGTATGTTTTCCTACCTTAATAAATGAAACACATGAGTAAGGATGAAAACACATTTCACAAATTGATAAATTGTGTTCCTCGAGTCTCCTGAAGTGCAGTGAATTTTGATTGATACACATAATTCCTTAAAACTCAAGCTGGTTTTTACTAATATTTCCATCAGCTTTTTCAGCTTTTTTTTTTTTTTCTTATCTACACTTTTAAAACTGTAATTTTCCTGAGACTTGCCAGGGGCAAATCTTTAAACTCTTTGTTGCAGAATAAGCCTTTTTATTTGTGTGCTAGCCTGGTTTTCCCTTCAACAGCTAAATGTGTTAAGTGGTGATGGGAGGAGTGACAGCTGTCAGAGTGATTAGTATCACATCTCAGCAGCTGAGCACTTAAAGTAGATGAAAATTTTGTCTTGTGCATAAATTGAGGTATGAGCAATCACGTGGCGGGTGGGAGAAGCAACCCAGGCCCTCCTTCCAGTCCTATTTTAAAGGTAGCCTTTTCCTGTGAAAATAATTAACAGGTTCTTCAAAAGGATGCTCTTTGGGTGAAATCCGTTGCTTGGCAGAGAGCCTGTGTGTCCGTCTTAGATTCTGTACAAACCCTCAAGGAAATAGTTGTGCTTTGTGTGTGAAGGTGAATTTTACCCAGAGTCCATGAATTAGTGGGCTGTTTGAACAGAGATGAAATATCTATTATTAAACAGGGGTCAAGAGCATTACTTAAAGTAGTAAACACTAATCCTAGTAATACAATCAGAGCCTGCAGGTTTGGGATCATACCGGTAAGACCTTGGGGTTATAGATTATAGCTTTTATTTCTTCTGTACACGGCTGAGAATACAAGAGCTGTAAAAATGGTATTACAACGTGTACCAATGCTTGTAAATACTGTATCTGAAGAAATGAGACATATATGTGGGCAAGTTTAATTCTTCCTGCTGATAGTCGTTCAGGATTTTAAAGTTAACGCTCCCCTTGTGAAAAAAGGTGCTGCAGGTACTTTAATCACCACCAGTAATGGTGAAGGCTTCAGTTTTAATTTTTAATTAAAAAGAGACAGCACTCCCAGCAGTCCAGGGCCGTCTACCACTAGCGTGATAAAGCATTGATTTAGTAATTCAGGGAAGAGTTGCTGATAGAGACTGAAATTCGGCAATGTGACCCTAATTCAGCTAAACACTTGCTTAACTTTAATCAGATGACTTACTTCAGTGACATTAATAGAACTGAAGCCCTACGAGTGGCTTAGCACCCTCCTGGCAGAGGTGGAGGATGTCTGTGGGGTGTGGGATACGTGTGCTCCGTTACCTTTCTCTGGGGTGTAGTGGGTGACCTCCGTGAAGATCCACCACCCGCTGGTGACCCAGCAGCTGCTCGGAGGACAGCTCGAGGTTGCAGGATGTCCAGTTCTGGTCGAGTTAACTTGAACTCTTCTTCTGGCACCTCACCTGTAGAAGCAGGCTCAGCTGCAAGCTGGTTTTACATACGGAGACAAAGCTTAGCTTACCTGGTAAATACAAGGACTTCCCATAGCTCCGTGGTGCACTGAGAGGTTTTAGATGCACAATAAAAGACCAAGTTTCAAATGCGATAAGCTGTAATTAACTAATACTATTTCCTGATGCAATCATATGCTGAAAATTGCAGAGATTATATTAGGAGAAAATAAGGGGTCAAAATAGCCAAGGACAGAGAGATAAAATTTGAAAACATTTTAGAGATGCTAGACTGTGATTGTTACAGAGACGTGAAAGCTGTGTGACACAACGTATTATTGTGTATACCGATATCTCTGTCCTATAGCGTATTGAGGGTGGGTCACATAGGAAAACATGGGTAACTGAGATAACTGTCAGGAAAATATCGGGCAGTAGCGATAATGAAATGAGCAGCTGTATTTTTGAAGAGTCACTTTTGGTTTTACATAAATAGTATCTAGAATATAAATAAGACTGTGAGCTGGGGGAAATACATACTCATGTGTATGTGTATACATGCATGTATTTTAAGAGTGGTTTCATCCATAAAAAATCATACATGCTTGCATACACTTCTATACACCTGAATTGAACTGGGCAAGAAGTAATCTATTGACCTTGCCGTAAAACCAAAGGGTTGTATTTTAATTTTATCGTTGTTTTAATGCTTTACTTATGCAGTAGGCTTGTATTTATCTGAGCTTTCTTCTGTGTTTTTCGAATACCTCATGCACCTATGCGTTTTGACACAAGCTCATTTTGGGAGAAGAAATGTGGCTGGAAAATACACCAGCGTTTGGGCGCTTCATGCCAAGTGCCGCTCGTTAACTTGCTATCCCGACGTTGGGGCATGAGCTGTAATTCTGTAACGTGCTCCAAAGGAAGGGTGGTGAGGCAACTGGACATCCCCGGAGGAACGCTTCGGTCCCCCCTCTGCCTTGCTCCCTCCAGGCTGTGCCAGCCCTGTCCCAGATGGTTGTGACTGCGGAGGTCGGGGAGTAGGGGAATGGAGATGCTCAGCCCTGCGGAGGAGTTGGAGCAGATTTAAGAAGCCCCTCTCTGGCCCTGTGCTGTGGTTTTGATAGTTCTCAAAAGGCAATTGGAGGATATCACTACTTCTGCTACTTTTTCTGAGGCGCTTAGGAAAGGTCACGGTGAAGTTCTTGATCCTGCACTCATCCAAGGCCAGCAAAGAGCTAATCCCTTCCCTAACTTAAAAATATGTTAGCTCTGAAAGCTGTATGTGGACAGTAAATCCCATAGATAAAGGATACACGCTCGATGCTTAAAAGTCTTCAAATTCATGAAATTAAAGAAAATTCAGAGGCCTGTCGGAAGGAAAATGCAAATGATAATGAGGGGCTTTGGAAAGAAGCATAGCTTTAATAGAAAGCCACTGTCTCGCAGTGGGAGAGCAGATTTCTTGTGCAAGCTGGAGAACACCTTGAGCTGCGGGGCTGAGCGTTGCTGGAGTATCATTTAGACGTACCGGACCTGAGCGAGCTGCCGTGTCTGGCGAGGACCACGGGGCCGGTACGCTGTTCCCGGCTCAGCCTCCTGCCCAAGCTGGGCCTCCCAGCAGGACTAATTAGCCTGGACCTCGGCCCCGTTTCAAGGGGCTGTGGTCCGGCAGCTCCAGTATTTTGCACAGATCTGTATTTTGCTGGACTGTACGGTTACACACAACAGGATTATCAGCAAAGCTGTGGATATGCAGATATTCCTCGTGATCAGAGGAGAAGGTGGGTGATGTATCCAGAGCATAGCACGGCATCAAGGGAGCTTCAGTAAGAGTTAAACAGTAGATCAGGAAATTCTAAAAGTACCACCTCAAATAGATGTCTTTAAATGTCTAATTTCAAATTAGCCTGTCTAAATATATTGTATTCAAGAACTTCAAAAGAACTGGTTGAAGAAATGTCTAAATTATAAATGTTCCTTTTTTCAGTAATTCTTGAAATAGCGGGTAATCGTGGAGGACCGGAGGGGAGCTGCTTGTGTGTCGAGCTTTGAAAAGGCCAAGGGGATGTCTCGGGGGCTGCGGGCTCTGCATCGGATAAAATATTTTTCTAACGTTTTGACCCATGACCTGAAAGAAAACAAAGCATTGACAAAGTTCATAGATAACACAAGCACAGATACGTTGTTTTGTGAGAGCAGGAATTAATGAAGAAAACATGTCACTGATTGATCCAATCATCAGATAATTAGGGGAGCTTGGCACAAGTAAATGCTGTTCCTGTGGTTGTGTTCTCTGAAGTAGAGGCCAGCTGTACAGACTGCAGGCTTTGCTGGAAAATACAGACTGGGAAAGTCTTTGAGGGTCAAGGCTGCCGAGCAGCTGAACATCACACCCAGCCCAATGCAGCAGCCAAAACTGTTACTGTGGTTTTGGGGATTTATGACAATGGGACCCTTGGATAAGTCTAGCACCTCTGTACCTGGCACTGGGGAAAACCCTGCTGAAAAATTGCATCCGTAGTTCAAGAAGAAAATTAAAGAAGTGATAAAGGCATCCAGGGTGAGCCATGACATTGGTTAAAGAATTGGAAAAGATACTTAAGATGAAAGAGCCCCTTTTATTTATTTAATTTGTCAGAGAAGGTTACAGAGTGGTTTGATCATGGTCTGTAGCTATCGGTGGAAAGAACAGAAATATAATAATGGAGCCTTACAGTCTACCTGACATAGATATGAAGAACATCCACTGTTGAAAAAGGACAAGTGTAGACTGGAAGTAAGATAATACTTTTTTCTTAAATGAGAATAATTAATCAGTAAAGCAGTGTACCAAGGGCCATGGTGTATTTTGTATCACTAGGAGAAAATGAATGAGTTCCCTAAAATATACACAGTAATTCAAAAAGTGATTAATTCAGGGAAGTCCTATTCTGATTTATGTGTTAGGTTGGACTAGATCATTGTAACATACCCTCCTGATCTCCAAAGCCTGATCCACGTGCTCTCACTTTCCCATTGGTAAAATGACAGTGAGGTGTCAATCTCCTTCGCTTGGGTATTGCAAACCCATTAATGTCTACGGGCAAAATGTGTCATAGCAATTAAACTATTATTACTTTTTCATCAAAGGTTAAGGCAGTTGGAAGAACTGAACTGCCTATGACACTGGCTGACAGTAATTCAACTCGCTCGATCCATTCAAGCTACATTGTGCAGCATGTGGTATATTAATGTTGAGATTCAGAAGCAGCACACTAAAGGACATTATGCACGCACAGAATACATGTTCCTTTAGTCTGTTTAATTTATATTAGTTTTTTAAAGTTAATGTGTCTTGTCCTGGGGAAGCAATTGAATGAAGCGTGGTGTTTTCTAAAACCTAGATCTTTCTCAGTTTTCATTTATTCCACTTTTCTGGTTGTTCTCTGAGCTGTTCAAGTGTGTTTCAGGAGGCAGCATCCTCCGTTGGGGTGCAGGGCTGGGCAGCGGGAGGCACACAGGCTTCATCCTGCCCTTCTCCCTGCTTTGCTGAAGCAATCTGCATTTTCTTCTTCTCTTTTGATGGTTGTACACAGGGAATCTGGGGAAAGAGGGTTGTAGCAAGGTCTGTATGGGAATGCCTGCAGGACAGGAGGTTCTTCACCCCATTTCGTCTTCGCTGTGTGGTACAAGAGCTGTCGGCTGCTTTAGTCATGTCTTTTGGGTGAATTAATGGAAAACAGTTATGCTTTTGGTTCCTGGAGTAGGCGACTTAGCTGCTATCAAGAGAATGGCTGTCTGATTTATATTTTGGTGAACAGTGTGTACACCTCAGTCACTTTTATTCTCGGTGACCTTGGATTACTTAAAAATCGTTTGACGTTTTTGCTTGCTAATCGAATTAGAGCTTGTTGATTCCTTTCTCTTTGATCAAAATGCAACTGCCTCGCCCAGAGCGGAAGGGGGGTCATGTAATGGAGTGCCTGTAGCTGCAAGGGCTGCTTCGAGTCCCTTTCATCTATCTGCACTTCACTTTTAGTGCTGAGAACAAAGGTCAGCCCGTGCCAGAGCGGCTGGTGGAGAGGGAGGTTCACGCCGGCCGTCTTTTTCATAAGTCATATTCTGCCTTTGCTCATATTTTTGTACTTGGTTGGCAGGTAGGATTGTTAACCAAATAAACCAAAATAAATCTGCCTAGTGTATGCTTTTAGTTTTTAAACTAAATGGAGCTTTTAGATGCTTTCATTAAGACCTAGCATTTGCTAGCTGTTAGCCTGATCTCTACAAGGAAAATGAAATGACTTTTTATTTATTTAAAGGCTAGTATGGACAGACAGCTAAACATCCACTAACTGGCCTGACATCTAAAACGAGAGCTGGTGTTGGTCTAATGTAGAGCGGAGTATATTTTTGTTTGATTTCTGAGCGTGATAACCTGGCAGTGACCGCCACAGCTCCCATCAGCTGTCACCCTGCAGTTCCCAGCTCTTCTTAATTATGGGAGCAGGGGGGATAAGACTCATATTGTCAGTTTGAAAAGGGCTTACTTCGTTCGCCTGACTGGGATGAGGAGCTGTCCCTCCTCAAACGTGATGAGCACTGGTTAGGAGACAGGTAAAGGGGGACTGGGAGAACTGTGGCATCACACCCTGCAGACTGCTGCTATCCTGGGCTTTACCCGCGGGCTGTGGTAACTCGGAAGCCAGCAATTCCTCGTGAATATTTCTGGGTTTTTAAAATTGAATTGGAAGGTTTTATTACTTTGTGGCAGTGACTTCTTCATTCTCTGTGTTCTACGCAGCTTAGTTTGTAAAGCCTTTAATGCACAGCTCAAATCTTTCTTTTCCAAGCTACTCATTCTGAGCATCTGTCCTCAGTTCATGTTAATGATTTTGTTTGAATGGAATAATTTAAAAGTTGATGTACTAGCCTGAATAAATGACATGAGAATCCACCCATTAACTTGCCAGGTACATCAAGGGGGCTGGAAGTATAGTAAGCATCATAACAGACAGCAGTAATGTGTCCAATATTATATATACTACTGTACTATATATTCTGTCTTATCTATTTGCTCCTCAGTTTCTCATTTCCCTTTCTTTTAAGACAGTGTGATAAAACGAAGATTGAGGCCATACAAATAAATAGCTCAAAAATAAGTACCTTTCCAGCACTTTTTCTCAATATTCCCCTCTTGCAGAGTGACAAACTGTTGCCGGTCTTTAGTGTTGGACTTCCTCCAGGCAGGCTACACACAGGGAGGTTCAAGTGGATTAACAGTTTAACGTACATTTTGGGTTGTTCCAGAAACCGGATTGCATACTTTTGTGAAGGTTATTGAAATGTGGTCAATTGGTGATTTTTTTTCCTTACAAGATAGTAGTTTGATGACTAACAGAATGAAATTAAAGGAAGGAAAATACAGAGGGGCTGACATGCTTTTGTTTTGTTTTTAAAAAATATTTTTCTTCTTCTTTTTTTTTTTTTTTTTTTTTTTTTTTTTTTTTTTTTTTTTTAATACTTCCAAGCATGGTGGAGGCTCTCAAGGTAAAAGAGTGGTTTTCTTGTTCTTTTGAGGTGTGATGATGAGCCTGAGCAAGCACGGATCCATGCTCTGCCTGTGTGTGTGGAGCTGGCTGAGTCACTGAGTGAATCCAGTGAGCTACTGTCTATGTGCCTTTAATTCGTGATAGTTTTATCTGGCAGTTTTGCTACTGATTTAAAAACATGGCATCAACCAGGATAAGTTTCTAAAGGCACCTCCTGTGAGCAACTCCCAATTAGTTGTACTTTTGGGGTTCCCCGTGCACTTTTTATCTCACTGGAGTCTCATTTCCCCAGCCTGTTGCTATGGGCTTTGCAGCCCTCGGATATCAGGGAAAAACTAAGGAACACTGACAAGAAGTGGAGGATAATGGCAGGGGAGCCATGGCAGTGCCTTGTCCCTGGCTGCACCACCACCTTCCCTCCGGCCATGCTCCTTCCCTGCGGGGAAAGCCACGGAATGTCCCTCCGCGCTAACGCTGCGTTGCAAAAGTGGAAGAGGGAATGAAATTGTGAGTAACAGCAACAAAAAAGCCCTTATTAGAGATGAGAACTGCTACAGAGAGGGTAATAAACTCATACAGTGTTCCCGGTGCTTCTACTGTATTTTTATCTGTTTTCAGCCTTTCCAATTTTCTTTTTGATGAGGTTACAGCGGTTGCTTTTAACCTTAATGAGGAGTGCTGGGGGAAGAGGAGAGCTGTATGGAGCGGGGTGGTGCTGGCTCATTAACTGACCCACTCGCAAACGAGAGCTGGTCCCCACTGCCCAACGTGGGACTTGTGTAGAAACCGGGCTCCTGCTCCAGTGACAGCAACCTGCAGCTGGTGTGACTTTACTGGATGCAATCAGGGCAAAGATGTGCAGATCCTGAAAAGGACTTTGAGAGAGAAAGTCCAAAAGTAAATGTGGGAAATCCGTACTGCGAAGAGGCGGCTTTCTTTTCCAGCTAGAGAGGGAAGGGAGTCTTAGACATACAGAAATCTCGCAGGGACATCTATTAATTAGACTGGCTTTTAATTATCTGTCACTGATATGTTACATGACCTTGAGCAAGTCATTTACTCTATATGTGTGTATCTATCTGTAAAATGCTTGTGAATTATTTAATGTCTACATATTGCTTTGAGATCCCAAAATGAGATGCATTATAGTCGCAATTATCAAGTCTGATGGCATGGTGCATGCCGGTGTCAGCCCGAATCTCAGCAAAGAGCTCTGGAAAAGATCCTTTGCCGGTCCTTAACGTACTGTGGGGAACAGGAGAGAGATCGTGCGGCATCCAGGCACAACAGTTATTTTTCTGTCTAACCACAAATACTGCCTCTTGCACAAATGCATGGGAGGAATGGTTGTAGAATAATCTTGCATTTTCGTTTTTTCTTGGGTTTTCTTGATGAGGTGAAGGTTGGTGCCTGTAAGTACTTATCTTGAGTTAACTCAGAGTATCTTGATGTTTTTATGAAGGGAAAGAAAGAAAAAACACCGAGTATGCCTTTTGAGACCTTGGAAAGTCTCTGTGGCCTTACATTATGTTTCAAGAGTTTTGCGTTCCCATTAACTTAATACCCATTTAGTCTGTCCTTACCCACACAGGCAAAATACTATTAAAAAAAAAAAAAAAAAGGAGATAATTCAGCTCTATCTGCAACTTTCTTGCAACCTAATTTTCTCTTTCATGTTCTTTACTCAAAATTTAGCTAATTGTCAGTATCATATTAGCCTTTGGAAAGGCTGTTCTGTGATGCATGTGTTCCTGTTGTACAGGGCTTGACAGAAATAACGTTAATGCATCTAAAGATAAAGTTTGACCCAATACACAATTATGAAATGCTCATTTGTTCCCAGGGCAGATGGTATGTGGTCAATAACTGTTGTCTGTACTATAAGTCATAAAGGCAGCAATAAAATAAAATCTTTAGGTGGTTATAAATTGACAGATATCAGTGACCTTCGTTTTCTCTTCCCAGGCTGTCCGTTATCGGTGCATTACATCAAAAGGAGCACTTACTAGCATCCTGCTTCTGTGGTCTTCAGCCAGGCAAACCCATTCAGGAGCTGGACCAACTTTTTACAAGGGGCAGGAATGCTTTATTTCATCTTTATGTTGTTTTTAACTTGGTGGTCCTACATGAAACAATGTATTAATGGGGAAAAATCCATTCTCCATGCCTAACTTCTCTACTGGTGGTGGGGAAGTCCTTGTATTTCAGAAGTCCTACAGAATATTGTTGTTAAAATAACATTTTAGTATTATGATCCATTTGAAAGACTTTACGCTCCTGATTTGTTTTTAAACTCAGAAATTCAGACATTTACATTAATCCTGAAATATTCTACACTGTGGTAGAATATGGTGGTCTACAGGATGTCTAGGTTTTATTCAATACTGCTCACAGAAATTACACAGAGCGTCCTCTACAGAAACTTGTAGATGGGTGTTTGCGTGCGTTCCCTACCCAGACCTTAAAACTTGCCTTCCGTTGATCTGGTTTCAATACTTTTTAACTGTATAGGCTTTTTCTGTGAGGATGAACACGTATAACTGCTGCATCTGCTCCTCAGTGCTGACATTGCAGCAGCCCAGCAGCAGCCAGATGGAACTCCCAGCGATTTCACAGGGTCGTTATCAACCTTGCTGAACTTAATAGGGCCTGGCTACCAGGAGGGCAATGAAGGGGGAGTTGTTATTAGCCACCTGACCGTGCAAAATTCCCCCCAAAAATCCCAAGAGGGGTTTTTTATTGAGGCACAGATTATGCCCTTGGCAAGTTTTTAAAACTAGTTTTTAGGAAAAAGGCAAAAGACACAAAGTGGCAACGTCTATGAAGAAGTCGTATTTTGTGATGGGAATTTCTTGATTCCCAACGTGTGAACGAAATCTTTGTGATTTACTAAGAAAGTCCGTTTTTCTTAGCAGGCTTTTTATACTCACTTATCGTTGAGGTACGATCCTGCAGCGAACCTGTCCTTCCCTACTGCTCTGACCCCTTCTGAAAACTTCACAAGTAATCTTATCTCCTTTGAATTTTCATAGAATAGCTGCAATTTGAACCAATGCAGAGACAATAACGAGTTTTCCTTATAAAAACAGTGTCTCCTTTTCCTCTGCACTGGACTGAGGGTCTGACTCCTACAAATCCGTGAGAAAAAGTACCTTTTTATTTAGATGAGATCAAGACTTTTAGCTCTTCAAGTACAGCATGGGTCATCACAGCGTTTCAGAAGGATTTCTACCTTTGGAAACAGAAGTGGGAGCTATGTTAAGTTTTGCTTTTCACTGTATTTTTGGGATGTAATGATGAAGAATCTTCATCATTCTTTATAAAACTGAAATTGTCTTTTTCCTTAAGCGTGTCATTAGTGCACTCTTTAATAGAATTATGTTTAGTAATGTAGTCAATGACTATGAAATCTCTTATTTTGATTATTTTTCATTTATATAGTGCTAGAGTGGAAGGATTAGCAGCTTTTCAGTTGGCTATAGCTCACCATAGAAAATGCAAAGTGGGAAACAAGTGCTGTTCTCTGTCCTCGCCCCTCCAGTGGATTTTCTGCTTTCTTTGCCTTTTCTCCCCAGTCTCTGCTCAGCTCCTAGTATTTTACTGTCTGTATGCGTTTGAAACCATGCGCAACTTTGGAAGGTTAAAGGCTGCTCCAAGTTACGCTGAGGGACAAGGATACCTTTTGGTTAGTTCAGACTGATTAAAATATGTTTCTAATACGTTCAGTACAAAGTGAGATGTGTGTCTCAGGTGAGAAGGCTTTGACTTCAAAAGCCCTGCTCTAGCTGCGGGAGTTGTCTCCGCATCTTCTCCTTTTTCATGCCCGTGGGATTGCGATGATGTATCATGTGAATTTTTGGTGGCTTAGTTCTTTTTCTCTTGGGAACCATGAACTTCTGCTGTTCTGCAGTAATGGTATAAGCTGACCTTCACGTTGAGAACTAAAGAAGCATGAAAATAATCGAAGTCATTAAATAAGACAAGTAATACCTTTATTTAGGTGAAGAATGAAGTTTTACATAGAAAACAGCTTCGTTTTTCTTTTATTTCTTCAAGGCCGGTCTGAGGGGACATGTATTGTGATCATATTGTCTTTCTGCCTGTCGGGCATAGAGTTTAGAGTAAGACAAGGATGCAGAGCTGTGGTAAGAGATAGAAAGATAGTAATTTTAATCTACTATTTTTTTGAAGACCCATTAGTGGACTTTGTTTTTTATGCCTCATACTCTTTCCAAAAAGCCATGCATTGTAACACCATTCATAGTTTATTCTTGAACTTCTTGCAATAACAACACAGTTCCTGAATTACCATATATAACAGGGAAGAGTAGTAAATACGCACACACACATATATATATTAAAAAAAATGAATTCATATAAAAATCCAATTCTCTTGTCATTTTTAGATCTGGAGGAACTCCACTGGCTTTGAGTTAGATTGTGCTGACTCCCCTGAAGGCAGGCTCAACCTGGCACATTCACTCAGTGTAGCTTTATTTTAAATTCATGGTTTGTGCAAGTTAGCAGTAAAAAGTACAAGGGATTTTTTTAAAAAAAAAAAAGGATTTGAATCTATGAGATGCCAAAGCCACCCTTTAAGTACATGCAATTGAAAGTCTTCCCGTTCAGAAGGCTGACAGGGTTGGGCACTTGCTGACAGCAGTTATCTTTCTTGGGTCAGTAGAAACACATTCCTTATTCAAACATGCAAAGAGGAGACACTTTGCATTAGGAAATGCTGACATTTTTCCGAGTTAAAACTGCTTCCTCTTGTCGCAAGATCAGCTGTCATCTCGCAAAAGGTATTTCTAGAAATAGGGAGGTCATCCCAACATGCAGCTCTCTAAACTAGCTGTTTCTGCTGGCAAGTGTTCGATTAGTCCCCGAGTCTCTGCTACAGGCTCATTACAACAAATCTTTGACATTTTTGGTAATAAATGCAGCCTGCTGCGGTCCTTAAAGGCAAAAGCCCATTTGTTCAAAGCCGGTGTTTGAGACCCGAAACCCAGACCCACACCTGCTTTCCGCGGCACCGCGGAATTCCCACGCAGCCTTTCGAGGAGTTATTTAGAAGACTCTGCGGAGCAGCGACCTGCTTCAGTACTGACCTGCAAACAGGACAGACTTTAGAGCACGTTCTTCATCTGAGGGACCTTTGGGCAAGTGAAGGTCAGGGCTGTAGTGTCATCTTTACAGGAGTATATACATTAAGTACAATTTTCAGATTTGCTTTTTTCTTGCACTGTGGAAAACGAAACACTCTTCCTCTCCCCGAGTTGTCGGGGATCTGCTGGCACACGGATAAGTTATTGCATTTTGAATCTCGGAGCCTGCAATACCACATACCGATGTGCTGTCTGCTGGGGGACAACCTCCGTAACTGAGCACCCACCAACTGCGTTCATTGGAGCGCAGAGACCTTTAAACTTTTGTGTACGCTTTCATACAAAATACTGAGCTGCAGAATGGCTCCTATCTTGTATTTCATTTAAGTGACACCATTCACACGACTAAAAATCTTCCTGAGTCAATAGGGTTGCACGCTGGGGTCTGTCCTAATCCTTTATCCAAAGATGTTTAGTGAGGACTTTGATATTACTTGCTGATACAAATTCTGTTAAACTCAAAATCTCGTGGACATCTTTCATAGATCTCTATTAACCCTCTAGGGTGTTTTCCTACCTTTTTTCGGTACAGTATCTAGCATAAAATATTCTCAGTCTGCGACTGGGGCATTTTGATAGGGCTAGGTTGACATGAAATAATGAAAATGAGTTTTTAGAAAAGTGTTGTCATCCTGATATTGAATAAGCATAACCTGCTGAGATGTTATTTGAAATTATTTTGTTCTGAAGATAGAATTGTAAGGCTTTCAGCCAGAGCCAGGGCAGAGTACAATATAAGCATTGTATAGTGCAAGGCTGTTCTGGAAAAATCTCACTAAACTCTCACTTTCCAACAATTCACAGACGTTTTCTGAAAAAAGAAGAAAAAAAAAAAATTCTCTGAAACATTGTAAGTTTCTTGGGAAAAAAAGTCTGCTGTTTGTTCAAGTCTTTTTATATTGCCACAATATAATTAGAAGGAACATGAAAATGGCATGTATTTTTATTTCCTTTGCAACCCACCTCATCAGCCTTGTTCACATATGCATGCCTTTAAAATATTAAGTACTGAGAAAAAACACATAGAGAGCAAATATGGCAGCGCTTGACATTTATTGATGTATAAAATATTTATAGAATGTATATTTATAGTGCTTGACATTTTATATATATATATGCATACATATTTCCAGTCTAAATGTGTTACATCTGTCTGCTTTAGGGTGTTACGTTGTCCTTATTTGTGGTGTCTTACCTGCACTTAATACTGCATAATTTCCACCAAAGTAATTATGCAAATTACTCACTTTAATGGCATCCTTAAAAAAAAAGGGGGGGCACACCTACCCCACTATTGCAAGGGTGTTGGTGTGTGCGTTATAATTGTTAAATACATCTATTCTGTATGAAACTCAACACCCTGATATGCATATACTGAACATAAACCATAAAAAAAGAAAGCACCAAGCTTTCTAGCAGTCTAGAAAAATGCCAGTAATTTAAAAAAAAAAAAAAAAAGGGAGAAATGAGGGGAGAGGAGCAACAGTGCTGGTGGAGGGAATGAAAAGCTGCCGGCAAGCGGGGTCAGGGTCTGGAAGCGTGTGCGTCGTAAAGCATAACTGGCGGGAATCTGTGAATTACAAGTCTATAAATTAATTGCAGGCTTCTGGTGACATCGCAATAAAGCACATTAATGAAGATTGAGTAGTTTGTGATTTTGTCAGCTCTGAAAAATTATATGGTTTATAAACTACATAGATACTGGTGGTTTTATGTGAGTTTGTTGAATAAATTATACTAGGATTCTAGTGTAAAAAAACAAAAGTGTTAAAAATTAATGTATGAATGTGATTCCATCTTAATTTTTTTTCCTTCGGGTATTTCTTACCCAAAGAGCTTGTTTCTTTTCCCTTGAGCTGTACTGTCAATGCTGGTTCTTCGTAACTCAGCTACTGAATTGTCTTTTTTCGTGCATCTCTAGTCTAAGCGATACTATTTTTTACAAACCTCTTGATCAGCATCCTCGTTACTAGTGTTCCCTTAAGAGTGATATTTTATTTGAAAAATCATCTACAAAATTTCCTGCACTGTGTGGTGCTGTGGTCTGGAGACCCTGATTTAATGTCTGTATGGCCACAGAGCAAGAAGAGCCCAGCCTGGAGCTTTTCTGACCTGCACACACATCTGCCTGAGCCTTTGCGATAGGAAATTAGGCAGCAAAGTTAATCAGGACACCTCATCGGTTTTAATTTGCATGCACTGGGTTTGATCTGAACTGGATCGGGAGCTTCTAGGTATCCTAAATTATTAAATACATAGTAAACAAGAGACCAATCTGAAGGAGGAATAGAGAAGATGGGACACGGGAATGGTGCTGGAGGGGCCCAGGACAGATGTTTATTTAAGTGTAGGTAACTTAGCTCAAAAGCAGAAACAATTGCTAAAATCAAGAAAAAGCTGACATAAAAACTTTGCAGTCTTACTTTGATCTGCTTGGTGTTATGCATTATTTGCAGTTTTTAAATATAATAATCTCATTTTCTCAAAAGTATTTCTACCTCATTGTGCACGCAAGTTTGGAGAGCACTCGGGATTAGATTGGGAGCAGATGATTGAAGAGGTGATGATGTCTACGACTCTGCCTTCATTTATTACCAATGCTGGAAACTATTGTCAAAAAGGAAAAAAAAAAAAAAAAAAAAAAAAAAAAAAAAGTTTTGTAGTTAAGGTGATGAAATGCAAACCCTGAAGAACACAATTTTATTTGTACATCTGCCACGGTATTCCTAGCAGACGTCGCTTATGCCACGTGTTCATATGTTGCAACTGTTTTCCTCGTTTTCTGCATCCCCAGTGAGACTTTTTGGTCTGATGTGCAAAAAAACCCACAGTTGTCTGTGGAGTACTCTAACAGAGACTGCTCTAAATCATACCTAACTGGACAAGAAAACTGAGGAGAGTACTTCTGCCCTCTCACTGGTAGCTTGGCTAGTAGCACCTCTTAGTGTCCGACTCCTACGAGTTTAAAAACGTTTGTGGATCACACAGGTATTGTAGAAATGGGAACCAGAGGAAAAAACCCACTGGGAAATCAATCATTTTGTTTGCAGAGAAAAGTTTGAAAACTAGAAAGCATGAAGCCATGTACTAAAAAGGAAGCTTGAAATTAAATCCTGAATTGCTCTTTCGGAGAGCGGGGTCCTCCTGGAGTGCCGAGGGAGGCTGCGAAGAAACAGAATTTGACGGTGTAATTGAGAAATGTGCTGTAAGCCTCGCAAACTGAGCTCGGGATGTAAGGGCAGCCTCGGCTCTAACATTTCTTAGCTTCTGTGCAATTTATTTTATAATCTTCGCCGCCTTTTAATTTAGAGGAGTTTTTTAATATTATGGCTTTATAAATATTATAATCAGACATCGGGAATGATGGCTCAAGAAATACAATTGGATTTTCTGTCTGAAATGATAAGTCATGGATGGTACTTAGAAATTAATCTACTCTGGCTTTCTGGCAACCATGGATATTCAAAACAGAGACTGTCGTTCCCCTACAAAAACTGACAAAATATACGTGGGCTGCTGAATTTTTGTGTGTGTTTTTCAGTACAATGTGGGGGGGGCTCATTAGAAATGTGATGTTATTAACAGTTTGCCTCAAATTGCTAATTTCCATCATCCTAGTATTACAATAATGATGAAATTAAATTAGCATATCATCTAGCATACTGAAAAACTGTGAATACATTATAGTAATACAAGGCAACAGGTAATTGCTAGCTTAATAAGAATTCATTTTCAGCAAAGATAATTCAACCTTTTTCTTCTTCCAATCACTAGGGACAGATTTCCTGGTTATTGATTATCTCCTCATCTTCTATAAACCCAGCCAGAAGTCCTTCTTGGTTTTATGAAAATATCTCTACTCTAAATATTTCTAATTTTGTATTATTTGTCAGTGGACTTGTCTTGTACCTGTAAGTGCCTGTCCATATGTTGACTTGCAGGACCTTGTTACGTATGCAGTTGGCATCTGATCCCTTTGAAATGAGGGAGATTTTATTACCTCCCTGCTCACTTAGTGAGAATTACATATATATTTTGTTATACATAAATCTTATGTGTCTTCTAAATTGAGGTTTTTGTTCTTTCTTTTGGCAAAAAAAAAAGTTAACATTGACCTGTTTAAGTGTATTTTCTAGAATAAATGCTTTCCCTAGTATTTAATAGGCTCAGGGTTAAAGAGAACAATTTGAATTACAGATTTATTTTCTATTTATGTCTAATATTTTTCAGGCTTATTGAAATGACTTACTTGCTAAGCCTTAATTTATATCCACTTATTGCCACTTTCATTTTTTTTTCCCCATCTTTTTTGCAGTTCCACCATGGTTTTTAATTCGCCCTTCAAATCTTCATGCCTATGAGAGTATGGATATTGAATTTGAATGTGCCGTGTCTGGTAAGCCTGTTCCTACGGTGGAGTGGATCAAGAATGGAGAAGTGGTCATTCCTAGTGACTATTTTCAGATAGTGGTAATTATCTGGCTTTTACTTACTAGAATTACTCTTTTTTTTTTTTTTTTAAACGAAGTTGTGAAATGTATTCTGGTATTTGATCCAATCGAAGGAGGTGGAAGAAATTTTGTTTTCTAATACAAATAATGCACGTTGCATTGAGATGTGTTAGGTCCAGTACATTGTCTCCTAGTTTTAGTGATATTGGAACAAGGTCTTTTCACAGAGAAGTAACAGTGTCAGGTCATACTTTGAGTTGCTGTTAATAATATTGTTTGCCAGGTGTTACTGACTTCCCTTCCTCACCATTATCCTTTCTGAAGAAAAATAGTAGATTTCTTCTCCAAGGAAATAGTACTCAGACACAGGGGCTTATTTGACATAATTACAACTTTTCAGGGAGAATTGTTGTGCCCCCTACCCAAAGTAACATCCCCATCCAGGACTCCAACCTCTTTTAGTTTAAGTTTCACTATTCTATAGGGTAAGAATTTATGCTGTGTTTTCTAAAAGGGTTGATTTAACTGGCCTCTCCTGCAAGCAGTGTCACTTGTAAGTGAGCTGAGATGTTGGAGAACACCCCTGAAAACTTCAGCTGCTGTGAAGATGGCCATGGGCCATGAGGTGTGGCTTGTTCAGAGACGTGGGTTGGTTCAGCGCTTTCTAATTTTTCACCTTGTAACGAATAATATTGATTACCATCATGTCTTTTAATTACCTATCAAAAAAAAGAGATTATTTCTAATGTGGTTTTCATGCAGGAGAGACTTATTCTGCCATATATTATAGCAAATTCAATCTTTTTTTTTAATATATCACTGCTTATTAGAAAGCAGCCAGCAGCTGTCCAAGGAAAGGACAGCTCTATTGCTGTCGTGGTTGTGTGGTGGAGGCGTTAGAAAATTCTTTCACTTAATAGTTAACGGAAGGTACGTTTCAGCCAAAGCATACCCCTCACTTGAGCTATTTTACCCAACATAATTGGTTTCTGCTTGTGCTAACAGAAGTCAAAAGTTAAATCTGTTTCAGATGAAGTGAGCATAGAGTGACCTTTTCTTGAGGATCTCCAGGCCTCAAGCCATAAGGAGAGTTTGACCTTCAGAGCAGTATTTGTTCAAAGATGCAGAAGTTGAAAGTTCTTTTAAATCTTCCCTGCAGCAAAGGGCCAAGACAAAATTCAGCGTGCTACTCGAGTGATGGCTGTAATTTGGAGCTTAATTCTCGAGAAGGGTGTTGGATGGACTCAGTGCAAGAAAGTGAATTTACCCTTGGGCCATAGGCACCATCAAACAAAACGCAAAGACCACAAGGCCTCAAGAGATTCCTGATGAAAGGGCTTATGGTTACAGCCCTCTAAGGACCAGGGCTACGTGCACTGGAGCTGAGATTACATACATAGCACCTTGTTTCACAGTGTAGCTGTTCTGGAAAGGTTTTATAATCCGCATTCACTTTGGATGGTGTTTTTCTAATTAATTCTCTCCACTTCCTTTCTTTCTCTTTTGCTGTCTCTCTAGGGTGGCAGCAACTTACGGATTCTGGGCTTGGTAAAGTCAGATGAAGGTTTTTATCAGTGTGTAGCTGAAAATGAAGCTGGAAACGCACAGGCCAGTGCACAGCTAATCATCCCAGAGCCTGGTAAGATGCAAAGGACATACAGAATTGTAGATGTAATTAATGCTATTAGCATAAAAATCCCAAATGAGCAGCTACTATTCTTTACTCCCTCATACTTATCCAGCTGGCTGGCTGTAGTTAAAAGCGTGTCCAGGCTATCAGATAGTTTGAGGCATTTTGTTCACTGGGGCAATTACAAATGCTGGCCTTGTCCTAGAGATGACTCTGGAGGCCAACTAAACCTGCATGAAAAGCCAACAGCAGTGTCTTGGTCTTTATTGGTGGGCTTTATCCTGCTGAAATAAGAGAAGGTGATCATAAATGGGTGAGGTGATGGACTAAAGTAGTCCATAAGCAGTAGAGAATTATATTATACATAGTTCTGCATCAAGCTGTTGTAGAATATTTGTCTTGGGTAAAGGGAAAGAGAAGAAAAAGAAAGTATGAGAAAGCCCACTGACGATCTGTTCTATCAAGTGCAGCCAACCGTTGAGATCAGAAGGTTTGTGTCTATGTGCTGGAAGGATTTTTTTTTCTTTTTTTTTTTTTTGTTGCTCTGAAATTAATAGGTGTTTGGTTTTATGGACTGTACTGTGCAGCAGCCTAAGTGTTTACTGCTTTATGGGTTTTTAAGTAACAGAAAGATGTCTTCATCTTAAGCTAGATGATATGTAAAACATGGATAAAAGCCTTTCAAAGTTTCTGGGTTGTAAATGATTAATGACCTGCACTGGGCTGCAGGTTACACTTGCTACCTCTCATGGGCTATGGCAGTAAGCTGAGAACAAGAGAACATGCTGAAGTGTCGTTCATGCTCCGAGTTGGACTGGGAAGAGCAGAATCTTGGTAGCCCACAAATACTCAGTCGAGACAGCCCTACTGAGATCAATTAACCAGCCTGATCGCTCGTACTGTAGAATTTCTTTGGGAAATCCTTTGAAACGTTTTCACACAGCATCAGTGTGAAGTTTTAAAGCTTTGCCAAAACTCTGGGCACCTGGAAGTAGAGAAATAAGTACGGCCATGGTCTACGTTCTTGTTAGCTGCAGTAGTCTGACTCTTAAGGACCCCTGTCTGAACACTGAGCAGGAATGTTTGCTGAGATCCATCAAAGTTCAGTCCTGTAAGCTGTTGAGTTATGGGCAGTGTTACCCAGAGTGGTTCCAGGCAGTACAGAGGGAGGTGGCACTACCCCGTGGCCATAGCTGACGTCAGCTGGTAGACCAAAGTGAGGAGTAAGCACCACTGGAAGCCTCGGATCCCCAGTTTGCAAAGTTGTCTCCATGCAAATACTTAAGGCAAATGAAAATGGGAACAAGGCTAAGGTTTTTCCCTCTGTTTTCTGTCTTGATCCCAAATGAATGGCTGAACATGGATTTTGCACATCTTTGAAGCTCACCCCCCTCTTGTTCCTTCTCCCTTGTGATTCAGCATCTCCTTTATAAGCCTGTTCTCTTTCTTTTCTCTCCGCTGCCTGAAAGCAATTCCAGTAGCAACTGGGGAATTGTCGGAGACCTCTCAGTCCCTCTCTCCCTCTGCCCTAGACGCTCATGCCACAGACACTTTGCAGCCATGAAATTACGCAGCTTAGTGGGAGAACCGGGAGGGGGGTAAATGGAGAAGAACTGTAATGTCCATAGAGATGTGATTGTTGTTATCTTCCTCCTGCTAGTGTGACCTTCCAGCCTGGGCTCCCTCCTCACCCTGCTTTGCAGGGCTAATTGACTGCCTGAGGTTGGTGGATGGGTATTGGCATCAAGCGGCAGGTATTTATTTGGGTTCCCACTTTCGTACGTGCCCTCCACCCGGTGCAGTGCAGGATCTTGCTGGGTGAGCGTTTCCCTCTGTGCAGTCGCCAGAGGTGACAATGAGGTTACCTTCCCTTAGGGACGAATGTGAAAATGAGAAGGCACTTAAGAACTAGATTCACTGGCAGAAAAAACGTCTATGTGATATTGAGGAAGGCTGGCTGGGATCATCATCCTGCTCAGAAACAACCTGCTCCACTTCAGATCTCACTCTGGGGAGATGCACGGTTGTTTTGCCTTTGGTTTTTGTTTGTTTTCTTTCTGCTTTCTTTTAAGATGAATCTCATATTCAGTGCATGTGCTTGGATTGTATTTACACACATGAACATCTGAAGGAAACAGGCCATCTCCTGTTGTAGTGGGGTTTAATCTGGTGCTAGGATCATCCTAGGGGAAACTGGATAACTCATTGCTGCTCCCAGCTAGTCATTGCAAGTGAAATGCTGTCAGTAAATTTTACGCTCCGTGTTGGTGTTTATTATGTTTGGCATTGGATTAAAATTAAAATAGAAGAAAATGAAAAGAAAATCCTAAAGAGCTACGGGACGCCATTGTAAACTGTCTCTGTTTCCCTTTTTAAGTGATGGATTACTTTTTTCTGGCTATTTAATCAGATCTTCAAACAATGCCACTCCAATTCCTCTGAGACGAAGGGAGGGCCAGCATGCACAGATGGTGGAGTAGCCAGCTATAAATACAAATGAAGCGGTGGGGCTGGCCGTGGCGGGAGGAACGTAGCTCCCTCTGCTTTGATTCTGTTGGGCCATGCTCAGCACGTGTCTGGGGCTCAGCTCGAGCTCCCCGTGGCATCACTGAGTAGCTGGGGTCTGGCCGGGGGGCTCGGGCAGGGGCTCCCCCCTTCCTGGGGCCCGCAACGACCCAGCAGAGCCCACGCTTGCTGTTGGTAGGTCTTTATGAGAGCCCAATGAAATTTCAATATATTGTTTAATAGCTATCGTCCCCTTCTGGAGCTGTTAATGTGGAAGGGAGTCATGTTGAAGGCTTATCTGAGCTGCTTTTTCCTGAAAACCAGGGTCAGATAAACCCTTTATTGAACTAATGATGATTTTACCCTAACAGTGATTTCTACTCCAAACTTATATCAGGGTAAAATAGTCACTTTTTAACTTTTGTGTGTGTGATTCGTAATACTACAGATAGTTTTTGCTTTAAGTTTTGCAAGTAATTTGAAACGTTCAGTGGGTTAAATATGTTGTGTATGTTCTGTTGGGGGATTTTGAAAGTTTTATTGGGATAGAAAAGTATAATCAGTCTGAGTGCTCCTACTACTGTTGTTGTTACGTGGACATGTAGATTCACATCCATTGCTGACCATCACTAACTGTAGAACCTGAAGTAGCAGCACGTAAGTTGGCATTAAAGCAAGACTAAATGAGGTCAGACTGAGACCAAATACACCCCTTGTAAATGCTGGGATGCTAAATTGGAATTAGACAATACTGAAATGAGAAGTGAAAGCTGAACGGGCTATGAGCTCACACAGATAATAGCTTCCGCTTTTAGTATTCCAGATGTGGCTATAGCATGCTCAAAACTATTTTGGTATGTGTTGCTTAGACTGTAAAAAGCCAACGAGCTCCCTGAGAAATATAAAATTTCTGTCCTTTTAAACTGAGATTATGACTGGAGAGGCATTGTACTTCACAGTGCATTATGAACTAGAGTAAAATAAGTGGTGGTAGATGGTCTGCGATACACACATTAGTCAATAAATCAAAGTACATTTGTGGATTCCAGCACACTTGGGGAAAAGGCGCTTGGGATTGTTTCTTCTCCTTTTTCCTTTCTTTCCCATTAACAACCTTAATGTTACCCTCTTAGGAGGAGATTGCTCACCAGTTTGTAACAAGAAAAAAAAAAGAGAAACTTTAAATGCTTCTGATTTCTGTAAAAAACAAAGCAATAAATGAGGCAGATTTAAGGATTTCAGTTCTCATCTCCAGCACACATGTTCTGGGTTTCTCAGCCCTCTCTGCTGCTTGGCTTCCTCTGTTTCTGCTCCCTAACTCTGCTAAAGGGCGATGGACTTTATACGGTCTATGGAAATGTGCGATCATATTGAGCAGGTACCAGGAATAAAGCCTACAGTATGTACTTCTGGTTGCGTGTACAGGAAAACAAATTCTCAGCAAGAAAAAGCAGATGAAAGAGATCTCAGCTGACTGTCTTATTTTTATAGCTGTATAAAACCTGTTATTTGCACACCCAGAAAATGAATAGAGAACAGCATGGTGGTGAGTGATGGACATGCATAACTTCAGATGAGGAGAGCATCCCAGAGGAAAATCTTCCTATAAAGAACTCCCAGACAGTTATTTGCTTTTATGCCGGTGGCTTCTCACGGATCCATCCTTTTCAGATATTCACGAGATGTGTGGAGGGATTGTTTTATTCTAGCAAGTGAAAGTTCAGATAAAAACAGCCCTGAAATAGTCAACTTGTGTATACGGTAGGATAATTATTAGCTATGTTCCTGCAGTAAATTCCTTGCTAGAAAAATCTTCAGCTTAGGAAGACACCCTCTCCCAGAGACTGGTAAAAGTGCTGTAAATGAGTCTTCACTCTTGGCATTCAAGAAGGGATTGCCTGTCCATCCACGAATGATCTCCAGATGTTTGAGGATGTCCAAAGATGGATGCTGCAGGGAGAAAGGGAAGGGTGCAGAGAGCTGAAGCTCGTGGGTGGCCTGGTCCTCGATGTCCGGTCCCCATCGAGCCGGTGTTTCACCCCGAGCCCCGCTGCACGGGCTCAGCTTTCTGTGCCATTCGCTTTGTCATTTTTGTCACGTTCTTTTTATTTTTAATTCCTCTACTTACAAGTTGCGTAGCTCCTTCTCATGTCAGATTTCCAGCTTAGCAGCTAGCAGATTTAACATTTTTGCATGCGCAAGATCTTTGCAAAGACTTTGCATTTCTGTATAATAAGACTTAGCTTGGGAAACCTGTGAATTACTTTTCTTTGCAAAAGAAACAGGGGTTGACTCCATTTTCAAAAAACTTCCTCTCTCCCTGAATTCCCTTTACAAAAACATTCTGTGAGGCACCATTTCCCCTCCCTTTGTTATCGTAAGTATTATTTAGTATTACTTATTCTATAACTTATAATTTAGTATTATTTATAATTACTTCCCCATTAAAAAAACAACCACAAAATAAAATCCATCTCTATTCTAAGAAACTGAGATTATATTGGCATTAAAACATAAGATTTGTATTCCTTGCAAGTCTGTTGGAAAGCCAAACCACGTGCGTTAATTCTGCATATGGTTAGCCTTAAAATTAGTCTGAAATAATACCCATGATTTCAAATATCAGGAAAAATGGGGTTTCTTTTTTAACAGTTGGTAAACCAGTGAAAAAGTAGTGATGAGGAATGCTCTTTACTGGAAATTTTAAAAAGAGGCTGGACAGATATAACTTTGTGCTAATAATCCTGATCCTGCCTTTGCAGAGGAAGCTGGAATGTGCTGTCTCTTCAGTCTGCTCTTTATGCCCTGAGTTAGAAATAGCAAATTTCACACAGCTACTTCGCATTGTGTAGGCAGAGACAGAGCAGAAGAAAGAAGCGAGAGACTATTTCAAGATCCCACTCATAAATTTCAGAGTAGAATTTTTTTTTTTCTCTAATGCAGGGAGTGGTAATTCCACTGGGATGTGGAAATGTATTTATTTTCTGAAGGCTTATTTAGTC
This sequence comes from Aquila chrysaetos chrysaetos, assembly GCF_900496995.4. Classification (NCBI taxonomy): domain Eukaryota; kingdom Metazoa; phylum Chordata; class Aves; order Accipitriformes; family Accipitridae; genus Aquila; species Aquila chrysaetos. The sequence goes on from NC_044030.1 coordinate 86,074,605, forward strand.
ACGTGGTGTGAGTTATACTGCCCGTATGGACTTCAGCTAGAAATAAAAGAGCGTGGGGGCAAATTCCCGCACCGGACCGGGGACCCTTCGCACCGCCGAGCTGATGGCTCGCTCGTTGCCTCTGGTTTGGCCATTGGCGGGTGGCTCTTGGCTAGAAAACTTGTGGTGGCTCTGGGGTGCTCTTCCCAAGGAGGGACACGGAGATGGGGTGCAGCGTCACTCTCCATCACCCACGGTTCTCCAGCACCGTTTGAGCAGACTCAGCACCCTCAAAGTCTGCTTCTAGCTGCGGGAGAGTTTCCCCTGACATATCCTACGCCGTGCAACTCATCTCTGTTTTTATGCTGGAAATGCTGCAACACAGCCCTGAGTATTTAAGATGCTTTGAAATGAAAGAACTCCTGCAAAGTTGTAAATATACCTTAGGGATATGAGGCGTAACCTTCTGTGGGACGCAGCTCCAAGGATGAAGTGCAATGTAGCCCAGACGCGATCATTTATTCCCAAAGGTGAGGTGACAGCCCCAGGCAGTGGGGGCCCGTGGGGGGGCTGTGCCTGGTGGCTCTGGACCCTGGAGGAATTTAATGTGCTGTATCGTCATCCTGTCTGGAGCCCTACCACTGCTGGTGGCCAAAGAGGTGCTTCAGGGGAAAGCGCTGGGAGCAACAAGCGGAAAAAGCACCTGATGCCCAGGGACGGGGAGAAGAATAACCTCCTGAACCATAGCGTCGGGATTTTTTGTGTTGAAACAAGAGATTTAATGTCCTTATTTTGGTATGCACAACTGGTAAGCTGTTCACATTTATTGCACCGCATAAGCAGTAATAATGATGGTAATAGTAAGAATAAATTTTGTTTATATGGTTTTATGGTGGTCTTTGCCATAATATTATGACACCTTACTGGGGATTTATAACAGACGTATGCGAAAATGCAAAATTAGCAGAATATTTTTCTAGTTTAAAAAAAAAGGTTGGTATAGAAAGGCCATCCTAAAAACAGCAGAGGTGCTTAGAAGGCATGTCTGGATAGATGGACTGCAGGGGATTATCTTGGAGGATTTTTTTGAGCTTCCATCTTTGCAGGTCTTTAAGAACAAGTTAGGTAAATATGTGCTAGGGATATTTTTAATCCAGCCATGGGATGTAGGAAAGGATTAGTTGGGTTCATGAGATGATGTCTGGTTCTGTTTTCCATTGATCTAGTGAACATTGCTGGAAACTTTGGACTGTAACGGTTTCTGGAAAGAGGCAGTTAGAGATGCTTGATCTTGTCTTAAAATGCTGATATCAAAGATTGGTGGCTTTGTTCTGTAAGAGCTATAATGGTTTAAAAACCTGACAGCTGGGTTTCTACACCACCACAGTCTCCTATGAAGCTCAGGAGGGTGAGCTTCTGTGCTGGAGTCACTCTGCTTTCCCCCAACTGAGTTAAACCTCGGTGCAGGCCAAATTTTGAACATTTGGACAGTCAGGGAGAAATTCAGCAAGAAAGAGGCCCTGCTCTGGGAAGAGGGGTCACATGAGAGTGTGGTGAGACCAGGTTTCTCCTGGTCTGAAGTCGAAGGTTGCTCCTCTTGCCAACAGATGTATTCTGATGAAATAGGTGTTCTGGGGTGAGATGTTTCTCAGCTGTGCTGGAGCCACCTTGCTGCATGTGAAAGACCTGTGTAAGGTCAGTGCCTGGGGCAGACAGGGAGCTCTCGGGATTTGGGTGAAGGTTTGTACAGCCAGGGAGAGAAGTTCAGGTGAGCCAGAAGCTCCTGGGAGAAATTGGGAGTATTGGGGAGCTCTCATGCCTTTAGCAGTCAACAGCAGATGAGTGCGGGACTGGAAGATTGAGATTTTAGCAGTTGTTTTTGAAGTTACCTTAGTCATCTAAGGTGTCAGACACCGTAAGAACATTTGTGCTTCCCAAACAATTCACAAACATGTTTGTGCTTTCTTTAAAAAACCCCAAATATACAATTAAAGAGTGATCTGAGTACAGAGGTTCTGTAAAGACATGTTAGAATTTTACAGAAAATGCTGTGAAACCTATTGCATGTAAGAGAGGAAGAGCTGTTGTCTGTACTCTAACAGGAACACAACTATGTATTAAAATAGATTTAGGATAATTTGCAAAAAAAGACAGAGAAGGGTAATAATCTCCTATAATGCTATTAACCATTTAAAATCCAGCCTTACCATGATTTTTTTGTCTTTAATAAAGGATATGTGTTGAGAAATAATAATCATGGGAAACTGGAATACAATTAGGGTTTAAGTGGTGTTAATTAAAATATCACTTACTGTATATTGACTTTACATGGTAATGTCAGAATAATCACAAGATAGAATGAATAACTGCACAATTAGTTCTAAGACCTTGAGATCTCTTAGAATTTAATTTGTCAGAATAGGAGAACTGAAATGACTACGTTATAAATATGGAAAGCAATGTACTTTTTAGTCCTGTGTGAGTTTGATGCAGATAACTGAATCTAATGACTTCACATAGGAACTCTTACTATGAAGTATTTCATTGGATTTGTGGGGTTTGGGGTTTTTTTAAACCTTGAAAAGGAGATTTTGGTTTTCACAAGTATTGTGTGAATGACTAGGCTTGCGTACCAGAAAGCTTCTTTTTTTCATGTAGGAATTGAGTGCAAAGAAAACAGGTTTTCACGAACAGCTCATTGAAGGGTTGTTCGTTCAGGTTTGGCATAACCTCAGTGTTTTACGCTTTCATGAGAGCAATGCAACGTATTTATTACACAGTGAAGTAAAGCTGTAGAAAACCCCATAGAGGGTGCCGAGTCAAATTCTGAAGAAGCTCAAATGTGAGGTGAGGTAAGTCTCAGTGTTGCGGCTGTGGGTGACTGCTGCCACCTGGATCTAGTGGTTGTGCATCTGCTGCCCCTCAGCTCTGTGTCTTCTGCTCTCCAAAGGCCGGCGGGTTTGTTTTCTTCCCTCATTTGTGAACATCAGACTTCTTGCGGCTTGAAAGAAGCTGTGAGTGTCTCTATATAGCCGTATATCTATGTAATTGAATTTCATATAGACAACGGCAAAGAGTTGCTGTGCGTGTGGTCTACATGTGAAAGCGGTTTGGGTTTTTTTACATACAGGTTACTTGAGTAGACTGTGAAGATGCCATAGCCTTTTCGTTTCTTTATTTTAAAGGTAACAGACAATTAAGAGTTTTAAAGAGACCTTAGATATATTAATGCACTCAAGTAATAGAGCATTGGCAGAAGCTGATCTTGCAAATGTGGGGGGAAAAAAAGAACCCAAATGAAAATTGCAGGATGCTGCAGACTGCAGCTCCTGCAGGGAGGTCTGCTGTGCCTCCACTGACACTGGTGGAAGGGGATTTACTGTCAGCAGAGGTGACGGCGCAAGTTTCAGAGAAGCCCTGGTCATCCTTGAATGTGCATGTGTAGGCTCTGAGGGTTGGCCATAGGCCAAGATCCTTCTGCCCTTATTTCCAGGGAAATACCCGTGGCCTGAGTTTCAGCGATTTAACAGGAAGTTGTTAGGGGGCTCTACTGGATTTTGCAGCTTGTGGGGGCATAGACTTTCTTCCTTTAAACCACCTCTAAGGGAGGAATTGGGGGAAAAATATGGAGAAAAGCCTTAGAGAGGAAAGACAGACCAGTGCCTAAACTTCTAGTCTGACCCTGGTGTGACAAAGGTTTTGCCACAAACCTCCCAGTAACTCACTGGGATGCCTACCGATCGAATGAGTTCGATAGTATTTGCCTGTTTATGAAAGGTGTCCTAAAACTAACTACATTAGAAAGCATGAGGTGTTTGTTATATTCTGTAGCGGGTCACTGGCTAGGAATTTAAGTTACTTCGGAGTTGTTCACCTCCATATGGCTCGTGTCCTTCTAGCCTTGTTCATTTGGCTGTGTATAGCTGGGTGTTTCATCCTTGGCTTCTGAGTTCACCTGCCGCTTCGCTAGCCAGAGAAAGCTTAATTTTTAAGTTAACTCCTCTCTTTGTCATCTGTTTTCCCCCTTTTGCAGGTGCTCGTTTTTCCCTAAACATAACAGTTTCCTTTAGAAGCGTAGATGAAGTTACACTGCAGAGCTCAGGAGTAATAAGGTCAGGAGATGCATTGTCTGCAGTCCTGAGCGCTGATGGGTTTTTATATGTAGTGCACTACCATGTCACCTTCCCAGCAGAAACCTATTTGCTGAGCTGCCATTTGATCAACGATAAGAAAGGGTAAGAAATAGCTGAATGTGTTTGGTTTATGGGGAAACAGCAAATTAATCTTCAGGCATATTTGTCAGCGATACTAACTTCATAGCCTTGCTCCCTGGCGGAAAGATTTAGGGAAAACAACCCCCAAACATGTAGACACTTACACGTGGTCCTATTTAGGAAACTGCTAGATATTCTATTAGTTTTGCTTTTGTTCATACTTGGGGCCAGTGGTACAGGACGACACATGGAGCATGTGCATGAGATAACAAATATGTGCTGCCAGTATCACTCTGAAGACTAGAATATATTGATTTCATTAGCACCTACAGCTCCAACAATAAAAGCCTGAGAGCTTTGCCTTCCCTGTGTACATGTGTTTGCGTGTGCTCTCCTATGTGTAAAAAGTAATTTTTCAGTGTTGCAAAAGATGAGTCTGGGAAGAGAATTAAAAGACGAAGGGCAAACTTTGGCTCTTCGCCACCTGGAATAAAATCCATTTAATTCACCCTGACTATACTTGTTATAGTGTTAAATATAGACTAAATAGTTTAATATGGATTTATGTAATGAGCTCACAAATTGATTTTGCAGTGCAAGCTCAGTTTAGAGTTTAGGAGCAGACAGTCTCTTGTTAAGATCAAAACATTGCTCCTGCCTTCTGACAATGCCAAGCATGGACTTGGGGACAAAGATGATGATTTTTTTTTTCTTTTCTTCTGGTTCTGATGTTGATTCAGACCTATTAGGACTTTCTCTCTTTGTATGTTTATTTCCCTCTGCAGGATCACAGAGTAATAAGGGGGAAAATAATAATAATAAAAAAAAAAACAACACAAAAAAAAAAGCCTTGTGCAAGCTCCTGAGGGAGGAAGCAGGCACGTTTCTTCTAGGAATGCAAATGTCTTATCTGAGTGACAGGAAAAATAAAAAAGGCAGGCTTCTCATATTCTCCCCCTTCCTCTCCTTCATCCCTCCCTTCTCTCCCATTCCCACCATTAACATTTAGGAATAACTTCATGGCCCGTGTTTAAATATTAATTATTTAGCTCAAGTGATTTGCTAATAATCTGCAGACTGATTATTTCTTGGAAGTTTAGGAGATGAATCCCTGAGATGGTGCATCTTTCATCCACCCCTTCCCCTGTCTGGCTCAGTGGCCTCGGTTAGATGTAATTGTAATTGGTGTCTGGGTTGGGATGACAGTGTCAGCCTATCATTTCAGGGTTTAGAGCTGTACATTGGATAGCCAGATTTGTAATTATAATGTGCTTTACTCCTATTTATATTCAGCAGCATTCTCGCCTTGCTGTTACTTTCCCTGGGAGTAGAAGATTGGGCTGGGGAGGGGATGGCTTGAAAGCAGTGAGAGCCATTATTTGTTCAGAAAACGCCCTGATTCTCTGAGGAATAGAGGGCCAAGGTGAGCAGCCATCAAAAGTTACCATTTACTGTCCTGGAGCATGTACTCTGAAATTGGTCCTGTCAAAATTAAATGTGCTGGCCCCTCCAGCAGGAAAAAGCAGAATTTTCCTCACGTGGGTAGCTGGAATGGCATTATCCGTGCTGCGAGCCAGCGCTGTGCCCTGCTCAGGCTGCTGGGCAGAGGATTTCTCTTATGATGGCCTCGTAAAGATGATTATTTAATGGTCCTGTTTTCCTCAAACGTGTTCTGCTTTCAACTGTAGTTGCAGGACTGCAAATAGAGATATGCAGAAGTCAACAACTTGGTACTACTGGAGTGGAGATCAGCATCAATTTCCATATCTACTGTAATTTTCCTTGCAACAGTAGAAGTTAATTTTGAAAAGGTTCAAGGGTTTGATTAGGCAGAAAAAGTCTCGCTGGCCTCGTCAAGCTGCGGCTACAAAGCTGGTGGCATGTCTCTGGCCAGGACAGCGCTGGTCTGTGCAGCGTTTCAGGCAACTGCTTTGCTAGCAAATGCTTAATTTTTGTGTTTGGGATGTTATCCTTTAAGCCTGTTTAATGTTTTTCTTCTTTTAATTTCATCACATTATTCACTTTGAAGAATTTCTCTTTCTCATGGGTCTACTTTCTGCAAATTCTTTAAGGTAATTCTATTTTCCCCAGAATCGCATCTGCAGCCATCACATGCAGTGTATGGCAACGCTGTCTTCTACCTAATGGGATTTGAACCTGTAATCCCACGAGAGCTGTCCTAATCCTGCCGCGGATTTTTGGGTGAAAGGTGTTTCCAGTTCGTTCTCTTTCATATTCATGGGGCTCTTGTCTGCAGAAAGAAACGGTAGTTAGAGCAAAGACTAGGTTCAAGAAATTCACACATTTCTCCGTTGAATTTCCTAAAGCCCTGCTAAAGAGTTATTCCTTTGCCCCTGTTCTCTAGTTTGGTGAGGAGGTAACTATTTTATACTACTTTACACATGGGACAGATTCAATGTGAGGATGAAAGAGTCCTTGCCTCCCAACAGCACAGATCTGCTTAACCCATGGTAAGGGTTTGAACCGAGACTGCTGAAGTTCCAGGATTTCATCTATCTAGCTCTTTAATCCATTTTAAAAATGTCTTTTTAAAAAAAGAGGGGAGGAGGGGTGATGGCTCTAAAAGCTTTTAAAGCATGTACAAGAAAATTAAATTTGTTGATGTGAAAAAGTAAAGAATATTTTGTAAAGAGAAACTATGGAAAAGAATTTTTTCCCTCTCTCTCCTTTGATCCCAAACTAAAAATATATGTATTTCTGTCCTCTCTGTCCTTCTGTAGCATCATCTGTTGAGAAAGCAGGGAGGGAGGAGGGCGTATACTTGGGCTTTCCCTATGCTTTCTCCTTCTCTTGAGCTTGTGACATCTCTGCGGGCAGAATCTTTTTAAAGATCTTCGAAATACTGTACTCGGAGTACAACTGCTTTGCAGTTACCTTTAGCACAAAGGAATCTCTGATAGCCAAGTGATCGTTCAGAGGTACGCTAGCTATTTACACATACGCTGGGAAACAAAGGGAGAACCAGATTTGGGGACGTAGCTCACGGAACGGACACGGGATGTGGTGTCATTACTGAAGGGTGATGAGCAGCTCCATGGTCTGCCACAATATTTCCCCTGCTGGGGTCACCCCGAGGGCTCCTCCACCAACCTGGAGCCCCTCGTTGTGTCCCTCCCTTCCTCAGGATCAGAGAGGGAGCCTTTGCTCCCTACCAGACCCGAGCATCTCATGGCCGAAGAATGCTGGATAAACTATTGTGCCGTCTGCTGTTCTGGGCATTAAATTAATGTCCTGCATATATAGATTTTTGGCTTACCTATGTTGACCTTAGGCGGCTGTATTCCTGATTTATGACGACTGCCTTGGAATGAATCCATCTTCTTGCAGGACCAGAGCCATGGTTAAGAGCAATGCCTTGGTCTGCTTCTAAGGAATTCAGACTTTTAATACCCTTACACTTATCTTTTTTTTTAAACCAGGATTAAGGGAATCTTAGATATCCTTTGTTTACCTCTTTGTTTTTGCTTTGGGGTTCTTGGTGGGTTTTTCCCCCTGTTATTTGTAAGTTAGCATATGTCAGATTTCTGAGCTGTTCAGAGATATTGACAATTTCATTACAGAAACAGTTGGCAGGATTTTCCCTGCCAAAAGTTAGTATCTGTCCTTCAGGTAGCAACAGCTGTTCACAGTTGTTGTCAGTTAAAACATCTACAGCAGCGGTTTCAGTTGAATAAAGCAAAATTTTGCTAATCTAGTGGTGTGGAAGAACGGAGAAGAATTTTGAAGCATCTGTCACAGCTGTTAACCCGAGAAGGAAACAGGAATTGGGTAAAGAGCCTGAGAATCAGGTGAAGGTGGGTGCCTTTTTGTAATTATTACAAGAAATAGGACAATTAACGACGTGGCTTGCATGGGTAGGGCGCAGAGAGCCTGACCCTGCACCCCCTGTGCTGGTGGTGTGAGACTCCATTTTCTCTTTTATGGGAAATAATTGCTGTCGACCAAAACATTATCTGTCACACCAAGGTAAAGGCAGATGGAACCTGCTGAATTTCATGGCTTAATTAGGATGATGTTTAATTCTATAGATTCCCTTCAGCAGCCGCGATGTGCCCTCAGCAGCGCTGTGTTCAGGAGATCTCCCCACGCACCAGTGGCGGTGGGAACTCCCCTTCTCCCCACAGACTGGGAACCCAGATGTGTAACACGAAGAAATCTTTGCTGCAGTATGACTATCAAATCTGATCATTTTTCAAGCCAGATTATGAAACAATAAAACCTAACTTAATTTCTGTTATCCGTGACCAGATAAAAGTACGTATCTAAGATCGTACATGAAAATTGAATCCTCCTTAAAACAGCTTTCCCCGCAAAAGCCAGATTGCAGTGTGAGAAGCGGCATGGTTGGCAAGATGAATGAAATGCTGTTTGCTCTGGTCAGCATTGGCCAAGCCTCGGGATGAAGTCCAGTCTCCAGTTTTGAGCCCTTCACTGAATGGGACCAGAGAGACACCGGAGAGGAAAGCCATGGGAATTCTGAGAGGGTCATAAGGAGGAGAAAGACCGAAAGAACTGGGAGACTTTAATTTAGGTTCTGAAACAGATAACTGAGAAGAGACAGGATCCCAGTTTGCAAAATTACAAGCAGTCAAAGAAAAGTCAAGAACATCATTTGCCCCCCAAACCGCGCTGCAGAAAGCAGGAGTCGGGGTGCAGAGTACCACAACGCCCCAACCTTTCTGATGGTGAGGCTGGTGAAACATCGATGTGTAAATGGTGCTTCGGGACACTGTGTCTGAGAGGTTATAGCATTTCCATCACTAAATGTTACTAAGAGCAGGTTTTTGACAAACATCTGCCAGGGGTCCGTTGGTATAACTGTCTGCCTGAGGGCAGATGGAGGGATTTAAGGTCTGTCTTTCATGCGGTCCCAGGGCCCTTTGCTATATGTGTTTTCTTAAAAGTCAATGACGACGTATAGCCAGTCTACCGGGAAGAATTATTCTCATTTCTGGCTTGAATTATTCTGATGTGAAGTTGCTCAAAATTAAAACAGCTCTGTGGATTTCAACTACTGTGTTGCTTATATTAGAATCCAGCTTATTATATTTTACTGCTGTTGGTATTTTTGCAAGACTATGTTATTGAGCTAGCTTTATGACATTTATCTTCATGTGTAATTGCCTAGCTCTAGTAAAAAGCAAAATCAACCTGCTGATATCCCAAAATTAAGATATCTTTCTAGCATGTTGAAGGCATGCTTAATAATGCCAACTTTAAACCAAGCTTTTTCACAGAAATATAAAGCCATATAAAAATTAATGTTGCATGTGTAATATTGTGTATTTGCACTACTGTAGTTATCCTGTGCCTTTCAGTACTGAAATCCCATTAAGCCTTGCCTTCAGCATGCAAGAGACAGCTTTATGTTGAAATCTGTAGATAAACAAGAAAAATACAGTCTAAGTGTTATCCTCTAAAGAAGGTTCAGTTTAGCCAGCGGTTTAGTCACTTCGTCTATTTTTTGTTCATAATTAGTGCGGGACAGAGGGAAATGAATTGGTTTGTGCTGTGACGGATGTTTTCCCAAAGCAAGGAGCTGCTCTTGTGTCCATTGGCTTCTCCGGGAAAGCAGAGGAGCAAACGATGCCGCTCAGCCCGGCTGGTTTTGGGAGCAGAGCTGCGCAACCCGGACTGTAGCACGTCACTTCAGAGGAGACGGTTTTAGCAGGAAAAGCCCACGTTTGCACGTGGCTACGGACAGGGGTGGAGCAGGCACGATTTATTCTGCTGTCTCTGGAGCAACGCACGTCCCCTCGTGCGTGAGCAGGGAGCGATCTCCTCGCTCGCTTGGACGCGAGGCTTTGGGCTGAAAGTAGTCCTTGTAGGAAATGTCGAACGGGGGGGATGCCTGCCCGCTGCCTCTTCTCCACCAAGGAGTTTCTAACGGTTTGTTTTGTGGCTTGTTCTAAACCAATCTTCTTGCCTTCTGTAAGGTTTGCAAGTTGCTGAGCGGTGCCGCCTGGGATACTGTGCCCCACAAAGTGTTTGTCATGGAAACCAACCTTTTTTTTTTTTTTCTGTACATGATGCCAAGTGTAGTCCATATTTGCCTGCGGGGCTGCGGCCCCAGGGAGGGGATGGCAAGCTGCAGAGTATCGTGCACATAGCACCCCGCTCCTGGCTCCGTTTACAGGCAAAGGGGGTCTCCTGCGATGGCAGCGTCGTCCGCAGCCACAAGCTGCGGGACAACATCCCTGGGGCAGTGCCCGTCGGGTTCGGAGGGAGGAGGTGGACGTGCCATCGTCCTGGGACCGCGGACAGCCCGCAGCTGCAGTTACGACCGCGTTCACGGGGCGATGGACTACCGCAATTTTCAGTTTTATGCACATGCAGGGATAAATCTGGAACGTGGATTCCCAGTTCTGGGCAGAGGAGGAAGGTATTGCCTGGCATACCTGTCCCCTCCGTGCTCCAATACCTGCGACCCTGCGGTGGCTGTGTCAGACAGCAGACCAGCTGTGAACGCCCTGGGATGGGTTTTCTCACCCTCCTGTCTTTCCTTCAGCAAAGCCCTCCCTGGCCCCGGCAAATCTTCCAGCTCCAGCCATCACTTTGTTCCCCTTGTTTGCACAGCCAGCATAGCCAGGCCAGCTAAAAGAGCTGTATTTGCTAAATATGTGCTTAGCGTCCCCATCGCTTTTCAGGATCCCTCTGTGTGCCACCGCTTTTCCACCGCCGCGTCCCCGGCATCTCATTGTACTCTGGGTCGAGGCCTCTTGAGCCTCCTGGCTTAATAACTTCTCTGCTTCACCATCCAGTATTATTAAAATATATTTAGTATTCAGGGATTTAGATCCTGACCTTCTATAATTATTGACACCTATTTAATTTCTCCTTTCATCCATGGCCAAGCCTGGTACAGCTGCTATGGCACATGTATATACATCATTGTTGCCAGCACAGGCTGATTGGCATTCATGCTTGAGTGTCTTTTTATTTTCTCCTTGGATGCTGGGAGCAGCCTGAGTAGCTCGGAAACTAAAGAGCTTCATCTATTAGGCGTGACAGATTTGTATTCAGCGGTAAATGCCTGACCTTGCTCAAACTCCCTCATCCATTCCCATCATCCCCTCCCAGATGAAAGATTCTGCTTAACTCCTGCTTCCTGTCTGTCGCCTTGGAAACGGGGACGAAGCGATGCAGCCTGAGAGAATAACTAATAAGAAAATATCTCTGGTGTAAGAATAAAAACGCATTGTGAAGAAAGGCGCTCGCCGCAAGCCGACAGGCGAGGAGCTTTCAGGAGGAAGACTTTAGAGGCGATCAAACACGAGGAATGCGGTCGCGTTACCCTATAGTGAAACGGGCTAATAAATGGGCTGAAATGCCAACGCCCTCCTGCTGTGGAACAATACGTTTTAACTTTCCACGTGGGTATGTAACGGAGTAGAGCGCCTGAGCAGTAAAACTTGCGTTTCAGGCTTTGGTGCGGCGTGAGCAGGCGCGGGGGAAAATGCTGCGTGCCCATCACCTGCCATCGCTTCCCTGCCCTTCTCGCCTCGTAACGCTTGGGTTAGCTCACATCCTAACCCCTCACCGCTTCTGGGGTTTTATGGTTTCCCGGGTCAGAAAAAAAGTTTAGGCTTCAGACCAAGTCTGAATTTAACCTGGAAACTCTTTTAGATTCTGGTTTCTGGGAAAACTGCTTTGGGGTGATTTGCTACAAGAGTCAGCCGTTGAACATCGCAGCAAACAATTTTTCTCCTGTGCTGTACGCTCAGTTGTGTCCGCAGTCATTAACGCGTGCGTGCAGTATATATCTACGTGCATTAACAATACTCTGTTAGATATTTACAGAGGCTGCTGTGAACTTAGTGACTTACTGTGCTGGCTGCCTCCAGCGTGTTGGCCCAGTATTTTCGGCTCAACTGTTGCACTGAATTTACTGTCCTGAAGAATCCCGGGTAATAGGTGGTAGGTTTGGCTAGATCTGGGTTTTTTTCCCCACCAGATCTGCTTTACTGCATGTTCTGTATTTGCTGAATGTGACTACGCACTGGACTGACGTCAGTAATCTCCACCAGTTACTTCTGTGTCGATCTGGAAAATGTATGTAATATACAAATATATACATATACACAAACACACACAATTTAATCACAAATCGAATAGTTCAGTCCATTGTAGTAGTTAATATGTTATATCTTCAGTAAGGTCACATGAATTCTGCAGTTCTCGGAAGCGATTCCTGTTGTACAAGGACAGACAGCGCACATGCCGTAACTGAGTACCCGTGGCTTATTTGGGTCATTAGGGGTTTTTTGGGGACGTCGAGGGAGCGCGGGGCCCTGGTTATCTTCCTCTGGGCAGCCTGCTGCAGTCGCTGGCAGGACAAACATCTGTCCCGGCTGATAGAGCCGACGGCAGAAGCTCTTCACAAGGGCTTTGAAATGAGTTTCTAAAGCAATGCAGTGCAGTGGTATGAAATACCATGGGTATTTTATTTTTCCTGGGGTCTGTGCCACCCTGTTATGGTCACGTATGCAAAAGGAGGAAATGTGGAAATTTCATGTGTAGCACGCGCTAAGAGGCCAGAATGACAGAGTGGTAAATCATGAAGGATGTTAAAGTCCCCTAGCAAAAGGTTTGATCCTGGGGAAAATTGTTGAACTGGTTTTTGTAATGTTAAAAAAAAAAAAAAAAAAAAAAAAGTGCCATGCTTATCCTGTGTTGCAATGTTTGCTGAAGTTTCTGATATTGAAATAAGGAAGCAAAAACTATCATAGTTGCTTTATCACAGTGTATTATTTCTGATGGTTTTATTTACAATGACATATTGTAAAGTGGTAAAAGTAATTAAAACGTGTCTGGGAAAAAAATTGCAAAGGAGTAAAGGAAAGAAAGAGTTAAAATGCTTGGGAAAAGAAGGAAAATATGACTGTAGACTTATTGCAAGGTGATGTTCCTGATTAAATAGATTCTACCTATAAAATCAGGTGGGAAATGCTTAAGATGAGTAGCTGGGTTGACAGAGTTTAGAAAGGTGAAGATGGATCATTTAAAGCAGGGTAAGAGAAAACGTATGTGTAGGTTTGCAAAGCAGCAGGTAGTTCTCCTACCATTGACATGACTGTTCTCCAGAAGGGAAGGAGAATGTGCTGGGAAGGAAAACAAAACAGAAAGGAGTTTTTATTAAAAAACCCCACCCGGTGATCTTAAGTATCACTAGCATGGAAATACTGAAAGGAGAGAAGAAATTAAAATATCTGCATTTGACTGGATAGAAGTAAAACACCATAATATTGTGTAAGGCTTTAAGCTCCTCTGGTCTTCCACATAGGATTTCTGGAGGGAAGCTATAGGTGGACTGAGCAAACTGCGGAATTCAGGTAGTGGGGAGTTCAGATATTTCGACACTTATTTTCAGCCTAAATCTTGAGTGAGAAAATGGAAGCTGTCTAGAAATGAAGACTGTGAACATAATATATCGCTCTGCTGATGTTAAAAAACGGCAAGTGAGCAACTTCTGAAAGTATTAACCAACTTGGCTGATACTAGCAAGAGGGACGGGGCAGGCAATCTGACATAGGTATCGGTTCATAATGAATTACAAGAAAGGAGATGCGATAGCTGCAGAGGGCTCTGTGGAAGACGGTGTCTTGAGAAACCAGCCTGATCCCCTTACTCGACGCGATTGCCCATTTGATGGAGAGCACCACGTAGGTTCTGGTACGTGGAAGTTGCTCGACTGCAGCTGCCTGACGTTCTCGTTCAAAACAAACACTGTTCACTCTCAATATAGTATATGTTTAATGGACTAAAAATTGGCTCTTGACTTGGGAATCATCACTGGGTGGGTATGTCGGTGGTGGCATTAAGCAGAGATTGTCATTGGGCCTGATGCTGTTCAGTGCTTAAGAGCAATTACCTGAAAATAAATATGAACTACTTATTACTGGAGTTAAAAGGGTTAGAGACGGACACAAAGAATGACTTGGACAGTTGAGCAAACTAAGCCTATTCAGATGATGTGTTTTAACTACAGCCAATTGCGAAATAATATATATAGGAATAAGCAAGCGGGCAATACCTAGAGAAATACTGCGGAGAGCAATCACCCTGGAAAGGATGGAGGAGGAACAATGCATTCAAACAGGAATCCCCATGAGTGCTGTGAAGGAGAAGGATAATGCATTAATTTGGGTATCTAAGTGGAGGATTAGCGAGCAGGAGGAGGGAGCTGCTGTGATGCCTCCCCACAGCACTCTGAGACCACCTCTGCAGTCAGGGCTGGGTGTCTTTCTCCGAGGGGGGGTTCAGCTGGCTCTCTCCAAGATGCCTTTCAGCTACACGCAAGTCCTTTAAACACAATACTGGGCACAGAATCCGTGGTGAGTCCAGTGTTATATTACTGCAGAGATGCAACCCTGAGGGCTGCCTGTTGGGAATATCTAAACTGTGTTTGGAAAGTGAGCTTGGCCCAGCAGAGAGAATAGATGTCTGTATGGTGAGAGAAAGTACCAAAAAATGTTTTACTGAATTGATTTAAGCTAAAATGCTTTCATTTAATTAGCAAAAATGAAATTAAGTTTAAATGAAATGAATAAAATTTGATTTTTTTTCTGAAGAAAAATGAAAAATTTCCAAAAAAAGAAAAAAATTCAGGTTTGTAGAAATTCCTATTTTTGTTGGAACTGCTTTCAGACATTAAAACTCATTCAGATGGGCTTTTGGAGAGGAGGGGTGTTACTGGTGGATGGAAAGGTGTTTTCTTTTTCCAGGCGGCTCAGTGGGATGGCTAAAAGGTGTATTTTGCTCTTCCTGTGTTGCAACAAAATTCATTGTTTGTATTGATAGATTAACCAGAGTGTAGGTAGCTGGATTAGACAGAATGCATTCTGTGAGACCAACTGTGTGGAGGAATGTGATTGTCACGTTTAATGAAGTGTAGTGTACTCTCATCTATATGATTATTATTTTTTTAAACAGGGTACTGAAGATGCTATTATAGAAAACTCTTCTATTATGGAAATCTCTGAAGAGAAAGAGGGGAAGGAGCTGTAGTTGATGCTAACAGAAGGGAACTGTTGAAATAAATAAGTCCTACTAAAGGTTTAAATTAAAGGAAGAAAAAAATGGAGATGCACAAGTACATTTGCAAGTCTGTTTGTAGACAGCTGCTCCTTTACAGAAGCTGTAATGCAAGGTCTGTGTAACCTTGACAGAATTTGCTGGGGCAATCTCTGTATGAAGAGGAAAACACTTTTCCAGTATGTTAGTCGCACCCTGGCTTTCCTTCAACATCAGATATGCATGAGTATTTTCCCAGCATTTTCTCTTTTGTTAAAACTATTGGGCTGTATTCTGCTCTACACATGACTTGTTCTGATTTTTTACCAGGAGCTTTGTGCATCTTTTTGCTGTAGCAGGGAAAGGGAAAAGAGCAGTGTCCTCTGCTGAGCCGTTTCAGATCCGCCTGGGTTGGTGATATATTATGGATGCTGGATCCAAAAGCATGCTTGTTTGTTTTGGCTCTGCTTTCAAGACCCTTGTGCCACAGAATCAATATTGTTTAATGTCAGTCTTGCCAGCTCTTCCTTTCTTTTGGGAATGAAATTAATTTTCTTCACCTTGGCATGTATAGGACAACAGTGTCCCCCCTGACCTACCGCTTGAGCGTATGCAATTATCCTAAGAGCGGAGGTTGTGAAGGAAACAGCCTTTAAAGCATTAGACATAGCGGCTTTAGGACGTTAGCAAGCACTAGACTGAGGCAGTTCTCCCATGTTGCTACCCGGTTTCTAACCTCTGTTGGGTAGACCAAAGGTAGGTATTTTCCTTTCACTGAAGACTTTGTTGGCATAAAGCCTGCGCTCAGCTGGTCCTTCATAACTGAAGAACATCCCCTTCCATGTCAAGACTCCTTGGTCATACCACACAGGGCATACCCGAAACGCATGGGTTTTATCCGTGATTTGTTGGCTTCATCACGCAGAGCATGGGGCTTGCAAAGTCTAGAAAAGTAGCGTTTAGGATTTTTTTTCTTGTAATCTTATAAATTATCGGTACTTGATGAGGTGGAATTTTTAACATGCAATGTGAAGCAAATGGATTGCAAGCTGACCCTTAAAAAGCTGTTTGTAATTCACCCCCCTTCCCAGCTCTTTTTAATCTGATCTAAATCTTGATTATCAGAACTATTCTCTTGCACCTTCAGTAAGTTATCCATTTCCATTGCCAGCCCTGGAGTGGTAGGTTTTTTTTGTTTTGTCTTTTCAGTTTAGTGTGAATTTCCTGAGGTTGGAAAACATAATGCTCTTTGCTGTAGATAGATTATTTTCTTATCAGCCTCTGCTGATTTCTATTCTAACACTTTGTTTTTTGCCATCATACCAGACTTGGGAGAATTATTCTAGTGTGACCACTGTTTGAATGTACTCTTTGGTCTACTCCCGAGTTTTGCCGGAGGCAGTTTGTCTGCCTGCCATTTCTTACATTACCCCGATGACCTCAGAAAGAAAGCACAATCTGTAAAGCAGAAAATGGTATACTGTTTAAAGGAATGTTTTGCATTAAGCAAGTCTTACCTTTTTTTTTTTTTAAACTTTCTTTGAAAAAATGAATTTGAAACTATATCAAACCACTCACTTTTCATTTAGGGGACATCACATAAATCCAGGCAGTTGTAGTTATGCTGAAGAGTTTGTTATTTTCTCCTGGTGTGGTATCTCCATTCATAAGGAGAGAGGAGCAAACATTTTTACATGATGTCTTTTCCTCAAGAGAACTGGGTGAAGTTCATTATGACTTACCTGGAGTAAGACATTGTATGCAAAATAAATTTGGTGCATTTTACACCTGTCAGGAAGGGAATACAGGATCAGAGCCCCGGTTTTCTCTCTCCTGCGCTGGAGCTCACATAGAGCTGGTCTCGGGGCGAGCGAGCCTCAGCAATTCTTGCTTTTCCTTGTGCCCGTCTAAATAACCCAGAGTGGTTGCAGCCGAGGATCCGTCTTGCCACTTACCAAACATCACTCAAGTGTGTCTTTTTGCTCATGTTTTCTACTGCCTGCACAGGTTTATTTTTGTCGCTACATCGTTCTTGCCACGTCCGTATATTGTCGAAGATTTCTGTCGAAGCTATATGTAGGCATAGGAGGGGTATGTTAAGTATGGCCGTGTGTCCAGTCAGTTGTTCAGCTCGGTGATGCGTCACTTCTCCAGTTTCTGTCTGTTAATTTGCCAGAAGTGATAAAAAAAGCTGGAACTCCCTTTACCTGTACTGGTTTCTGCATTCCCTACTGAGAATTAATTGACAGTAGGCAATTAAATGAAGGCATATTAATCCAACATAATGTAATTATGAGAAGCTTTATCTCTTTAGCTTCTTTCTAATAAATTATTAAAGGCACATGGCTTAATACTGCGTTGTGAAGGTCTCTGCTGATGGCCACTGTCTTAAGCTGGGGTGGGATGCAATCCTTCTTTGCCATCGGAGCGGGGCTTTGTTTCACTGCTTTTCCAGCTTGCCTCTCACCGTTGCAAAAGGTGCACCACGCCAGAAGACTCACAAGCAGTAGGTGTGTACAATAGGTTCTAACTACAATTTTAAATCCTCTTCTGTTCTCACTTATAGATGTCTCTGGCTGCAAGATGTAGCTGTGTTATGGTATCTGCCCGAGATACCAGCTGGGAGAGCCAGCACAGATTGCACTGCTGCACGGACGCAGGTCTTTGCCTGGGCTAATGCAACCTTCTCACTAGTTGAATAAGTAGATGTGGATACTATAGTGATGTGGTTATATTGCTTTGAGTACGTTGAGGGTTTCTACACAACACTGCGAAGGGTAGACATCCTTAAGCGGTTATGGGATTAGGCCCTTTGCGATGTAGTGTTACGCTTTCTGTGAACCAGGCTATGTTTCAGCACTGTAATAAGAAAACACAATGTGAGTATATAGTTAGTGTTGTCCTCTGTCCCTTTGTGATAGTAACAAACATAATATATTCATTTTCATGTGGACTTGATGACTTTCAGCCAAATATGCATTAACGGCACCAGTTGGTAGGATTTGTTTCAAACCTTGGCAATGCCCTGTTTGAAAACGATACCCGCTTTTAATGAAAACTTCCCCCTTCCCTTATTGCTGCGTATGAGCGATGCCAGCAGAAATGGAATGAGATTTAAATGGCTGTTTTCTGCTTTGTAGAAGATGGTTAGCATGCAAGAGAATAGCAAATGTTTGCCAGCAACATAATGTGTTCCCCAGAGAACCAGCTCCTGCATAAGTTAGCAGTCTTCACATGGAAAGGTAATGCTGTATAGTAAGCAAACCAAAATGATTTTGCTGTCTTGCTCTGGCTCTTACATAGGACAACCTGGAGCGGGTAGAGGGCAGGTTTGTACATCATCAGCTGAGGAGGTGCAAAAACCCAAAGCTCCTTTGGAAAGGAGGTAAAAAGGGGAGAATTGTGTGGCAGCACCGTGATAGAAATGAAGCTAATGGCTCTTCGGGGCTGCAAAAAGAGCAGCAGCCTGTCATTGTTTCAGGCCCTTGTGGTGGATTATTTACATGCAGATCAGCCCCAGCATGCTGTGCTGAATTGCTCCTGTATAGAATAACTCAGGCCTTCAAATCACTTTGAACAGCTTGGACTGGAGCTATAGATTTCTGCAGGCCTCTCTGCTTGATTACATTTCTGGTTGGATTCACAAATTTATAAAAATAAGTCAGTTCATTTATTTTGGGCCAAATGGAATAGACGTGAAGGAATTTTATGTGTCTGATTAAAAAAAAAAAAAAAAAAAGTGTTCAAATGTAATGATTACCTTGAATTTTGAGAGCTCAGACCCGCTGCAGTCGGGACGAGCGTACGACCCCACATGGGCTCTGGCCACCACGTGAAGCTGTGCTGCTCGTTAACCCCATAGCTCTCGTTTACCTTGTGCTTGGCATGTATTTTTGCAGGCTTTCTTAAGGAGAAGCGCATGAAATGGTTTCTGTACTTAGATTTTGATTTAGTATTCTCGTGATCAGCCCCAGGTAATTTCCTGCTTAGAAACCAGCACAGCAGAGCGACACAAACGTGCGGCCTCACCATTTCCAATCATGTGGATGGGAATTTGTTCTTTTTCTTCTTGTTTTTTGTTTTGTTTCTGTTTACAGGAAATGTTGATTTGGGGCTCATTTTTTCTCTATCATCCTGCAGAACCATTCCTAAATATCGTTTCTGCATTTTTGTTTGTTTCTTCTTTATCAAAGTAGTTTTATTTAGTCAGCGAGACCAACGTGAGCTGTTATCAAAAGATGAGTAATAGCGTGAGCTGCGGGACACATGTAGACTCCCTGTTATTGCTAAGCCATCTCCGTGAGCCCTGTCTCACGTCTGCTTGCCAAGTGCTGGATCAAGTCCTGACCAAGCCACCTCCCTTGATGCCATGTGAACATCTCCTAAAATGCAACTCCTGCACTGTACTACTTACTTTTCTCAGCAGTCGTTATTCCAACACGTAGGTGGCTTTCGTAAACATCTCCAAGACTTTTTCTGGCTGTCTGTTGTCATCCTTATTTCTTTCTACAAGGAGAGCCCCAGGCTGGAACTGCTTAGGAAGGCTCTGCCTGGCAGCAGCCCCCAGGGAGGGACTGATCTCCCACTCGTGACCCCACTTTGCGTTTCCCATCCGCGGTAGCAGGGAAAAACTTCTCAAGCAGTAGGAACCTCCTCAGGCTCCAGCAGGATGTTCTTCCATGCTTGTAATAGCCACCAGGATGGTATTTACTCTCATTATTAGATATTTTTTCTCTCATCCTTCCCTGTCTCAAGGAAGCTTGAGGGCTAGTGTCTTTCTTGCTGTGCTAAGATATATTCCTCTCTATCAAGCTGTCTTATTTTCAGAGAATACACCTCTAGTTTTCTAAGGCTACTGTCTGAAGACGATGGATGTGGCTCCTTCTCAGGAGTGACTTCCAACGGCGCAGGTAATCACCAGCGCGTGCTCCTTGCCTTTGTTCTCATGGGCTTCCAGCTCAATGAGACAAATTAGCTGCTCCTTATGGTTACTAGTTGCTAGCCTGACATTTCTGAGCACACGACATGGTGTGACCTTTTTACATTATAACATATGATAAAAGCTTATTTATGGGTCTTGAATACCTGTAAGATACATCTTGCACTTTTTCAGCTCCTCAGGACTTGGCATAGCAATCAATTATTGGGTCTTTGTACGAAGACCCAAGAAGAAGAATCTTTTTTTATTTTTCCTCATCTATTTCTTCAACTCCAGGGTTTGCACAGACAGTTCTCCAAGTCTTTCTTTTCTTTCATGCTTACGTGTCAATAGTTTTTGTGGAGAATATATCACCCATATCACCTGTACTGTAATGATCTTTGTTACCACAATCTGCAAGGAGTCAATGAGTTTTTAAGAAGGGGTGGTTTTTTTTTTTTCCTTTCTTTTAAATGATGATTCCTTTTTTCTGCATAAAACATGTTTCTTTTTTTCTTTTACATAAAAATATCCATTGTGTTTCCATTTCTTTTCTGGCTTCCTTGCATTTTCATTAGCTTAGCTTGCTATGCTAGTAGCACTTGAGTTCTCAGAATTCAATATCAATTGTAATTTTAAAAAATATAAATTCCTGATTTATATTCTATCCCTCTTATTGTATGGACTCATGGAATTCAGTTTTCTCAGCCAGATCCATAAAAAGATTTTCTTAAGTTCTCAGAGTTCTTGAATCCTTTCAGAAATGTGTTTATTGCTTTCTCCTTCCAAAAAATACTCATCCCACTTTAAAGTCTGAGTAATTTGTCTCTCTTGGTAAATAAAACATGAAAAGTTTATTATCATTTTAGAAGCAAAAAATATGTTCCCAGGACTATGAAATCTTTAGGTGAAGAAAATTCCATTATTCCTGTAGTCATTCAGCCAGAGAATTTCCATTTTAAATTATGAAGCTTGCAGAAAGACACAGGAAGGAAGAAAACTGCAGGTTTCATCCCTATTTCGCTGGGCATCCTTTCCCACATTGCAGAGCAAGGTTTCAAGCCAAGATTAAACCTCCATAAATGTCTGGACATCTTAGACAACTTGTTTTACGCACCATCTTGCACCGTGGAAGCGAGTTACTTTCTGAGAGGTTAAAGATTTCAGTGGCACAAACGGTGCTGCTCTGGGTTTGAGCTGTTGTAGCCTCTGCTGAAGAGTGTTGGCAGTGAAATATTTAGTTCCATTTTCCCATCAGCGAATCGCTGGAAAATAACTCCGCTGACAGGGTTGGTGATTGTTTACATCTGACTGCAATCTTTGGTGAATCATCTTTCATAAGTACTGTGGGGAAAAAATTATTTATTTTTCTGTCATCTTAACTGCAGCTTGAAATACCTCAGCTGAAAAACTTTCTTGTTCTTGAAGCAACTTAATCATGTTTTGTTCCGTTGCTTTGTTTCAACTTTTCCCATTATAATGCATGCTATTAATAAGAGGGACGTATTGAGCTATTTCCTTTCTCCACTGAGGTTTCTCCAGTTGCAGCCTCGCCGTTAACGCTCTGTCTGGGGCCGCTCGTTGTTAACGACGGCAGAGCTGATGAGAGTTGTCCCTTTTCTGCGAGCGTGAGAGGAGATGCGAAGGTAGGATGCTCGCGTTGATGGGGCTGATGGAACCGGAGGCTTGTTTTGATGCGGGATCCTCCCGCAGCTCTGGGTAGCAGCTCCCGCTCCCTTTCTCCTTGAAAAAACTTCTAAAGGTCTTGGGCTCATCCGAATGCAGAAACGTGTCTGTCTCTCTTTTATCTCAAATTTCTTCACAAGACAGGGAAACCACTTCTGTCTGGCTCTGAATAATAACGTAGAGCATGGAGAGCCCCGTTGATATCAAAGTGTTCGCAGTGTAAGCACAGTTCAGTATGAATAAGGCTATCATAATTCATGCCTCCAACATCAAATGTTTTACTGTAATTTTTAATTCTTTATAGATTTACATAGGCCTACTTTGTACCTTTGAAAACAACAAGGAGTTTGCCCTTGACTTCAGGCCAAAGAGGTGCCCAATCATACTAAACAGACTATTTTAAACTGAGCTGTAGAGGACTTAATTTTTTTTTTTTTTTTAATTTTTTTTATTAAGAAGTTTGTTTTCTCTGCATGTTAGAGGACTATTCCCTCTGGTAACAGACTTAATGCAGGAGAATGTAATAAACTAAGAGCAAATTAACTGTGTTATTCTAAATTCTCTTTCCTCGTACAATCAGTCTTGTGATTTTCAAAGGAAATGGTATAAAACTTGCAAGACTAATAATCATAATTATTATGAATAATGAATCCTGAGATGTTATTACACAATAAAAACACACCCTCCCATGCTGTGTC
Organism: Aquila chrysaetos chrysaetos; assembly: GCF_900496995.4. Classification (NCBI taxonomy): domain Eukaryota; kingdom Metazoa; phylum Chordata; class Aves; order Accipitriformes; family Accipitridae; genus Aquila; species Aquila chrysaetos. Next base: position 86,097,134 of record NC_044030.1, read on the forward strand.
TTACTGTTCAATTATTTAAAGCTCCCTGACAATTATAAACTCGCTTTAAGTCTGTCGTCTTATGTGATGAGGAACCATAACCCCAGCCACAGCAGCTTGCTTTTTTTTTTTTTTTATCATTGCAGTTCAAAATAAAATTGCATTTAATATTTCAAAAGGAAGGTTTCTTTCTTTAGTCCTTCAATTTTTTTGCTAAGAAATGCTATTTTATTTCAAAGCATTATCCAGGAGAAAAAGAAAGCAAGCAGCATTTCAAACCAAAGCGCTTTGATTAAGTTCTGCAAGGAACAGAGCTGAGGGAAGAGCATTGTGTTCTCAACTTCTTAAAAAAAAAAAAAAAGTAACTGTACTAAAAATCTGAATTATATATTAATATTTGCCAAAGTTGGTAAGAATTCTGTTGATACAGCTTATAGTAGCAAGCCCTCTGTAGCAAACTCAAACCACAACATGTCAGAGCTGCTCAGCTTTCCAGCGCTAGTCAGCCCTGGCCAGGTGCTGCAGGTATCTCAGCAGCCCCACAGGCAGCAACTCTCCCCAATTTTTCGAGAGAACCAGGGATGTAATAGCTTTCATTATTCAGGAAATGTTTACTATAGCGGTGAAGGGTCTGTCTTAGATGTTTAAAAAAAAAAAAAAAGAAAAGGGAAATTTTATGTACAGGTTGTATAGAGTTGTGTGTAAAGAGTGATTTTATTTGGGTCTCTCTGCCATCTATTCTATAGTCTATTCTATACTCTATACTATTCTAATGTCTCAGCCTTGCTTTGCAGTCCCTCCAAAATCCCCCGAGCCTGCGCTCCCAAACTTCATCTCTGTTTTACTCTGAGCCTTTTAAGGTCTTTCAGGGATTATTTATACAACTTGCAGTACGCAAGAACAGACGTACTTGGGCAGACCGAAGCCTCTCCTAACAACCCTTCACAGGATACCTGGGGAGAAGTGAAAAATCAGGACGGGCTTCCCAGAAGACGCTGTCGTGGTTGACCGTCACCCATTGCTTCTCCCCTTGACGGTGCCCATCGGTGCCGTCCCGCACGGGAGCTCCACTGGCGGGTCCTCTCCCTGCCCGCCTTGGCTCTGCCACCTGCGGGTTTTGTGAGCTGTTTTGGGTGGCCCCCAGCGTTCCTCGGCGCAGGGTCAGCCTTGTGCACCTGGGGGACATCAGGGTCTTCCTCACTCTCACATCTCAGGTGCTTACTGTGCCCATTTGTCCAGGGGGAATGGGAGTTTTTTCTTCAATAAAGTGTAACTTTAACCAAAATAATGCTTTCCAGACGCCCATGCAATCCTTCAGTAGAACTATTTCCAGATCAAATTTTGACTCAGTAGCTCTTAATGTAAAGTAAAATAATTTCAACATTTTTTTTTTTTCCCCTGTACTGAGTAAAATATTTCTCCCATTAGATCTCCCATATCCTTCTCACAAAATACTAGTGGGCGGTTCTCGTGAAAAATTGCAACCTAATAGGTGAGAAAAGGCTTGAAAATTACAAGTGATTGAAGAGAGAATTAGAATGGCAGAAAGCCAGTAATTTTTAAGATGCTACCGTAACTACCACTATTATGTATAATTCTTTTTAAGTCTATGGCAAAGTAGATAATGTTAACAAAACTATTAGTATCACTACACACCACTATAAATATCATTCCTGTTGTCTCAGAGTAACTGCTTTTCTAATGGGGCACAGTGGGTTTCATTAATGTATAGATTAGTTCTGCTGGTTTCTTGCTTTTATCTGTAAATTCAATATCCTGGAAAAAAAACTTACCTTAAGGAATATGTAACATATTACTGTATTTTTTCAGTGCTTTGTACTACGATAATGGTCTCAGAATTAGTATTCAATCCATCTGATTGCTATTTTTTTAAACTGGCTTAGGTGGGGAGATAATTTTTAGAAAGGAGAGGGCACTAAAATCTCTGCTGACTCTTTTTTTCTTGTGGCAGCGCAATCTGCCGTTGAGCTTTCTAATAGGTTTATTATAGATTGGAGGCACTAATTCTCTCAGGTTGGGAATCCTCTTAATTACTAATTTTGTTACTCGTATGGTGGAACAATTGTTCTGGGAGCAGCGTAACCGATGAAGCCTGCTTTCCTATAGACTTGCATCCTACGAGCCTGGGCTTTGAAATGACAGTTGTTTTTGCTGGGGTCCTTTTCTGACCCCTTCTTCCACCTCTGGACCACATCTCGGGGTCCCGGCAGGTAAAAATGCAATTAGCCCCACCTTTTTTGATGCCCCTGAGTACCACTTACCAAGAAGGCAGCTGATAGGGGAGCGAGTTTTGGTTCCAAGCCCATATATCAGGCTGTAGAGTAACTGGATTCCTGTTGACGGCTTTTGATCAGTGGGGACACCGCACCCAAAAACTGATTTTCATTAAACTCATGATGACTTCCTTTATTTGAGATCCCTAATCGCTTGAGGAGTTTGGTTAGAATTAGCCAAAATGCAACACCTGCCATAGAGGGTTTAAAAGACAGGCAGATGGGATGATCATTAAGCTTGCTTTCCTTAAAAAGGAAAGTTAAAAATATAAAATGGCAAAAACTGCCATGAAAGATGATTTCATACAGGGGTTTCAATCTAGGGCTTAAATTTTTGGTTTTAGGGATAAGGACTTTTACTATTTTTGTGTCTGGCCATTCTGATAGCCAATGAAATATTTAATTTTGCATTCAGTCTCTCTTTAGGACCAGGTAGGGCCAGTGCTTCAGTCTCCTGCAGTTTGGCAGCAGCTGTAATTTCACTTCTCAAAGCCGATGGACCCCAGAGGGCAGATTACAAGACGCCCTTTGGTGTTTTGCCTCTCTGGTGTCCATCAGTCTTTTGAGTCTTGGCTGGGCAGCCCCTCGCCTTGTTGGGACAGTGACTGTTTCAGTGCTTGTATTATATATTGTATAACAAGAGAGCTGAGACTCCTACGGCACTGTCCTTCTATCCCCTCCCTCTGCCTGCCCCAGGCTTGGTGTGGACTTGGCGTCGTTGTGTACTTTTGGGGAGAGAAATGCTGGATGTTGTGGATCGGGTGCTGTAGGCGTAATGAACAGGATGCTCTGGGAGCAGACTCTCTCCAGCGTTACCCAGGACTGGGAAGTGATGCCATTTTTTCCCCCCTGTTTTAGTGAGACCATTGTTTTGCTACGTATTATATTTTATGAAAATTGAATTATTTTCTATTTTCTATGACACTTTCTTCCCCCCAGCACAGCAGAAAACAGCCTTCCCATCTCACCTCTGCCCTGTTCTTAGCTTAGGAAATTGCAGGAAATTTCTATGGAAGATGAAATAGCAATTAGTGCCTTGTAGCCCCAAGCCTTTGGGGTTGTGAAGTACACGTTTAGCTCATTCAACCCGACGTGGAAGAGGGGTGGCAGGCTGGGAAGGGAGGTCCAGCATACCTGTCTGCCCAAAATTAGTACGTGCACCAGGACAAGTTTAGGGAGTTTATATGGACTCTTGCCGAGTTAGATATGAACAGAGTGCCAGGTCTGTCTCAGCAGTAATAGCTATGCCTTTCGTGAGCTCCTGAAGGTATCGGCACGGTGGGGTGCTGAGCCTGCCCGCTTACCTCGGAGGTAACGGCCGGGTCATCTGCTGATTGTGAGAACCTTTTACTGTTAAAAAATTACATCTCCACAAATTATTCATATGCCGGGCGCAGTCATATGGTTTATTTTTAAGAGTGTGGAAGGTCAAAGTAACTGCAGATCTTTCTCTCTTAAAAGTGCTATCCTTGAGATACCTTGGTGTGCAGCACGCATCACACACAGGGCACCTGGAAGTTTTCCAGCTCCTGGATGATTTTGCTTACTCTGCTGAAGATTCGTAGGCTTTATTAAACCAGTCATTTCTATGATACAGGGAGAGGAAAAAAAAAAAAAACCCACGTACAGGTCTCTTATCCTGCATAGGCATTGCCTTTCCTTTACTTTAAATGCATCCTCGCCTGTTAAGGCTGCTGCTCTTTCGTGGCAGACTTCTTGTCTCACTCCTGGAAGATGCTGTTTGAGCTCTTGGTGCTTTGATGAGCAGCAACGTAGATCCCAGTTGAGCTGTGGGATGGCGCCGGGCGTGCTGATGTACCGTTGTGCCGAGATTGCCACCCGGCCCTCTGCGCCGTCACGGCTGCGCTGGCCCTCAAAACTGGTTTTCACTGCTGGCTTGTAGGCTGGTTTAGGCTGCTGAAGAAATAAGGGTTATGTGAGTGTACCATCTGTCTGTTGATCTGGGTGGCCATCTGTCTGCCTCTGCCTCTCACCGTCCTTCCTCTCCTTTTTAGTTATTTATTATCGGTTGGGCAATTTAAAATGCTTAGAGAAAGGGCGAAGATCAAAGATTTTGAATCCCTTTGAAACTGCCGGGTGGGCAGAGAAGGACCATCCGAGTCAGTCCTGGAGGTGCAGGAGGGAGAGCTGAGCTGTTCCCACATCCCGGGGTGGTGGGCAGCTGTGGGAAAGGGAGGGGGGGTCCCTCCAGGACCCCTCCATATAGCTTTGCTATCGAGCACTGGAAACATCTGGGGGACGCGGAGCTTTTGGAGCTGCACCGTGGGCCGTGCATCTGCGAGTTGGCTGATGTCCCGGCTGACCCTGTTCCTCTGCTGTTCTCTCCCAGTGTCTCGCTGAAGGTGGTGGCACATGCCTCGCAAAAAATGGAAGCGTTCAAGAGCTGTCCGGATTATTTAAAATCTCACTTTGCACTTTCCAGGAAATTTGGACTCAGATGTTTCTCTTCTCTTTGTTTATTTTCGAGCCGGATGGTAGCATTTATTTCATGCAATTTTACACAGAGCATACAATAAAATGATGGGCCGAATAGGAAATTCAAAGTGACTGAATTGATGTAATTCTGATGTCAGGAAAAAGGTAGTGGTAAGAGCAAAGTAGTTGTGGCACCTGGGCAATTGCAGATGGAAAAAGACCTCTTAGAGCCTCATCAGTCTCTTTTGATACTTTCATTTTTATAAGATCTGAGCACTTCACATTACTGAATTTACTTACACCTTGACTCCTGTCTCAAGCTAAGTGATTTGGGAGCTTTTTTTATTGCCTGCCTGCGGAAAGCTGTATGTTGTAATTCACGTCATAAAAAAGAAATGAAAAATAAGCATGATTATTTCATTGTGCAAATGCGAAAAGATAATAGCAGTGCAAGAGAGATGTTATACGTTATGCTGAAGATCTTGCTGAGCTAGCAGTTGAACCCGGGACACCTATAATCCAGGCAAAATACCTTTACTACATAGCCGTCATTCTTCTTTCCTGTCTCTGGTTTGGGCTCTGTGGTTGATATGCAGATGGTTTCAGTGCAGGTCAAAACCAGTCCTTTGCAGATGAATACCGTTTGCAATAAAGCAGTTCATGAGTTCATCTTTGCTCTTCCCTTAGTTTTTGTGTGGCCAAGACATGGCAGATGCTCAGCAAACCAGTTGGCAGGTTTTTGCAGGTTATTGAGGCACCTAAGAAGTGTTGCGGACCATGGTTCCGTTGAGGAGCTGAAAATACCTTCTTGGGAAAATTGCTGTAAAAGGCTTGATTAATTTATTTCTCGCTTCATTCTGGTGTGTAGCCGTAGAAGTGAGTGCTGTAGAGGTTGGTTAAGATCAGATTCATCACGGGGAGCAGCTCCTTGAGCAGTGTTAGTTAACCGGGTCTGCGAACAGGTTTGTTGCTGCCAAAGTGAGTTGTGATGATACATCTCCTCTGCAAGACAGAGATGAGTAGGAGGCTGAGCAAAGTTTGTTAGGGAAAGAATAATAATAAACAGCCAGGGAATTGAGGCGCTAAGCCTTAGCAGATATACGCTGGAGGAGAGGGACAGCTGAAGGAGATGCTCCGAGATGTTCCCACGTGGCATTGGAACCTTGGTGTGGTCACCCATACGGAGGCAGCATGTAGCTGATTCAGGGATTTCCTACCAAAAGCAGGTGACTTAAAAGACTGGGAAATCCAATGTCTTTCCATTTTTTCCTTTGAAGCCATTTCTGTCATGTACCAGCTTTCAAACCCTTGCGTATTTAGGAAGAGTTGTTGCAAGAAAATTTGATTTGATTTTTAGGAGTAAAAAAAACCCAAGCTTGCAGGCTGCTACCCCATGATGGCATGGTTTTTGCTTCTGGTGGAGAGAGGTCAGTTTGCCGGGCTATCCCCAGGTATTTTAGTGAAGTATGATAAACGCCTGCTGTTGCAAAGCACACCTTGGCGTTGGCCCCCCAACACTTGATGGCTGCCCTTGCAATTGTAAGGTCCTAAAGCTTCTCACCGAGTACAAGATGATGCTTCAGTAGTGGAAAAACTCCACGTTTTGTATTGTTCACTAGGTTTAGCTTTGTCTCCTTGTTCCTTATTTCCTTTGTGCTGGTTAAACACTGCTTTCAAGGTGGTGTTATTAATTTTTTCCCTGGTCTTTTCTCTGGTGCTTGTTACCAGAATGTGTGAACCTCTGCACTACCATGAACACGCTTGGATTCACAATTCTTCGTTTTTCAGATGAGGAGGAAAGGTGCAGAAAGGTTCACCTCAAAAGCATCCCCATTAGCCATGCATGGCGGCCCTACAAATTCACACTCCTGTCAGTGATTTTGATAAATAATCTGCTGAACAAATCAGGTAACATATGCCACCTTCTGCCAAAACTTTGAGTAACACTGAGAACTACAATAAAATTAAAAAAAAAAAAAAAAAAGGACTAATGTGCTTGGTGGAAGCCTGAGCTACAGAAAAGGACTAATTTTTTCCATAGTATTTGAGAAGAATTAGGTGTTTAAGGAATAGAAAGCACAAGAGCTAAAATACTGAGCAGATACCCACCACATTAGGGGAAATGCTGTTGAGAAGAGAGTGATGCTGAAGCATTTTGTTGCTTTGCTTTACTTGGTATTCTTAGCTTGGAATTATTATTTTTAAATTGGCTGTAAAATACCTGATTGACACAGAGGTACCTGTTTTGTCCCACTCTCTCTGAAAGCAAAGAGTTTGGCCCAAATATTAAAGGCAGCAGCAAATCTTTAAATGCTGCTGTCAGCCTTGGCCAGGTTTGGTGAGGAGGCTCCATCCCTGGGAGAGCTGCCAAAGTGTGTGTGAGTTGAAGCTTCACGTGACTTGACCGTGTCAAGACTTGGAGACTTGTGTGTGTCTATCCGCTCTCCTTACGGGAGTTGAGTAGCAGCAATGAGTATGTGTTCAGTATAATTCAGAGATTTTACTTTTGTAGATGTTTAAATGGCGGTTGACTGAAGACCTGTGAAGGTCTCGTTGGTGCTCAGTGTTGGACTTGTATGGCCACATGCTACTGGGAATATAACTTGAGGTAAAGAGAGATTGACAGATGGGTCTTGGCTGACATCTCTAAGTGTGAGCAAACATTTTAAAGTACATAGTATGCCTCCCTGAAAAGTTTGCCCGACATCAGAGTGCCTAAATCTCCAGTGTGGCAGCAAGTTGTGGTCCCCCGGGTAGGTGTTCCAAGTTTACGCTCTTTCAGGGTGCTTTAAGGAACAAAGACAAGGGGGTGCAGTTTTGATTCAGATATAATCCCAATATTAAAAATGAGAAGATACTTCAAAATCAAAAGTCAGAAAGCTTCAGGGAGAACAAGCTAAGACACACCATAATGTTCCTTTATAGAAATGGTTACTTCTCAGAATGAGAACATCTCAGTTTGTGAGGCTTTCAAAATTTTCCCTCTATTATGTGGTTTTTTGGTTTTTTTTTCCCCTCAGCAAAAACTGTTATTCAACTTTGTTACATTCCTGAATAGTTTGAAACCCTTCAGGACTCAGTTTTAATGCAAGTTAAACTTTTGCTAAAAAGCAATAAGCCACGCGCACAGCACGCTGTTGATGGTCACAGGGAGGAAGAAGAGGAGAAGCAGCTGATCACGAACAGTGGGAAATAGTTGACCTTCCAGCCACTCTCCCTATCGTTACTACAAACAGCTGCTGCACCACTGAGTTTCGCTTGCAAAAATAATGAACTTGCGCGCGCTCTCCTGCTGTATTTGGAACACCACAGATGACAACATTTATGGTTGCTGTTTAACACTGTTGGTATTTGACCATGAAATGCCTTCCAAGTCCCTCGGCTGCTTTAAAAATCTTCAGTTTATTTCGGCTTTTTCCGTGGGCGGCAGCTATTGTTCGGTGGGTCGGGGATGGCTGACTAGATTAACTGACCAGCATTTCCTCCGGGAGCATTTGTGGGTGATTGAATTTCTTGCAATCAACAGCCCATTGCCCCTCGCCCCCCCATTTTTCTTGGTGACTAATTGATGATGACAGATGTCACCTGCGCGGTGACGCCAACCCTGCCTTCACAGCTCCAAGGGGGAGAGCAGTAGTGCTTTCTCTGAACATGAGAGCTGATCAGTGGTGGGTTTGCTGATTCTTTTTTTTTTTTAATTTTTTTTTTTTTTACACTGTAGTGTCAGTTAACTAATAAGATCTCTTCATTGCATGAACATAAGCAGCCATTAAGGCTGTATTTGCCATTGATTTTTTTTTTAAAATGTGAATAGCAATTTTCACAGCTGTAAAAGGAAAGAAATGGAATATAATATGCAGACAGATTTGCATACAGGCGTGCCTTTCACATGCACGGGAAGAGAGAAGTGTGTGCACATACCAGCCTGTCTGAGTGTCCCTTCGACAACTGCTGGCCAAGCTGTGTCTGAAACAAGCTCAGGTATGAAAATGGAAATATCTCAGATTTCCTGCAGTTAAAGAAATGATATGAAAGTAGTTTGTATCATTTGTAGGTGTACTTTTACAATAAAACAGTGGGTAGTGGCCGTGCCTGTGCTAAGAGTGCTGTTGCTTTGCTGGCACAGGAGTGATCGTGCGTGGATGTAGTGTGTGTCCATGGGGGGCTACAGCTGCCAGCCTGGGGAGCACCAGCTCTCCAAAAATAAGTGAAACCACTACAATGTCTCCTTTTCTGGCGGAGCTGCAGTCACACCTGGAACTTTGCTGGAACAGCGGTGCCAGGCACCAATTCACACCCAGCGTCCTTAGATCTCGGTCAGCAGGACTTCATCTTCATTGCCTTGACCCAGCGCGGTTTTTTGCATAGAGTAGCTCTTAGGTGACAACAGCTAATGATCTGAGAAAAATAAAATCACTTTCTTCTAACTCTGATCAAGCAGCTTTACTGTGTCAATGCAAACACCATCATCTCCGTAGATGCTCTCCTCCTTTTGGCCCCTGCGCAAAGCTCTTTGCCTTGCCTTTCTTGCCTATGTCCTGCTACAGGTTCAAATAATTCTTAACTCCCCAAAGGGCCCAGAGTTCTACAAGGTACTGTTTTGCACGTTTAACAGCAGATAAGGGTCTGGGTGACATCTTCCTTAAAATAACTTTCAGTATAACTGTTGGGCAAAGCTGCCCTGGATTAATTGGAATTATGGGGTCTTGTAGTTCTGTGTTGCGCTGCTGAATTTCAAAGTAAACACAGACGGCACATCTTTTGACTCTTACAGGGGATCCAGACAAATTATATTTTAACCTGAGCTATTCCTTTGCTAGTTATTGTAGCCTTCTTCAGTCTGACCTTACCCTTTTGCCTCTCTGTCCACCCAACACGTGCTCTTCCCTGGGCTTTCCTCCTGACCTCTCTCCTTGCTCCCCACCCCAGCACACCTCAGCTTTCAGATCTTGCAGCAGGCATCCCGTTTCCCAGCCATTTATCCTTCTCTTCCATATGCCTTTGTCACCCCTTGAGGGTCTCTCCCCATGGAAAAGGAGGAAGAAATGAAAGCTGCTGACTCTTCTCCGGGAGAAGTGAAGGTGCAATGTGGTCGTCTTCTTCCTCTGTCTTCCTTCCAGTGCCTGTCTACGCACAAAACAGGGCTGGAGGTTGAAAGAGTAAAACGTGTGATGCGCGTTCATCTTGGTTTTCCACCTGCTACTGAAAGGTGGTCAGGTGTTGCAGCGGTGAGCAGAAAATAAAATAGAATAGCACGGCTGGTTTGCAGGGGTAGGCTAGAGGGCAGTTCAGATATCCTGAGTTCCACGGGGCTGGGGAAGGGTCTGTTGGTGCTGGGTTTTGTGGCGGGGCCCTCTGGGCATTTTTTCCTTCACTAACTGTGGTTGCAGCTGCAGAATCTCATGCTCCATCCTGGGGGCAGATCCTGCGTGCTCCTCTGTGAGCGTGAGCAGCACCTCCCTATCAAAAGGAGCGTGTAGGAGGAGATGCACTGGCTTGCTTTTCGTGGAGGTGTCCCCGTTTACTGGTTTCAGGTCACGCCGTTTAGCAGATAACTAGCCTCCTTCCTCCCACTATCGCAACTCGGCAATTAAAGCTGTTATCCTTCCGTACACCTCTCTCGCCTCTATTTGAGAAAATGAGGCTGGAGAGAAAAGAGAAGCGCTCATGTGTATTTAGCTTCTGATGTGGTTGTTATTGCATAGGGTGAAACTATCAAAATCTCCCCCGTCTCTGTGAGATTTTGTATTTCAGATATGTACGTGCCGTTTCCAAAGCGCTATTGGCCTAATCCTGCGAGGTGCTGAGTCAGAAGTGAATTCCTCGTACAGTAACATCAGGCGTTGTTGACACACATGAACTTCAGTGATTTATAGCAAGGTTCGTAATGTCATAAAAGAGGCATAATAAAAATTAGTACTGCATGACTTGTTTCTAAGAACATCATTATGGCACCAAGTAATAATGAATTACTGTGCAAGAAGCCAGAAGGGAGGAAGTATGTATGGCAACGAGGACAGATCTTTTATTTGGTAAATTAGTATCACTGCATATGGGCTGAAAATCTCTAAACATATGCTGATGTACCCTGACATCCTGGCATGTGCTCCGTGTCGTTGGTAAAACCTGATGTGTGTGAACACATCAAGTGTAGATGGGCGCACTCGCATATGAGCTGTGCCAACGTGATCTCTGCTGGCGTTTGGAGGATGGATTTGAGCACACAACGCCTGAAGAAATGCTTTTTGAATGTGATGCTTTGAAACTGTGTTGTATGATGAATTGGCTGGATGGAAACTGGAAAGGACGAATTGTGTAAGTGGTCCCCAGGAAAGGTAATAGGAGTTGCTTGTGCAGAAAGGAGCATTTTGTTTGACCTTAAGTAATGAGCTACCAGTAACTTGTCCAATCTGATACTTATTTGGGACAGCAAATTACACCTATTTCATATCTCTGTAAAGGTTATCTGATAGAACATCTGCTTTTTTCGTAGCTGTTGGAAACAAGACCAAAATTTAATTATTTCATGATCAGACCAAAACACTGTGATTAATTTGGTTCTTGTTTCTCTGTTTCACCAGTTCTCACCCATTTAATCACTTAATGTGGGACGATGAGAGCTCCTGGATCCACGTCCCAGGGCTTTCCTGGGGAACGTCTTCCCACTGCACGTTAGCATTGGGTTTTAGAAGCGGCCTGGAGGATGGGTGGTGAAATCCATCGTTTCATCATGAAATTTCAGATGGAATTTTTAACTACCCATGTGAAATGCAGAATTTTTCCTTGCATTCCCCTCTCAAGGCACGTGCTTGATGGCTTAGCGTGGGTGATGCCTCCAGACAGAGGGGCTTCAGGCTCCAGGATCCCTACATCAAAGGGTACGTCCTCATACCGAAACCACGCTTTTTAGTGGCACAAACCCTCCGTCCTTGGTTGTTTTCCTCGATCTGGAGCAAAACAGCTCCTGGTTACTTTCCCAGCTTGCTCTTGAGGGTATCTGGGATGTGCAAGTCATGGATTGCTTTTATATTCCGAGTGCATAAAAAATGAATCTTCCAGTGTTAAAGTAACACCATGTAAAAATACAGCTCCTCTCAACTGCAGATCCTCGGTGTGGTCATTAAATTGGAAACAATTAGTGATCTGTTACAAGTTTAATATAATTGCAAATTTGTAGTTGTGTGATAGCCAGTGCAAGGTAAAATAAGGCAACTCATGCTCTACACCCCAACTTTGTTTTGTTTAGAGTTGTTCTATTTCTTTCTCTAATGTACGTGAAGATTGATTTTTATTTTTTTCAAGAACACAAATTAGGAGGTTTTTTGAATCCCCTTTTAAAAATTTAATAAAAATTTTAATTTATTTTTTTAGTCCATTGTTGCCATGGGGGTGCCAGCCGTGGATCTGTAAACCGTCTCTGAGGTTTTCCCCCAGGAATGATTGTCGACCCCTGAGCTTCTTGAGCTGCCTGCCTGCAGTTCTGCCAGTTAATGGCATAGCCCTGTTAAAATAAAAGGGCGTTCTGTAAAATGAAATGGGAACGATTCTTTTAAAAGGGTCTCTGTTCTAAAAAATGACGAATTCACCAAAATTGATATCTATTATAGATCTTCCTATTTAAGGGTATTTTACTGGAAGAGTGCCTCACTTTTTCAGGTGCTAGGTGTTACATGTGCAGCATCTCTTGAGTTACAGATATTCCTGCGGCGAGCTTTTTTTCTCACTTATAACTTTCACAGTTTGCTCTACGGAAGGTGTAAGATGGGTCAAAAAGGTTCTGAATAAAAAAAAAAAATTAAAAAAAGACTAAATTCTCTGAATGCAGAAGTGTAACAAAAGACTGGATTCACCAGGCTATGGCCGTACTGAGCAACACCAGACAATAAGCATGTATTTGATATTATTTCTGGAATTAAAATTCCATGTAAATTGCTTTTCCTTTTAACACTGAGGATTTGGAAATGAGAACAGATTCATGTTCTTATGTCATACTTGAAATTCATGCTGTATGAATAACTGATTTAAAGTGCTAAAGCCAAGGAAAATATGGTGGGGGAGAGTGGGGAGGAGACTTGAATTAATCCAAAAGGTTTACATTTTAACTTGAATAAAACATCTTTTTTTTTTTCTGAAATGAAATGTTTAACTTAAAGCATGAATGTTCCTTTTATGTTTAAATACATTCAGTGAAATTTTCAAAAGTCTTTTAAAATGAAAACAGATAAAAAATTCATCTCTATATTCAGAAAAATTCAAATTAAGGAATTGAAATAGTTGTTAGAAGGCATAAAAAATATTTTAAGGTAGCGTCTTGGCTGAAAATTTTCATTTGATGTCTTGAAATGTCATTTTGGCATCAGGGTACGTGGGATATGTAGGGAAAGTGTGATTTGCAGCAGGAGGTTGAAGATTGCAAGTGTGATAGTTTTCTCATTTTTGCTGAAAAAGTATCAAGTTTCAAATCTTATCAGCAAGCTCTAATTTACAGTATTTTAAAAGTATAGATAGCCTATAATAGATGTTCTTATTTTAACAGACTCTAAGTGTAAAACAGTGGCAATTGCTTGAATAGTCTTCGCTTAGGTAAGGTTATAATTTTAAAAAAAAACAACGCTAAATGGATAGCGTCATGAAAATCAACACTTTTTTTGATATATAGATAGATCCTATATATAGCCCAATCTCTTTCTGTATTAATTTATCCCCCTGAAAAATGAGTGTAATTTTTAATTTAGGCATGTGGCAACATGTTATGTGTATAACAGGCTTAAATTTTCTATGTGAATTAAACACGATGACTAAAAACGTGCACATATTAATTGCTTTAAAAGCAGAAAAGTCAAACTCATCTTTCTCGTAGCAGAAAAGTCAAACTCATCTTTCTCAGTAGCAGAAAAGTCACACCCATCTTTCTCAGTTCAGAACTTGTGCCTCAATGCAGATTACCAGGATAGCGTTTATATCAATATTACTGACATCGAAGAGCAATATTTTCTGTATGCACAGTAACTTCTCAACTTATTTTTCATCTTAAACTTACAACTTTTTTCCTTAAACTTCTTTCCCTTTTCTGTCAACTTGGTAAGTACGTTTTGTTTTTTTCTTTTTTTTTTTTTTTTTTTTTTTTTAAAAAAGCAAATGAATATTTTTTTTTTGTACAGAGGTACAAAAACTGTGCTGAGGTCTGGAGCGGGGTGTGTGTGTATATATCTATCTAGCTATATATAGTTTCCAGAGCGGGGTGTGTGTGTGTGTGTGTATATATATATAGTCCCTGTGAGCACTCAAGTGAGAACATGAGATGTTTTATAACTCAGATTTAGAGCATTTGTACCCATGTCTTTTACCAGGAGAGGCTCATGAATAAACCCATGCCATCTATTGCCACCTCTGCTTAGCAATAATAATGTTATATCTTCTTGATACCAAATCCCTTGTGGGATATAATTACAAGGTTGTTAGGGTTTTTTTCATTCATTCATCATCTCTTCTTGTATATCCCACATAAGCTTTTGCTGGTCTTTACAAACAGCATTGAAAGGGTAGACAGCTGCTGCTGACAGGATCTCCTCTCCCCACCTGCCTGTAGACGTGCACATATATGTTAAAAAAAACCAGAAACCAAGCCAACTTGTGAAAAGTATTAACCCCGCCCCGTCTCTGTGAACTAGGTCTTGTATTCCTATTATTTTTAATTAGAAACAGCCCATGACTGCTGTGTGTGGGAAGCAGTGGTGAAAGGGGATGTCACGCACGATGTTACGCTTTTAGTTGTTTTAAAACCCCTAAATTGTGCATGTTTTCTGACTGGTCTGTATTTTACCAATAAAGGCTGTAAACAAGCAGGTCCCGGACATCTACACCAAACATATTTCTGCATTTTTGAAGAACATTTGCTTTAGGAGTGCAAAGACAGGTCCTACTGGCAAAATAATAATAAGGTCCCCCAAATCACAGCTGATTCTGGATTAAAAATAACAGGGGGGTTGGTTCTGAATTTGAGGTGCTCCATCTGGCTTCCGAAATGGAAACACAAAGATCAGTTCCTATCAGGCCTGTATTCAGACCTTCTCTGTTGATTGTATAGTCATTTACACTTACGGAAAATGAATCAATCCAGTTTTATGCTCGCTTTGTACAGAGCTAGATGATAATTCACACTGCCACAAGAGCACAGAAAGATGCACTTCATGAGGAGTTAATATAAACCACATCAGGCTAAAATCGGAGCCTGTCAGACTCTGATGAAGATGGTTTAACCAATGGTGGATTGATCTTGTGTAGTCATATGAAAGATTGAAGGATTTCAGACATTACTTGCTGAGATAATTTCAGGTTATATGTCTCGCTGTATTGTACTATTCTACTGTATATGTTTGCTATTCACTGCTAGCAACAATAAAAGTGAAATTGCTTTTGTCAGTGATAGCTCTACACAGTTTACTGAAAGCCAGAGTAAAATACATGCTTAGTGGACTGGAGCTTCGGTCCCAATCTTGCCGCTTTTCGCCTCATTTTTTCGCTGTTATTTCAATAAGTTGACACCTAACAGGTCAGCCGCCGCCGCATCCACAGGCATGAGGTCACGAAGGGTATGGATTCGCCTCTAGATTTTAGATACTTATTCAGCATGTTTAAAGGTAGACGCTGTTTGGTAGTTTGAGTAGCTCTATGGGCTCAATTACCTGTGTTGGGTAGATGCCCTCATTTTCTATGGGGGGAGACTAGACACCCATATATATGTAGTCACGTACGCATAGTCACCTAAATGTACGTGTCTGGACTCGGGGCTGACCATAGCGCAAGTTTCTGAATACTAAACGGGATTTGATGGAAGAGAGGTGGCAGACTGCCGTGCTCTACCAGGAGGACGGATATTTGGTGGAGGAGCCATGGACTGGGGTGTTTCGGGGGAAAACTCAGAGTTTCTACAGCCCCTCAGGTGCCAAAGTAGTTAATAATGGGGATGTTTCTGAATTGCTGTGTTTTAAGTACCAGAACTCAACTGGAAAAGCCTCGCAGGTTTGTCTGTGTGGTTTGGTTTTTTTTTTTTTTCCAATCTTGCCCTTGGTACTTCTGTAGAGGTGTTTACCTACCGCAGCCCTCTTTAGAAGACGACAATGCACTTACACTTATAATACATGAGTCAACATATAGGATAGACCAGAAACCCAAATCTGCTTGCTCTGACCACGAAGCAAAATAGTCGCCTCGTCGTAATATAAATGTACACAGAATTATACTTTAGCCTCGTGTTTGCACATTATTTAGATCAGTGGCCCATGACTAAGGACGCTAAACACAATCTCAGTGCAAATAATGGATCACAACTTTGCAGCCAAAAGAGCTGAGACTATGGCTTATTATTTTCTTTCAACACATCATTACTCTGGAAATGCCACTGGGAAATTCCCTAATTCTCTCTGGTTTTGGATTGATCACAATAAGTAAGAGGTAATAATGTTTGTTATTAATAATAGCAATATTAATGGCTTTTAATAATAATTTAGGGATAATATCGGAAAATGCTAAGCTAGTATTCAGTGAGCGTCATGCTTTTTACATAAAGCTGTTCTTCATAAGCTCTTTAGATAATACAACACTATTAATGTTCTCACAGTAAATTAATGCTACTAATATAGTTCACAATATATGCATGGGGACTGACCAAAAAAGATTGGCAAGAATGAAGAAAAATAAATTGCTTTTTGGTTCGATACCAATGGTGAAAACCTGCTTTTCAGGGCCGGTGTGGCCCATGAAATCGGACCTTATACATCATGTTTGCTCTCGGAGAAGGTTAGGTGACTGTGGGTCCTCCATAAGGTGCATGTGCTAAATCAGGAGGCAGCTTATCATTTAAAGTGCTGTTAAAAAAAAATAAATATTTTTATTTATTTATGTTGGCAGGCCAGCTTTCACATAGATTTGGTGGGCAACAACCAAACCCTTAAACTCTATAAATAAGTGCTGTTCTAAAATGAATTTTACTGCTTGAATCTGCAGTTTAGGCATTTCTTGGTTCTGCACATAGTCTGAACACTTTTCCATGAGGAACAGTGTTGATATCAAGTTTCACTGTCTTTTTTCTTTTCGTTTTATCCCACTTCGATGCAATTATCTAATAAGTCGTGTGCTGAAGCACCCTACTTAGTTTCTGCTCTTCCCAAACCCATCGGTTCGTAGGCTTCGGGCTTTGAGTGGTCAGTTACTGCTTGCTTATGAGGTTAAATACTTCTGCTGCTTGGGGCACAAGAGACAAAACCAGTGAAATAGGAGTGAACAAAGGAACGTGTCGTACCGATCGCTCGGGCAAGAAATAATTTCCAGTTATCCCATGGAATTAGCCTACTCGAGTTTTGCGTGTTGCTGTTCGCTTTAGACGATGGTTCAGGACGGTGTATTTTAAGGTGCGATTTTACCGTTAGTTTTTTTTTTTCTCTCTCTCTCATCCCCTGTCATTTTATTCACGCTTATTCCATGCCACCTTGGCCCTTTGTTCCCTAACACCTCAGCTGTGACCACCACGGCACCTCCCGCCCGCCCTGATACCCCCGTGCCACCGGCCTCTCTGACTGACTCCTCTCCTTCCCCTCCAGCTGTCCCAAGTTCCAGTGTCCTCCCCTCTGCCCCCCGAGATGTGGTCCCTGTTTTGGTCTCCAGCCGATTTGTCCGTCTCAGCTGGCGCCCACCCGCAGAAGCCAGAGGCAGCGTCCAGACGTACACGGTCTTCTTCTCCAGGGATGGCGTCAACAGGTAGGTGTCAACGGACCGTGGGTCTCCTGTGGTTGGGGGATAGCCCTACGAGGGCCTGAGGTCTTCACAAGTATCTTGCAAATGGTTCTCAACCTTGTGTTCTTCTCCCCGTGGTAAAAGAAGCGTGAAGCTAGAAATGCCTTTCATTGCCGTATAGTTTTATAGACGACATATCAACATTTATATAACAGCGCTCATTGTCTTGGCACGAAGGGCCATTTGCGTTGACAGTGATGTCTATGGATCTTACCTCCTCCAGCTATTACTTGACCGTCTAACGTAAAGTATTGTTAGCTCCATATTTTACCTTTCATCTTCCTCTGAAGACACAGGCTCAAGTGTTCTTTGCATCGCTGGGAGAGCTGAATTTGTTGAGCCCTAATCAGCCGGAGAGAAGGACTGCTTTTAGAGCAGTGCAAATGGTTTAAGACCTTGAAAACAGCCAGGGAGTGGGTTGCAAAGATTTTACGTGATTGTAAATACAATGGACCAGCCTGGGCCGTTATAGCCTCGTGGGTTAGAGCTGCAGAGCAGAGAGCTCTTCTGTGATAATGGCACTATAGATTGTTTGGCGTTTGCATGATTCCTCATCGTGTATGTTCATTTCACACTCGAAAAGGTACTGCGTATTTACTTGGGGTTTGTTTTATTTTCCTAACTTCATAAATGATTATATGCCTGAGAAAAATCTTGTGTTTTTCTCTTCCTGTACATCATTATGAAGAACTCACTTGAAGTATCCTGTCCTGTATTTCACTGCACTTACGATACACTTCAGCTGCCGGCTGGTGACTAGTACTTGTGTGGGTGCTGATGGCAGCTCGGCTTCTGAGGGGACTTGAATACGAACCTATATTTAATTGAAAAATGAGCAGACGTGTATTGGATTCATGAGAGCTAAAGAAGTGGGACTCCACAGTTATCAAAGTGAGCTCATCCTTCATCCGAAGGGACTTGATCTTGCAGGCAAAATTTCCTGCCCCAGCTGGACATTTGCAAGCTTCTCATCTTAATCTCCAACAAGGTCCAGCTTTCTTTTATAGCTATATAGCCATTTCTTCACTGAAAAGGTTGTCAAAGCACTGGAGCAAGCTGCCCAGGGAAGTGGTGGAGTCACCATCCCTGGAAGTACTTAAAAGACGTATGACGTGGCGCTTAGGGACATAGTTTAGTGGTGGACTTGGCAGTGTTAGGTTAATGGTTGGACTTGATGATCTTAAAGGTCCTTTCCAACCTAAAGGACTCTATGATTCTATATATAAGGGTTTGGTTTTTAATTTGTTTCAATGCTTGTAGACATTGATAGCTACAGCAGCAGTACCTGCTGCAAGAGGCAGATGCTCCTAGAGATGTGTATCCATCTGGTCCAGCTGAGCAGCCTGAAAGGACACAACACCCAAAGCACTTGGGATGAGAGTGTGAAACACACTCTCTCTCTCTGAAAGAAAGCTCTTGAATTCAAGTTGGCATTTCTGAGGCCAGTGCTGCAGGCAAGCATCTTCTGCAGCAGGGTGTCACTTGTGGGATAAACGGCACGTAGGCAGGGGGGCGAGTTTGTGGCAAAAACACAGGGTAGGAGCCAGGCTTGTTGGGTTTGGGTCACAGGTCGGACACGGGCATCTCACCTTCCACAAATCCCTCTGAGCCTGACTGTGAGCAGAGAGCAAGAGACAGGAGCAGGGTGAGACAGAGGGTCAGGGCTCCGATCCTGCATCAGATCGAGTCTCCAGTTGTGACTAGTGCGTATGAAATGAGAACGACGCCTCACTGGAGCGTCAGGAAGGGTTATACTGAAGGTTGTAAGGCACTTGGGGAGGGTATTAATTGGCCTTAGAAAAGTAACTGATGCAAAAAGAGCGATGAAGGAGTTCAGCGGGAAGTGAGGATGCGCAGCGGCTCCCTTGTCGCCCCCTGTTTGGGTACCAAATCGGGGTTCACACGACTGAATCAAATATTTTTGCACATCTGGGTCCTAACATTTGTCTGCAGCCATCGCCACCAGTAATAATGGAGCAGGGTCCTGTGCTGTGCATCTGTGCATGGGGATTCTCATCTCCTTTTGTTTATAAAGTGCACTGAGATTTGTTGATGGGCATGAAGTGCCCATGTCAGGGCAATGCCGGAGGGCACTGTTGTAATCGCATCTAATTTATTTTAACTGTCTTAAAAATGTCAGAGCTGCCACACACAACTGGACTCAGTCGTATTCTAACTCAGCCTTTTAGTTCAGCAGTGAAGTGAAAATACTAATGTTCTTATATAAGGCCTTTAAACAATGGTGTTTCTGAGATTAAAAAAGATGTAAAGAGAGCTCACCCCAGATTCCCTTATACTTCAAAATGTTTCTTCCAGAATTTCCATGTTGCTGCTCAAAGTCCTGAGTCCCAGAAGGGTGCCTTAGTCCCATTCCCAACTAGATGCACGCCTTGTTAAAGAGTCTTCTGCAGAAGACTGTGGGCTCTGTGTTAAAATAACTAAACAAATAAATAGACAAAATAAATATTCTATTATGTTCCTGCCAGCAAGAGACTCGTAAACTGGAGGTGGTATTTTAACTTTTGAATATGCACCTGTAGCCTTGCAAACTTTCAGACAAACTGTGAGATAAAATTGATGTAGTTTTCCTTTAAGGAAAAAGCTTCCATGGAATTTTTGAGTTGTTTATTGTTTACACGTTATTTTTACAAAAGAGCTATTTTTCTGTTTATGAAAATAAGTATTGGATTTGACATTAACCTCAGGGATGCAAAGGAATTGTCAGAGAAATTACTGTAAGTCTGGAGTAAGGCGATCTTCCTGGGTTCGAGAGCAGGGAGGATTTGCGTGACATCTGGCAGCATCACCGCGGCCAACACGACACACAGGGCGCACGGCCATTTCAGAGACCGTCCGGAAAAACAGCCTCCCGTGTTTTGAACTCTCTCATAAGGGTTTTTCAGCTCAGCCCTTTCAAAGAAACCCCTTTTGGAAGTGATTGCACTTATTGCCGTAGCGTAATCACCAGAGCCCTTCTGATGGGATGCTCTTTAATCTTCATGCTCAGCTGGGCATCCTGCGTGGGATCAAATGGGTTTGCTTGCTGATAAGGATGATTGGAAAGAGCACTTAAAGTTAAAAGGCATGTTTCTCAGAAAAGGATAAAACAAACCTTAAATCTATTAGGAAATAAATAAAGAGCCAACCAATATACCTGCAGCTAGGGAAGTTTCTGGTTGAGGTAAAAGTTCAGGTTTAAAAGTGAGATATTCTATAACATTTGCTGATAAGAGCAGACTGTTGACGAAAAAACAAGCAGAAATAGCGGATTTCATGTATAGGATCTGTTAGTAGATATGTAACTTGTAGCATACATTTGATTGTGCTTATTTTCTGTTAAAATATAGTGGAATATAACAGTAGAACATAATGCATGCATTTAAGTGGATATCACTCTTCAAGGTATAGACATGTGCACACACACAAAGACCATAAAAATCCATCCTGCCTCGCAGGAGAAGTGTCCCAGAAGAGAAAGGAGCTCATTTAGGTTTCATTTGATGTTATAAGCTCACTGAAAAAAACCCCCTATTTTATATGCAAGTAAAAGGTCATCCGAAGGATTAAAAATGCAGAGTTTACCAATGTAACGGGTAAATCTCTGCCTCTTTGATTTCTTTCCCATTTTACTGCTGGGATACTGCCCAGATGGTGAGCTCTTGGGAACGGGGCTGTCCTTGGGTGCTGTGAGATCTGCTGCTGATGCTCCGGCATCTCTTACATCCATGTGCTGTTGAAACTTTAATTTTAATTAATTGTTATTTTTTTTTAGCTAGAGGTGGTCTTCAGGTGGGAAGCATTGGATCCATTTCCATCTTTAAAGCCCTTCCGAACCAACAGCATTTGTATCTGGGTGTTGTTCACGTTTAATTGCAAACTGATTCAAAGTAGCAATTTTTTGTTCTGAGCGTTTGCAACGTGGGCCGGATTCGATATTTCAATCCACAGGCAGGTTCAAATTTTGATCTGATTTTGATATTCAGGTTTGCTCTCAGCCTCACTGTTTGTTCCCTCTTTTCCTCTGTCTCTGCTGGTTTGCTTCTCAATGAGCAAGCATTGATTCACGCAGGCATTTGATATTTATGCGGTAGCATATTAGTCACCACAAAGAAAAAGACATTGTTTATTTTCACTGATTTGCTTCTCATCTACCTCTAAACCAAAAAATAATGCCTCAAATGTAGTCTCAAGACATATTTAATTACCTGTGCATAGTTTTAAATGAATTCTGCCTTCCTGGTGAGAATTTGCGTCACTATATTTAAAATTTAATTTACAATAAAAAAATCACTATGTTTATTTATAAATAATGAGAAATATTTTATGGTAATATATTTGTTTAGCATTTTAGATGAGACGCAAAGCCCAAAAATACTGTTCAGTTTTTGATTGCAACCTTTGAAATGTCAAGTTGGCTTAAATAGTGGGTCCTGATTTGTAGTTATCCTTCTTTTTTAACTGACTGTTAGCAACCATTTTTCCCAATAAATGAAATTAAATGCTTTGATCTTAAAAGAAAAAAAGAAGAAAATGACCCTGGAAATCAGCAGAATTACAGCTGAACGTAAAACCCTTTGACGAAGGACTCTTTTGCAAGATTGGGACCAGTTTTATTTTTAGTTGAACATGCGCTAGAACTTGTTTTCAGTAACAAATTAATAAATGCATAGATAGTCACAACAAGCTAATAGATCTCCCAGTTTAGCTTCCTGCATGTTGCCTACTGAAGAAATGAATCAAGGGACCACTTAATTGAATACAAAAACTTATATTTGATTAAAGTCTATCTTCAGAATTCAGCTGAAGTTCTAAAATATCATTCCCAGATGATCTATTTACATTAGTTTTGAGGTTTGCTTATGATAATCAAGGACTTTATGTTATTTTGTGGGAGAATGATAATGGGAGATAAAAAAAGAACTCAAGGTAATAAAAGTCCGTCCATTTTAAAATTAATAGTATTCATTTCACAGCAAGGAGCATTAACATGACTTGTCTTACTTGAAGTAACTAATTAGGTGTTTGAAACATTATAAAAGCATTTGTTACACACCTAAGAGATATATGGGAACTGTAATTATCTTTTTTTACATGCTGATACCGTAATGTAACATGATCTTCAGTCACTGGAAATTACATGTCGAAGCCTCCATTTTACAAGAAAGTGGATGACTTTAGTCAAGGTCTTTTATTTTTAGACTGTAATTTATGGCCAAGATGGGTCTGAAAAAGAAAACCCCAAATGTAAAGGTGCCTGATTCAAGGGTGTTTGGTGCTTTTGAGATGATTCCTGCATTGCTGTAGCATCTGTAACGCGTTAACCCCTCGCTGGTAAGCAGGAGCACACGATGGACTTTTGTTATGTGGGTGCCACTCATCTCGCCTACTTTCAGCCTGAGCGCGTGCCAGCGGGGCAGGTCGCTGGAGCTCAAGGGAGAAGGACAGCCACGTGTTTTACGGAACCCATCGGACCTGGTTTAGACATCTATTTTACAAAGACAAGGGTAGTGCTGTTGTATTCTCAGGGAGTTTTTTCTCCTTGCTAGCTGGAGGGTTTAAGGCGTCATAGAAGACGTCACTGCCAGTGGCAGGTGGCCCATTTAAACAAAAGGGATAATTTTTTCTCATGGCTCAATTACATTGCCACAGAAACCAAAATCAGTGGAGTCAGAGATTTGACAGTTTGAGGGAGACGGACCCATTTGGGTGTCTGTGATCATCTGGGTGCTGAAATTCCAGAAACCTGCTGAAATTCCAGAAACCTATGCCAGGAGAATAACCAGATACTTCTGTCCTGGTTCCTGATGTACTTGGGTGGTTATACAGCTCCTGGTTTGCACAGAGAAGTGTCCTGGGCTTTAGTATCACCACTGAAATCCAATGGAAGGTGAACACTGAAGCTGCTGAGATTGCATTTGAAGATGAGCGCGTCAGTCTAATCAAAGCGCTTGCTTGGATGTTTCCAAATGGCCAAGGCTGGGATGTGATGCAGCAAATGCAGATCTGAGAAGAGGAACAACAGTCCTGGGTCTCCTCGTGCCTCTGTGGCAGGGCTGGATTTTTTTCTGTTGCTCTGCAACCTCAGCATCAGGTACAGAATGGGCTGTGTCAGGATTGCACTCCTCATCATAGCACTTCATACCTACGTCCCAAACTACGCAAGATGAGAGAGTTGTGCTGGTTCAGCCCCTGTAGTCTAAAACGCAGATTTGGTTCGGCTCAGGAAGTCACTCAATGGCAACGTGAGTGCTGAGGGCACCAGATATGTGTATGGGTTTTTTTTTTTCTTTTTTCTTACTAAATAATGGGGAAAGACTTACTGAAAGAATGCCACAAACCATTCCACCTTTCCAGACTTGCATACATGTATCACCACCGGTACCACTGTGGCAGAGAACTATTAAAACAGATATCTGACTGGAGTTTTCTTCTATCGCTTCATCTCCTTTTTCTTCTCTTGCTTCTTTACTGCTATTTTGGTATTGAAAGGTGGTCTTATTGCATCTTTGCTGTTAACAAAAAAGATGTATACAATGAGAGACAGTTGCTGACAGTGCTGTCATCCTGCAGGTGGGAAGTCACTGGGTATATTTTTTTTCTCTCTTACTTCTGTGGGTTCCTGCATCTTAAGGGGTTTATGGAAATATCGTAGCTGTTCAGTTCAGATGTTACGGGCCATCTGGCCCCCCGGTTCTACCGCTGCTTTCAGAGTCCAACAGTTGGTTACAAATCCATTGGAGCCATTTTTAATGCAAACAGAAACCAGAGATAAGAGGCAAGAGAATAAAATTAGGTGAGTTGGTCAAGCACAGCTCAGCTTGCCCGGTTAGAAAGAGCAAAGGCTCTGCCTGCCAGCATCCTCGTCGGGGAGCAGCAGCCGTCCGCAGCTCTCCTTTCACGTTATCAAGCGCAACAGAAAGCCTTTCTGCTGGAATAGAAGCGTTAAACTCCCGTCTAAACTCCCGTCGTCTCTGCTAAGGGACGATCCGACTGTTTATCCCCAGGGAACGTTCACCCAAGCTTTATTCAGTCAGTCCTCGGAGCGCTGGTGGAGCCTGGCGCTCAGAGGACAGGGCTGTTCTCTGGTATGAGAAATTTCATTTTGAGGGAACATTCCCCAAAGGAACAATAATCTCTGTTCTCTGAATTGCTGCTATGCCTATTGCAGCCCAGAGAACCACAGCAGCCTACACAAAGTTTGACAATTAGTTGATTTGGTCTTAAATGATTTTTTTTCTGCAGCATGAAATCTACCTTTTTGTTGTTGTTAACTTTTCAGAGGGCTTCTAGTAAAGGAGAGGAGCGAGGCACGCCACCCATAATAAATCAGTTACAAAAGCAATTTTACCTACTTCTGTTTGCAGATTGTCCATGAAATGACTGTGATTTCATCCAATTTAAACCCTGCTTTACTGTTTAGGGACTGTGTTTTTCCCGGATAATCCCACGTTAATGACTCTAGGTCTGTCTCTTTCTCACCAATCGTTTCTCTCCCCGGGCAGCACAAAGCCCCAGCTGGGCAGAGCTTTGCTTGACCCGTGCTAGGACGCAGATACCCCTTCAGCTCTGGGTGCTCCTGGTGCCAGGAAAAATTACATGGCTCTTGCCCCGATGGGAGGATGATGTCCCGCGCCTCTCCCTGGCCAGGGACCGCCACCTCCCAATGTCTGGGCTGTACCTTTACTCTGGGGACCACCACCGGCCAGTTACTCTGGGACTCGCCACCGGGAGCAGCTGGTGGAGGAGTATCAATCGCATTTTTTGCCATGGCTCGTGATAGCAAACTCCTGGCCAGGTTGGGCAGAAATAGAAAGCTGGCTGATGCAGGCAATAGTGAGCCGCAGTGTTTCTTGAAACTAATTTAGTGCTGGACAAGAGGTGGGCTCGGTGTCACAGCTCAGGAGGAGAAGTACCTGCCTGGCCCCATGCACCAGCTTCCCCGGAGCCGCCGGCCAAGTTTGCCAACGTGGGCTGGTGTCTGACCATCCTTCTGCGCCAGGAGAAGGCTGTCCCTGGACAGCTCGCCTTGCCAAGGGGGAGCACAGTGCAAACTCCACAAGTGGGGTTTCATTTGAGACCTCCGAAATGGTGGGTGGTAGCCCCATCGCAGAAAAAATTCCGCCTGGTCCCTTTGCCTGTGAAAGAATGGGTGGCGGTGGTGGTTTTGCAGGTACAGCTGCAAAAAGGAGCACTGACGAGGGCTGGATTTGCAGGGCAATCCAAACCCAGTTTCTGTTAGCTGGATGTTTACAGACCAATATGCACCTCGCTTCCTGTATCAGAGATGTGTTCCTGTATTGAATAGTGATTTCTTTCCATCAATTTTCCTTTTTTGTTATATTAAGAAAGGCAAAGAACCAATATACTATGTACCTTACGAAGCGTTAAAATACAAGTCTTTTTTTGTAGCACTTGCAGCATTCCCAGTGGGCCCCATTACTTGAATTAGGCTTTTTAAAGTAAAAATCAAAAAAACCCCCTATAGACGAACAAGCCTCAAACTGAAGTTTGATAAGTAATCATACCTTGCAGGCTACCAACTGCATAAATAAGTAATGCTTTAAGATCCAAATGCATTTTCAAATGGGTTTTTTTGGTGGTTTTTTTTTTGTTTGGTTTTTTTTTTTTTAGGGAACGGGCAGTCAACACATCTCAGTCTGGGACACTTCAACTTACCGTGGGCAACCTGAAACCGGAGGAGACCTACACCTTCCGAGTGGTGGCATACAACGAGTGGGGACCAGGAGAGAGCTCGCAGCCCGTCAAGGTCGCCACGCAGCCGGAGCGTGAGTGTGTGCAGGAACGGGGTCTTGGCGTGGGTGGGAGCAACGGTTCCTAAGGAGTTGGGTTTTAACAAGGAAACATGACAAACTTACTGAAAGATACAAAAACTTTCCACTAGAGTAAACGTTTTGGCTTATTTTTGTTGAAAAGGAAATATTTTCTATTTGTTTACGTTTAGCAGTAACTGTGTTTTATAAATCTTTGGAGCAGGTGCAACCTTTCAGTAAACACTTTTCTCTTTCTGTATGTCTCATTTTATTGTAAGTATTGGCACACATCTGGTCTCCAGAAAGAAGAGAAATTTCTTCTGGTTGAGTTTGTGCTATTGCAGTTTTTCTCACTTGGAAGGTCCAAGGGGGCCTTTTGCAGAGAGAGGATTGAAACACCATTTGAGCTCTTCCATGGCAAAATTAATTCTTGAGAAGAATTGGCCGTAAAAATGGGGTTGGTGTCTAGTTCTGAGCACAGGGATGGGTGCTGTGCCTCATATTGATGTGTGCTGGACTGCTTTGGTGAACCGTAGGGGTGATGGTGGGATGCTCAGCTGTTTTAACGCTCTGTCAGTAAGTCCCTGCCAGAATACACTCTCCCTCTGTAATAAGGTGGGAAATCTAACGCTTAACAGAAACTGTCCTACATCGTCACACGTTGCCATGTACAGAAATTTAACTGAAAGGCAGTATTTGTCTGAAAACCCCTTGTTATGTGAAGATAACAGCTGTGCTGGAAAGCCCTGAAATGTGTTTTTTTGATTCATTGCCGCAGGTGACTTGTTGCTGGGAGCAGGTAGAGGAGGTGGGAATGGCTCTCCACGGGGGGTGGAGGAGAAGAAGAGCTTGGAAGCAAATCCTGTGATAAGGCGAGCCTCCGGAGGTGGCTTTAGGTGGCTTTTGAACCGTTCGGTTCCTTTTACGGCTAAGCTGAGCCCCAGGAAAGGTGTCTGTTAGGGCCAGTGAGAACACGTGCTGTGTCCCCTGGCCAGGCAAGGGATGGTGCGAACAAGGGGAAAAGGGACCTTTCAACTGATGTTATTCTGAGATTTTGTGGCTATAGCTTTGTTTATCACGAAATGTGAATTTTACTCCCTGTCATCAATTCCCAGACTCCCAAGAGTAGTGATGTTAGTGAAATATCACCTGAGATACGTCGCTTTCTGTTTTTCTGGATGGCCTTGCATTTTAGATACATCTTCAATTCCTCCTCTGAGGTTGCTCTGCCACTTACTGCACTTATTTGCAGTTATGCAACTGCCACGTGCAAAAAATAAGCAAGGTTGTATCCCAGCCCTTTTTGGGGAAAAAATTCTTGGAAGTCAGTTTATGGATCTGAACCTTTTGAAAGTAAGGTATTAAGTAACTAACTATCAGCATCATTTATCTATTAGTAATTTATCTCTGCTTAGACATGCAGGCACAAATGTGCGTATGCACATTTCTGTGTATGTTTGTATTTTATATATATATATATATTTATATATATATATTTACAGAAGTAAAATAGCATTCCAGTCAGGAAAATGCCTTTCCCCAGCAAAGCCCCAGTGAAAAGCAGGCACCGCTACCCCCTGCTGTTACCGCCTGAAGCTGCCACGGCACGGAGTTACCAGCTCTGTTTAATGTGCAGCATAGACATTTGGAATATCTTTCCTGTTTAATAACTCGAAGATTTCTCTGAAGTGTCAAATTTGAGCATGGAGAAAATATTGCTTTCCATTTTTTCTTTTCACTTTTTACTGTTGACCAAATTATCTTATCATTTTGAAACAAGTCTCTCTGGTCCTGGGAGGCAGTCAGCCTCTATGTGGCTGTCTTTTAGAACATGCTGTAAGTATTGTACAATAAATTACGTGGCTGCACATAGATTGAATTTCCACATTATTTGAAAATAGCAGAAGTATTATGCAATCTGGCATTGTTAAGGAAGAAAAAGCTGATGAAAAAGGACATCTGAAATTCATGTCTGTCAGTGCCTGTTTCTAAAAGTGCATACATTTGCTCAGTAATCAGTTTAAAAGATCAACAGAACAAGTTCCAGCTTTTTGAAATAATCATCCAGAATATATGGGCTGGATTTATATGAAGGTTTCTGTCCCCAGATTAACACTCCTCTCTTCTTTTTTTTTTTTTGGTAAACTACAACCCCTTTTTCTCTGCCTTTATGGTATATAATTTCACTACAGTATTATCAGTCCAGATTTAAATCCCTGCTTGCTTAAGCCATGTCTAATCTTTTCATGCCACATGTGGAGACTTTGTGAGTTATTATTTTGGCTCCTCAAGATGCTGTTAAAGCAGCTTGGTAGTAGAGAATAAAGGAACACATCTATTCTCGCAAGGAGGATTGAAATTGTCCATCCGAGCTTTAAAAGCTGTTCCCTGCTGTGGGACCAGCTCACTTCTTTTCACAGCCCTTATGAATTAAAACCAGTTTCCTAATAAATCTGTGTCTCCCTGATGTGTGTATTAGTTGGTGGAAGAGGAGATGAATAGGAAGGCATGTTGGTGTGCCCCAAAGAAACTTGACGGCATCACTCCAGCCTCATAAAGTCGCCTCTTATCACCTCCCTTTCAGTGAAATCAATTTAGTGTGCACTGACATCTCAACTTCTACCCGAGCATCTTTAAGGGCTTTATAAGGAATAATTAATTACTGTATCCTTCTGAGGTAGGGAAGTATTATTATACCTACTTAAGAGAAGCCCAGCTGTGTCCCCATATGTCTCTCCCCTCCTGTGCTGTGCTGCGAGGAGCAAATCTGTGACCCCCCGTGGTTGTCCCTGAGGTGGGGAG
This sequence comes from Aquila chrysaetos chrysaetos, assembly GCF_900496995.4. Classification (NCBI taxonomy): domain Eukaryota; kingdom Metazoa; phylum Chordata; class Aves; order Accipitriformes; family Accipitridae; genus Aquila; species Aquila chrysaetos. Next base: position 86,126,208 of record NC_044030.1, read on the forward strand.
CCGCCGGGAGGAGCTGTGCTCCTCACCCCAATGTCCTGAAAATGGAAATTCTGAAACAGAAATACAGGGATTTGGGGTGGGTTTATGGAGAAAGTGGGACATTTTGCAGCAGCTAGAGGGTGATCTTACTTGCATAGGAGGCTTGGGTGACTTTGGTCACCAAGATCCATGCTTTTGTAATTACTTTCAATTCCCCTTAGAGGCTGGTGCATGTAACCTCAGAAATCAGTCCCTTTGTCTTTTTTTTTTTTTTTTTTTTTTTAATCACTGACTGGCTGCACCTGAATTTTCTTGCTAAGACAAGTAGCAGCAAAAACTGCCATCAATACTGCATTAAAGCAAGTCCACCAGAAGCTGTTAAAGTTTTGGGGTTCGGTGGCGGCTTTTTTTGGCTACAAGTTTTTCAGTGGAGACAATATTCTTTGAAGTTGTTGCACAGGAAATGTTAAAAAGACATAGACAAAATTGCAACTGCAATCTCTTTTAACATACATTTCTTCTACAAATGTCAAAACCACATAGAAAATTAAAAGGCCATTAAAATTAATGCAATGAAATTTCACATGGAAAAGCAAGGGAAGGCAGGGATGTCTTTAAAGCCCACAAAGATGACAATTTTATCAAGCAATAATCATTCCATATATGTTGATCTGGGCAAATTAAGTTTGCAGAATAAACATGTGCTGGAGTAATTGAATTTTCTGAAGACTTGTATCGGACCCATCCATTTTAGACACCGGTGCAGAGACAGTGCCAGATCGTCACCTCTCAGGGCTGGCGAGGGTCCCCAAGCGGGGCTGGACCCTGCCACTGTCGGGTGCTGAGTAGTTCAGAGGGCACTGGTGCCGCCTTTGCTCCTACTCAGCTATTTTGGGTACCGGTTTCAGTCACAATGATGATAACGCTGTCGTTATAAATGATGCTAAATGATCTCATGATAGTCAGGGTCCTGCTGAAATGAGAGCCCTGCAATGAGTTTGGGCAGGCACAGACCTCCCACCAACGTGGGTTTGATCAGGATTTTGGGAACAGGGAGATGAGAATCCCCTTTCTCCAGTGCAAAATGGCCATGGATCTCGGCGGAGAAAAAGCTGAGCTCGTGTTTAAGAAATTGGGAGGGCTGGAGCCGAGGCTCTGTGGCTTTGGGCAGATCATTGAAGCCTCTTGGTTTCTCCATCGAGAGAGTATAAATAAGCAATGTTGACACGAGGTTGGACCAGGTGGTCTTCCGAGGTCCCTTCCAACTTGGGCTATTCGTTGAGTCTATGACTTTTCCTCTCTCCTTCCTCACGCCCAGGTATAGGTCTATCCATGCTGCTTAAACGATATCCTTCGTGGCAGGGATTTCCCTTTCCATCATGTACTGATGTAAGAAAAATTACTAGTTTTTAACAGACCTGCAGCTAATCCCATCTAATGAGGGAGCCATGGGCTCCATCAGGAGCCTTCTCTGCTGCAGCCTGTCCTGCATCGGCTGTCACAGTGATGAACTGAGGACATGGCGCGCCTGCTCTCCATCCATCTGTTTACAACAGCATCACATATATTTTTTTAAAGTAGAGAAAAGTCTCAGTCTGAGTCTGCATTCTCACTCTGCCAAATTTTGTGTGTACAGAAAGATCCCCAGAATAATGAATGACCACTTTGGGTTTGGACAGTGTCCGTTTTGCAAGGTGCAGGGGTATTTATATATATTTCATACATTCATCAATCTCTAAGAGAGAGCTGGGGCAGGCAGAAAACATAAGCATCTCCGGTATAGTGCCTCGGTAGTGAATTTTTCTTGTCATTTGATGAAAGGGTGAAGCAGTACTGAAAAATGTGTTCTGTGGAGTCATTAATATCCTCCTCATTTGTGTGTATTCTTCCATAATGGCTCAGTAAAATACACCCTGGGGTAACTTTATGCCATTCTTGCATGGTTCTTTAATTTTATGAGTAATTTATGTGGAGCATTGGCGGGGGGGGGAGGTTTTCAATTGCTTTAAATTTTAATGAAATGTATCTTCCTTTCTAAAAGTTGGGCAGACCTAAAGGGAAAGATGGTGATGTCTGGTTTTCTGTCCTGCTTTTGGCTTCCCATCCACTTTTTCTTTCCTGGTATTTTTGGGGGTTTTTTTTGTCTTTTTCTTGAGAGAGAAGAGTTGCTTCAGTCTCAACTCTTGGAAGGTGCTTCACTTTGCAGAAGGTTGCTGCAGGAGCAGGATGGGACACTGGTGGTGTCCCCAGCATGGGTCTGGGTAATGCGTCTGCCCTGGCCCTGGTATCCTTACTGTTCTCTTGTGGAATTAATTTGTATTTTCTCAATGGAAAATATGAACTCAGATCCCCTGAACACATCTGCGGTAGGAATTTTATCTTTTTGTTTCCTGTGTTTTTGTTTTTACACCAGGTATAATTTCAAATCAAGCAGAAATTTATCTTATTTTGTGGGGAATCTGAGCCATTTTCCCATGGCAAGCGATCTGCCCGCTCCCGTTCCCAGCTCCTGTGCGCCCCGGCCACCTCTGCTGTATCGGGGCTGGGTCTGTACATGCCGCAGGGGCGGTCGGGCCAGCTTGTTGCTTTTTAGATACTTTTAAACTGGAGTCAGGGTTGGCTAATAAAGGCTGTTAGCATTGATAATTGAGATTAAAGATCACCTCATGCTGTTTTATTCTTCAGACTCTGGCTAGCTTTAGTGCCATGGCCTTTTTTTTTTTCTTTTTTTCTTTCTGTTTCCCATTGAATTTCTAGTTTCTCTTGTGTAACAAAATGCAGTACCTTAAGCCAGATTCAGTGACTCCATCTGCACTTACCTGCTGGATGTATGGTTCCCTGTGCATCATGGGGAGCTTGATTAAGACTTTTGTAAAGGCCGTTTACAATGAGGAGGGATTAAGTAAGAGAGAAATGGAAATTTATTTTGTACTGCTTCCTAGAGACTGTGGAAAAAAAGTTGCAAAGGAGAGGAAAATATTCTGCACACCTTTCTTGAAGCTTAGATTGATTGTCACCTCCTGTTCAAGCAGCAAAAAAAGTGATCAGGTGAGCGTGTGGTCAGTTCTTCCAGTATTTCTATAAAACCCATCGTGATTTTACTCAGTTGAAAAATTTCCATCTTCCCAAATCGTCTGCATCACTGAGTGCATTTCCACCCCGCATCTCGCCGCGGTGGTGCCACCCCATTGCCTTTCTGCCCCAGCTCTGTTGCTTCTGCAGCCGTGTGCCTCTGACGCTGTAAGGGGACCCGATGAAATACTCAATTCTTACTGATCGACAGTGCTAACTCCACAAGCTCTCTGAAGTTGAAGTTTCCAGCTGACTCGCGCAATGACACTGAGCAAGGTGTTTCGTTCCTGTACATCGTCATCCCTTTGTTTCCAAAATGGGCGCAGTGGTGACGACATGCTGGAATCTTAATCCTTTGAAGACATTGTGCAAGCTCTTCTTTTCTGTGAGTTAGGAGGGCAGATTCAGCTTATTGATAGCCGGAGAATTTGTTACCACCTTGGTAGACTAAGAGTTAAAGTGAAAAACAAATCAAACCCAGAAAGTAAAATTGTTCATTTCCTAATTGTCTTGGGTTCAATTTAAAGAACCACAAATTGCTTGCTGTTCATCATTCATCTTAATTAACGAAAATAATGCAGTCAGAGTCTTTTCTTTCGGGGGTTTGGTTTTGTTGAATTTTTTTCTGACCAGCTCTTCTGCCTCCTTTGAAAAGTGTCAGTCTCATCAGAAAGTTGCATTGCTATATGAAATACTCTAGTTAAAACAGAATTCAAATGCCTTTGCGTCCCCTTTATGAGACCTTCTTGGTGTCCTCTGTTGTACAGAGGAAGAAACCCCGAGGATGAGGAATACGTACTGTATCAGATGTGTACACTGAATCCTTCCTCTTGCAATTGTGAGTAGGTATCTCTGTGGCTTCTCGCGTAGGGCAGAATTGCTGGTACGTTCGACACGTGGCCAATCAGTGCCAGGCTCAAGTGTTGTTTTCCTTTTGATTACTGAGGTTGGCACTATACCAGAAAGACTTTCCCTTCTGAGACACATACTCATCTTTTTATACTTTCTAGAAAAAATTTTAAAAAATTCTTTGGCTTTGCTGGGCTTGAAAATACCTCTGACCCTCGTCATTCCTGAGAGGTTTTGAGATATTCTTTCAGAGGTCTCTGAAAATCTCAGCACCAGCTACCGCCTCCTCGGTGAGAGTTAGAACAAAAGCGGTAAAAGCAGTTGCGTTTTATTTCCTGGGGCTCCAGCGGAGCTGGCCTGAGTGAGATGCTGAGACAGATCTGGTCCTGTTTCCTGCTACCAAGCCCCAGCTCGGCCGTAGCCCTCGCTCTTGGCGTGGTCTTGCTGCGACACGCAGGGGAAACCTCCCATCTGCTGAGCCCTGGCCAGTCTGACGGACATCCCTGCTGCACATCCCGCTGCGGGGAGCCACTTTTTCTCTGGGAGAGGGGCCTTCCAGGTATTTCCCAGGGATTTTAAATAGTGTTAAATTAAATATATTTTTTCCTATTGTTTTTAACAGATCTTCTCCTCTCCTCACAATGTTCTCTGCCTGTTTTCCATGAACTTAAAATTTACTTGTGAAAGAATAGTGATAGTATATTTTCTTAAAAACATTCCTGCTCTGCTTACTTCTTCTTTAAAACTATTTTATGTTTTCCATCAGACTCTTTAAATATGGGTTGAGGATAGCAAGAGTAGGGCAAAGACCAGAGGTTTGGGGTTCACAGGAAATGATGATGCTGGAGGCTCTTGTATTTTGAAGTACAGCGAAAACAATTCTTGATTGCTTTCCTTTTTTTTTTTTTTTTTTTCTTTAATGAAACAATACATTACATTCTGTCATCCAGTGTTGTAAAACTTGTGAAAAGCTTACACCAAAATCGGTGCAAGTAATTTAAAAATTATTTAGAAAATGAATACTGCAGTTTGAAAATAACATTACTGGATGTTTCAGCATTATGGAATTACTTTGCTTCATTTTTCTTGCTAAGCAAAAGTTGTCACTATTCTTTCCAAATGTTTTGATGTCTGTGAAGACCATGTTTACCAGAAATAATCTGCTTCAGTGAAAATATACCAAATGCTCTAAACGAGAAGAGGAATTTTCCATTTCTGAGGCTTGTCTACGCCGCACACTCCTGCCTTTTAGTGGTTCATGGAGGTGGTTGATATGAAGAATTCAGTGCTTGTCACCTAATCATTGCTTTTTATAAATAATAAGCTTTGCTGGCTAGAAGTGTGTTGTAATTCTGCTCCAGGTTTGCTGAGATGCAAAGGCACCATTATGCCAAGTAAAATACTTGCTTTGACTGACTTGCCGAGAAGGAGCAGAAAATTAAAACCACTTTTACCTGAAAAAAGAAAACTGCAGAACAGATGAGCGTATCTTAATCAGCTATGCAAATCAAGGCATTGCACCATTTGCATGAAATCTCCATATTTATAGGTCGCTGATGCAAACAGTAATGCAGTGGCACAGCGGCCCTTGCCTGGATGCCCCTCAGCCAGGAGCGGTGTAGGACAGACGGACCACCCTTGGCACCCCTCGCCGAGGCAGGATTGACCCTGCGTGCAGAGGGGATGGCGGTTCGGGCTGTGGGTAAGCACTGAGAGGCAGATGACAGTGATGAAGATGTCACCTTACCAGTATGAAAGACATTGCAGTTGGAAGCTCTTTTGCACTAGGGTCCGTTTCCTTCACCCTTACATCCCTCAAGGGAGCGTTTCGATGCCGCCGTCCTTTCCACTCGCTGTTGGTGAGACACCGGGCAGTGTTTCACCAGCCAGATTTGGCAGTTGGCTTTGGCACCGTCTGATCTTTCTCTGGACAAGAGCACTGGCGTGTCGATTTGCTGAGATTCATCCAAAAATCTCTGCTGAGCCGTAGACCACTGGGATGTATTTGTCTCCCTATAGCTTTCCTAAAACAATGGCGACTGGGGCACTCGTAATGAGCTGGAAATGAAATAAACTTCACCAAGCCTGATTTGGGCACCGGGAAGAGACCTGCCCAGTGCCGCCAGCTGATCCGATGCCACCACATTTTACTGAATAGTGGTACAAAGCTCTTCTCAAACCTTTTGATCAGAAACAAAGCTATCTCTGTAGAGAGACAGGTTTTCTTTGTAGGATGGCCGTGTCTAGAGACCTAAATTATGATGGAGGCCGTTTGTGCTATGATTTCTCCTAATTTAATGGAGGGACTAGACTTGAGACAGAAGACAGACTCTTGAACCTCTGCAGCTGAGGAAGGGATGCACTCCAGCTTTCTATTCCTGGGAAGTGCCAAATCATTTAAACAATTCAGCCTGGTCCGTTGACCCCTTCCGTATGGGTTGACTCTGCGGGATATCCGAGCCCATCACTTTGCCGCAGAGGCGTTTGTTCACCCATCCCGCTCAGCTTCCCTTGGGGACCTGGGTGCTGCCGTCACTAGTCCTGCCTTACCGGGGCAGGGTACGAGGTGCTCAGCCGTAACCGCTTCGGTCCTCTGCAGGAGCAGTAGCACAGCACCGGGAGAAGGAGAAGGTCGAAGAGAAGGTGTTCTATAAAATGGGCTGCTGCCAGGTATTTCTAAAATAGCTTCGGGTGTAGGAATTGAAATTCTGTCTCAGTTCCATTTGACATACATTCATCTTTGTTTTATCTGGACCTTTCTTCCTACCCCAGAAATCTTGCAATATAAATAGGTAAGATAAAGGATGGGTAGGAGATATATTATTATGCCATTTTATGGGAAGGAAATTGAAGCATAAAAGCATTAAATTATTTATCCAAGCTCCCTCTGGAAGTCTGAGCCAGAGCCAGGATTGCTGTAACCTATCTTTCTGTGCACTGTTTCTCAAAATAAAAGGTTGAATTTCTGTCCCTATCGAAGTCAATAGGAGCTGCTTTTTAGTTCTGCGGATGCTATCATTTTACGTAAGTGCATAGCGAGGCCTCCAGCCGTTGTAAATGCTCTTCCATTCAGAAAGGCTTTCCTTCCATTTTTCAGACCTCAAACAAATGCAGGGTATGTTTGGACGCCCAGAAGCAGATGGAATTCATAACAAAAGCTTGTTTTCTAAATGAATTTATCTCACTGACTGCAGAATATTTCTTCTTTGATGGCATTATTTTAGTGTTTGTGTTTGCACCCTGTATTTGCTTTCAAGTAGCTTATTGACATTAGTGAAATCATCGTAAATTTTGCTCCCCAGTGGAAACTGTTACAACGGAGTACTTCTTCCTCCATCCGCAATCTTGTGGCTTTCCTGCCACAAATACAGCCCATCATTACGGTGTAAAAATAATAGTAGGAGACCATTTAAAATGTTGCTCACTTTCAGAGTTTAGTAGCAGGGCTAACAGTTTGGTTACTGTAGTTCAGTTCCTAGAACTGTGCACTGCGATATACGCTTAAAAGTTTGAAAGTCGGGCAAAATAAGCACGGGAGTGAAAACGCTGGGTACTGAAGATGCTTTTTAAAGTTTCTTTATTAATGAAACAGCTGTATTAGGTGTTGAGCTGCTTCTGCTGCCACTATTTTACCCATTTCTGGCGAAGGATTTATTTGGCAAGAATAGAATAGATTTTCAGTTGGAAGGGACCTACAACGATCATCTAGTCCAACTGCCTGACCCCTTCAGGGCTGACCAAAAGTTAAAGCATTGGCCAAATGCCTCTTGAGCACTGGCAGGCTTGGGGCATCGACCACCTCTCTAGGAAGCCTGTTCCAGGGTTTGACCACCCTCTTGGTAAAGAAATGCTTCCTCATGTCCAGTCTAAACCCCGCCGGCACAGCTTGGAACCGTTCCCACGCATCCTATCACTGGATCCCAGGGTAAGAAGATAACACCATACTCCCACCTGCTTCGTGGTCCAGAATTCCTAGAATTTGTATTGTGGTATTGTGCCCCACTGGCATGTTCGGGGTCTCTGGCGATGCACAGGTCCCCTGAGTTCGCCGTCCTTCCCCCGAGCCCCAGATCCTCTGCCCCTCTGCAGCAGGAGGACGGAGGAGGACACGTTTCCAAACCTCCTTCGGTGAAGGCAGCTCCACGGAGGCTCTTTCCCCTTCGCTGCGGAGTTCGGAGCTGAGCCACCTCCATCACATCACTTGGTGGTACCATCCCCGGTCCCGTGTTCCTTAACAAATCCAAGAATATTAGATTCACGCGTCCATCTGTGGTGCGCAGCTGGGCACCACGTGAGGAGTTAAAGGGCAAACTAATGAAAACCAGAAGACTCTATGAAAATATAAACAACAGCTACTTCCAAAAGCTGACTCCAATGCCAGCTCTTGTGGATAGCACTGGAGGCGTCCGGGGCAGTCCTGCCAAACAACTGTCATGTCTTCAGAGCGTGTCCGGCACGGGGAAGTGGGTTTCGCTGTGTTAATAATTACACTGCCTGCAGGCTCTCTGAAGTTGCATCTTTCCGTGCAGCATGGAACCAGATTTTAATGAAATATCGTTAAAGCTGTTAACTACAGAGAAAGAAGGGGGGGGTGGAAATCAAAGGCGCAATCAAAGCATGCACTCTATTATCAATAACTGCAAGTAGCTTCATAAATGTTTTATGTTTGAAATGTTTTCAGTGCAGATCAGCACAGAACCAGCTGTTTAAACGAAAAGTGAAATGTAATAACAAGAACATTTTAATCATTGCATCTCATTATAGAGAAGAATGAATCACTAGGAAAAATGTTTTAAAAAAACAGCTTTCATGATGGAGATGGCTAGCCTGACACAGAGCTGGAGACCAAGGAAGCCTAACTCAGAATTAACAGGGCGTATTCCTTTAAAAAAATTGAGTTGGGATAAGTGGTTTTGTTTTCCTTATGAAAGCATGGTGGTGGTATGTGCTCGGTGGTACGTGCTCTCTCCTGGGATGGTTTAATGCAAAGTTTTAATGCTGTCTTCTACCTGAAAGGATTCAGAGCATGAATGCTTTGAACGGCACACTCGGTGCAGGAGCAGCATGGCCATTAGGCAGGAGGTCGGTTTGGACTACAGGCAGCAAAAGTCAAGACCCCTGGGACCAGAAGGAGAGAAAAAAGAATTAGGACTGTGATCCTTTCACCTCCTATTTGGGCTTTCAACTTCAAGATGGTATTTATGGCTCTGCTTTCTTGTCCAAAGGCTGCCGTGCACAATTCTGCATCGATACACCTTAGAGCCCCGAGGCTGGAGCCCGTCAATACCCCTGAAAGAAGGTCAGTGTCTTGTGATAGAGCTTAAGGCAACGGCCTTGGGGTAACTAACTCTTTAGGTGCCAGAGCTGTGCTCAAGGAGTTCAGATGCTCCTCTCCCTGGTCTCCAGCGGGGCTTCGGCATGAGCCAGGTTCCCACCGGCGCAGGCAGGGAGGCCTGAGGTGCAGAAGGCAGACCTTCGGAAACTTACAGAAAGATCAGATTTGAGAGAGATGTTTAGCATGTTTAGGCAATTGCCAAGCAATTTTTGACGTAGTTGCCTACATTCCTATTTTAGGCACTTGTATCTTTCTTGTATCTTGTTAACTATTATTATCAGAAGTTTAACTGAACAGCAGCAAAGAGGAAGTCTCTATGGAAGAACAGTGAAGGCTCGTGAGAGTAGAAATTGTGTTCCTGCAGGTTTTGAGGAGCACGATGCCTGCCCTTTCTGCTCCTACAACAAATCAAACTTGCAGGGTTACTAGAAGTCTTAAAGCCCTCATACCCTACAAGTGGCCAGGTCTTCCCAGCAGCTCTTGCCCACTTTAAGCTGTGAAGCCCTCCTGCTGAGCTCCTCCGGGTCTGCTGACCCTCAAGTCAAGCTGCATTGACTCAACTTGTACTCTGGAGGTAGGAATTGGAGTGTGGTTTCTCGTGCCGGAGGCTCCCAGCTTGTCCCGTGTGTGTGGTGCATCTGCAGCCGGGACAGGACACAGATGCGCGGCACTGCTCCGTAAGATGGATGGAGGGAATGAGTTATGGACGTTCTCTGCAGGCGCTTCACCTCTTGCCAACTGGACGTGACATCTTTGGGTTTATAGGGACCGCTGGCAGGAGGTGAGCTCCAAAAATAGCCCATAGACTGTAAGACCGGAGAAGTGCTGGAAGATGAAAAGCAAGACATACCATTTACATGGAGGACAGCCCTCTCTGCTGGGGCCAGCTCAGATTAGAAGCACAACAGTACTCCTCTGCAGTGAATATGATAAGAACACAGTTACTTATTTCTGCAAGAGTATATACCTAAAATCAAGGCATGTATCGGGTGCCTATGGTAAGTATCATCTTTCAGCCCCAGAAACGTTGGCTTTTGGGGCAACGTAGATACAGCTATTCACCCCCATAATACCAGATCAGCCACGCTGACGGCTAACGTTAGCAATAACAGAAAGGCAGTTAATTCATATTCCTAAAATCAGCATTAGAAAAAAAAAAAAAAAAAAAAAAAGCAAAGCATTTGACCATTTCTGGCTTTGGACCTGATTGCTTTTACTGCTACTGAATAGGAGTAATTCCACCAAATAACCCCAAAACTGGCAGTTGTGAGAGCAGCATCAAACTCTTTGCAAGCAGTTGTTGTAGCTTGTATTTATGAAACAGTCTGAGGCGCTGAACTGATCTTTTATGGGAGCGGAAGGGCATTCTCAGAGGAACGGTGATTTTTTGAATATATTGAAGCATTATGTGGAGCCTGTGGTAAAAGAAAATGCATCAGTCATCTGCCTGCCCTCTTTCCTTTATCCTTTTTTCTTAGAAAAAGGATGCTGGTAGTTGTAAAAGACTGACTTTAGAAGAAACATGATTTAATATCTTGTTTTAATGGAATGTAAAGCAGTTCTAGGGCCTCTCTGCTATTTAGAAAAAGAAGAATTTAGGAAAAGATTTAAAATGTAATGCTAATTTTCACGAGATTGTTATTTGACAGAAGGGATCAGGAGAGATTATTAAATGCTTTGTGTGTGCTGAAAATACTGAGACCTTAAGCACATTAGAGTGCCTGTCAGAAATACTGAAATAGAATGAAAAGGAAAGCTGGCCGAAGGAAATAAAAATATATTAAATATATCTACACTGCATCTAAACCTGAAATTACTTGTGATCAAAGGCTATCTGTGTTTTGTTGATGACGTTTCTGGGCACCCTTTCCCAGTGCCCAGCTCTGCCATCCCTGTTTTTCCGGAGAGGGACGGATTGAGGGAGCGCAGGGTCAGGCGCTCCTCAGCTATCGCTGCTCGCCGCACGCTTCCAGATTTACAAAAGAGAGCTGTTAGTGTGAAACTGCCTTGTAATGGGGATGTAACTTTGTGGAAAGCCTGTTCTAGGAGCTGTAATTCTGTTATCTGCCAGTTGCACAATAGCTTGTGAGTTTGTTTTATGCCACAGCACACTCCCTATTGAAAGTAAAAAGGTACTATTTGGTGTAGAAGATTCTCAGAAATAACCTTCTGGTTGACCTTTACATTTTTGCCACAATCATAATTTGTTTTTTTTCTTCCAATTTTGCTTGAGTTTGAGATGAAGGCACAGATAAGCTTATAGATAGCTTCATCTCCAAACATCTGGAGTTAGGGTTAGGTCCAGCTGAGACTTGCAGGGAGTGATTTTCTGGTACTGCTGGTAGAGGAGTTTATTAAGCTTTTTTAGCTCTTTTGTTTTAATAACTGATTTAAGCTGACATCTAAAAGCATGATGTAGTTGATGTGCGATAATTTGCATTCAGGGTAAAATTGGAGCATTTGAAGATACAGACTATGTAACAAAAGGTGATCCAGTATGGTTTCTTTAACAATTACAAGGGATTGTTTTGTGTTGTCATTTGAGGAGGAGTTGTGTGCTGCTTCACCCACCACCGTGATCTGGTCAAGGCAATCAAAAGTTTGCATTTCAAATGATCTCTTCTTGAGGCTAAACCTATTGCAAACCTCTGTATTTTCAGAACTAATAAAACCAGGGAATAGTTTCAAGGATGGGCTATTTTAACACTTTTGTTGTCATTATTTGGCTTATCAGACGAGCTTGTTACAGCCCTGCAATTTCTGTAAGTGCTGGGCACCGTGCAAACACAGGAATATTAGTTAGGAGCAGAACTGGGGCTAGACATTAATATTGGCCTAACTTTTAAGGGCAAATGAGGGTTTGCAGATGAGGAGAGGTCTCTGCTCCAGCCCCTGCTCAAAGCAGGTCAGCCCACTCACCCAGGGCTTTACGCGAAGAGCTGTATGATGTCTTCGGAGCAAATCCATCGCCTTGCTCCACGCTCCCAGGTTTCTGTGGCTTTGCAGGAGCGGTCTCATACCACTGCTAAATGGAGGGATACCAGCCTTTGTGGGCTCCCTGGTTCATTAGAGCGTGCCAAGGATCGCCCTTAATGCTTCATCTCAGCCATCATCTCTGGTCCCTCAGGCAGCTAAAAGGGAGTGAGTAGCATGTAAAGGAGTTTAAACAGATAGCATAAACAGGTATGTGGGCACAATACGTGCAAATGGTGTAAGTAGAAGCTAACAGAGGGATTTTGAAGGCTAATTGCTTGCTAAAAGAAACCAAAGCCTGCTGCGGTGCACCAAATCGATTTATAATTTAATAGCATCAAGCTGGTACGTACAGAGCTGGGACAGAAACACACACAGCTAAGCGGTGCCTCGCTGGAAAGCAGCTTTAAGCTCACAGTTAGTGTTTTTATGAGATGACTTTGGTTGTGTCGGGGGCTGTGTTGGTGCTTGCCTGCGGGTTTTTCTAATGGCTCCTCTAATGGCAGTCCTTTGCTCGAACTGGTCTTGGATGATCAGATTTGCGTGTCTCCGATTTCCTGCTACCACAAGATAAATGCATCTATTGTATGCATTAGATATTTGTGCTAATTATTTCCCAGAAATTCATTTTAAGATGAAGTCCGTCCTCTGAGCCAAAGGCACAGAGATGTAGCCTAGATGGACCAATCCTTTTCAGTATTTCATGTATTCATGGCGCTAAATCTGCAATAGTGTTTCGGCAGTGTATTTTCCCTGGGTTTATCATCCCTTTTGTATTTTTTCCGGAGTTTCTGAGGTGTACGGTGCTGAAGCAGTGCCGTTGCAGGCGTCCCTCGGAGATGTGTGCTGGGCTGGGCCATGCCACACGTCAGGGACCCGGGCGCAGCGGTGGGCGATGCGGGAACGGGATTTTCACGCTGTCCTTTCCTTTCCTTTCCATGCAGTGCAAGTTCCTGGGCCGGTGGAAAATCTGCGGGCTGTGTCTACCTCACCTACCTCGATTCTCGTCTCCTGGGATCCTCCTGCCTATGCAAATGGCCCCGTTCAAGGCTACAGGCTCTTCTGTACAGAGATAGCGACTGGAAGAGAGCAGGTGAGTGGTGACTGCTCTCCCCGTGAGAAGGAGATATTTGCTGTAGGAATCTGCAGGTCATTAGAGCGCTGTAAAGGCTCAAGAGTGAGGGTTTTATGGATTAATCCTCCAGGTTAGGTAAACGTTGCACACACCAGTGATAAAAGAGCAAATCAAGCAAAATAAATTTCTGCTAGTATAAAATGGGTTCAGGAGGTAGAAGGCGGCAGCCTGTTACATATTAGCCATTCCTCAGCTTTACGCTGAAATTTCAGAATAATGCCAAAGAGCGTTTAAAGACCCTTTAGACTCCTCCTTTACATTGTGCAAAACCATCAACACGTTAATGGCAGGTTGTACATGTGATCTTTGTAGAATATATATTTTTAGTTGCTTCTTGTAACTTCTTTCAAGTAGGAGGGTAAAATAATATGAATCCAGGCTAGAAATGATACTTTTTCTCTCCAGGCTGACAGATGCTCATAGCAAAAATTGGTGTTGATGCTGTGCACTTAATTGCGCTCCTAACTCTGCTGTGAGCACATGCTTTCGAGCGGCAAAGCAGCAGCCTTGCTTTCTGCAGATTGCAAACTGCTCAGACACTTCCCGCTGGCCATTTAATAACCAATATTTGATGGGAGTGCAGCAGTGGCAGTGGAGATGAGCTCTGCGGGTAGAGTATGGCCTGAATAGGTTTTTAGCAAAGAATAGGGCAGGGTAGAAAGCGGAGACGTCTTTTTTTCTCACCTGATAGCACGTGATAATCACAGGCATCAGCAGTCTTGCGGCAGCTGCTTCAGTAGTCTTACGGGAACCTTTATACTGTCCCCATTTTTTCTGTGCTTGCTTTATTTTACTTCTTCCTTTTCTCCACAATTCCCCGTAGACTCTTTGCCTTTATTTTCTTTCCCTGTCATGTACCTGTGAAGTGGCAGCAACTGGCTTAACCCCCAAAAAACCCCGCTTTTCTCCTGCGCCTTAAGTAACTAAACACCGCTCTGAGGCGCTGAAATCCCCTCCATGCTGAAGCTGCGGGCAGGGCTGTGGACGAGTTTGGAGAACCGAGCTGTAACAAGCTGCTCTGTTACAAATTGCCTCTTATATCAACTTAAATAAGGATTTAGCTCTACTTCTCAAAGAGCGAAAAGCTCGCCTCTAATCCGCCTATCCCTCGGCACGGCCGTGGCGCTGGCTGTCACGTTTCCCCTTGGTTTATCGTCTCTGTGTGCTAGAACGTGGAGGTGGACGGGCTCTCCTACCGGCTGGAGGGGCTGAAGAAGTTCACCGAGTACACCCTGCGCTTCCTCGCCTACAACCGCTACGGCCCCGGCGTCTCCACCGAGGATGTGACGGTCACCACGCTTTCGGATGGTGAGTGGGGACGGAGGGACCCCGGGACGGGCAGGTTGCGTGTATCGGTTGCCATCGTCAGACTTTTTCTTCTGCCACCGTATTTCGGAAGAGGCAGCGATGAAGCGAGTTAGTTATTGAATATGGAGGACAGAAATCAGAGGTTCAGTACCCTCTGAGCTGGTGTTCGTCTCCAAGCGTAATTGGTTTGGTTCATTATTCCTATGCCTAGTAATAAGGATAGTCTACTTCTCTCATTATTTTCTCTTTAACTTAGCCACAGGTGTATCCTTTCAGCTTTTCAACAGACACTATTTTATTACAGCTGCATTTGGAGAGCCAACTGCCTGGGTTTTCCTTGTGCTTTTTAAACACAGGGGTAGCAAATGTGCCAGGGCTTCAATCTCTGCTCGTCACAGCGGATGCACCAGCATCCTTCCACGAGCTAGTGCTGTGCTCCTGTGGCTCACAGGCTCCGGGAGATAAATTGAATTTTAGTTTGCATTCAGAAGCACTTAGTTGTGTCTGATATCACAAAACTTACGCACGGCTGACTCCTGTTGAAGTCACTGAGCCTGATCCCCACACCTGGCTAAAACAGGAATAACTTCATTGGAGTCATTTGGGCTACAAAAGTGTAAAACCCATAAAAATGAAGGAAAAATTCTTTCGGCAGAGCTGGTAAGAGTTCATAAAGCAGAAGCCAGACTAGAGACAGGCTCCAGAGGCTTCAGGGATGTGCCAGCTCCTGACCGAGCCCCACAGCTGGAGGGGCTTTTTCCGTACCAACATTTTGTTTAAAGACGATATAAGAGGTGTCAACTAAGCTTTTAAAGTGAGATATATAAACAGGTAATTTTCCTTCTGGTAAAAATTCAGGCAATCTCTTTCTCATTCATGCTAATAAAGCAAGGTATGTGAGTTCAGCTGGTCCTGGCCTGGGTTTGGATTACTAATTTAAGGTCATTTTCATGGGGAAAAAATGTTTGCTTTTACATGAGAGTTTAAAATCAGGGAATAGGCAAGAAATACCTTGCTGTGGGCTTCAGCTAGGTATGTTAAACTTGCTGGGATTTTCTCCCCTCAGAAACGTAGCAGCTAACCTGTGCTAATGAGCACATTCAGAAACAGTGCCTGGCACGCACCTCAGTCGCATAAAAATTTCACTGTTGTTCCTTTCCATGCTGTAGATTGATGCTAATGAAAAAAAAATAATGAATGCAGAACCAGGGTGACTGAGATTTATCCCTTTATAATTACAAATATTTATCTAATTTCATTGCAAAGTTGATAACTCTCCCTTGTTATTCTACCAAAAGAGCTGAAAATTTGCATGAGGTTAAGAATGACAATTTTCTGTCTGGTAACCCAGTTGCTTCTGAAAACTACACCAGATCAACTAAAAATACCAATTTCTGGGCAGCGTTAGTAGAAGCTGTATAGAACCCGGAGCAAATCAGCAGAGGGGGGGATCATGCACTGGAGAAGCTCTTGTATTTGTTTAGTGTATCTACAGCATAGAGCCCTTCTGCAGGTGTCCCTGGGTCACGGTGGGTTGGTGACATCCCCGATGGAAGCGATGCTCCTGTCTCACATCCACCCGCTCCCGGTAGGGTTGCTGCCACCCTAAATTACCCTGTGGTCTGCAGGTCCCCCCAGGTCTCCTTGACCTCTGGAAGAGCGGCGATGGAGAAGGCATGGTCTAAAATGGGGGGGGGGGGGGGCTTCGGCCAGGTGGTGAGGCTGTGTGGGGATCAGGAGGAGCAGTGCTTTAATTTTAAAAAGGCTGAGCCAGTCTGCCCTAAGTTTAATTCAGAAATAAATAGGCACCACGATAAAGGGCACTGGAGGAGAGCTGTTGGGAGCCTCTAAAATAGACCTTGTGAAGAGCGACGTGGAGGGGGCTGGGGGTGTGGGGAACCCCGAGCGAGGGAGCTGGTGAACCCCAGCGCTGGTTTAATCTGCGTTATTCTGGGCTGGAGCTTCGGTGGGATTCATCCGCGAGACCCCCGGCTTGGTTGGCACTGTTATTGTACGTTTGACACCTCTGGAATATTTTTTCGAGTGCTACTTACGTCTACCCAGCAAATTCAGTTTTCCCTTGTAATACAGGCTGGATCTTGGCAGAATAAATTACTTCACACTTATAATTATAAAAACAAAAGGAAAACAAGTGAAAATGAATATTTTGCATAATGTATGTAGATTTAATTCACACTGTGAAGTGTAGAACTGCGGCCCTGTACTCCACTTTGGTTTTAAATGTCACCATAAGTGAGAAAGGGAAAGATTGTTATTCATGAGTCTGAAAATTATCCTCTGCAAGTGTTTCAAATGCTTCACCTGTCTGTGAACAAAAATCATTGCTAACGAGAAGGTTTGCATGGGACTTTTCCAGAAAACAGGAGTATGCCTAGGTGCCCTTGTTTCAGGAATCTGGAAAAAGACGGTATTTATTTTTCTCTTTATTTAAGCAGAAGTCTGTTCTGTAAAGAAGTCAGTTGGCTGCAGCCTTCCCAGCCTTCCTCTGTTTGTTTGGAGCAGGTGTAAAAGAAGAGAAAATCCCTTTAGGATATCTGTTCATCCTCCTCATTCTGGGTCTGCCTGAAACCACTTTGGTCTCTTGCCCAAAGAAGAGCAGCCAAAGGGCCACAGCGAGAGCCTGGCTTTGGCCAAGCCTGGGTGAAGGCAGTAGCACGGTCCTAGCTGTCCCGAGAAGGAAAGGATGGAACTGAGAGAGCAAGTCTGCAGCACCAAAACTTTCTGCAATTTCTTCTTTTATGGTACCACACAGAGACCTTTCCCAGGGTTAAGGTCCCTTCTGCTAGAAGGCTGCGCAATAAAACAGCAAGAAATAACTCCTGCATGGGCAAGCTAACAGCCTACATAGAGGAGGGACAAAGACATTTAATCTGTCCTGTTTTATAGGTGAGAGATAAAGGAAGGAGAAAGCCTGTAGTTGTCCATATACACGTTTAGGATTTGGGCAGGTTTTATTCCTACATCCCCTACCACCAACCTCCTCCCCATGCTGCCCCACTATGCTTTTTGGATTGCAACCCGTCCTCCGGCTTAAATTCAGATTTAGCAGCCTCATCAGTCAGGGACTGCTGCTGTTGGAGGGACAGGAGCTGGCCACCTTTCCCTGCTCCTGCCCAGTGCTTTTGCCACCAGACAAAACCGAAATGAGGAGCACCTTGCTTGTCACGACCGGCTCCCTTTGGTCTTTTCTTCACGTTGTCTTTGCAGCTCGGTCCGTGTAGTCTCTGGCAGTTTATTTTCACATCAGTAGCCAAACCCGGAGGGCAGCCCCCGGGCAAGGAGCCGGGACGCTCTCGAAGGGCAGCGACTCCTACGCTGCTTTTCTGAAAGCTGGTTTGAAACAGAAGTAAAAGTCAAAAATGGGAGAAAAGTCCTGAAGATTGGTCTGCCTTGCCTTTCCTCTTGTGAAAATGACAGGATCATTTTTAAGTCTGCCTTTCTCTTGAGAGCGTGCGTGTGCTTGAGCAGGTTATTTTTTCCATGCCAACCCTTTGCTGTATAGCGTACAACAGGGTATATAGTTGTATAAAAAAAAAAAAAAAAAAAAGCCTGTGCTATTAGTTCCTGCAGTTCTGTAGGCAGAAATTTTCCATGAGGCTCTGGGATGTAATCTATAGTTGGAGAAATGCACCCCAATCAAAGGGATTTAGTGTGGCATCTCCAGCTGCAGGAGCTACAGACCCCAGACAGCATTCACCAGATCAAGGAACACACTGTATCTTTAATGCTTCATTTTCAGTTTAAAATACAGCTCAGATAATATTTGGCCAAGCTGCGTGCCATTTCAGAAATGCTTTGAGCTATCATGCTCATGAATTTATCAAAATGCATTTAATCCCAGCAATTGGCAGACAGTATTATTTCATGCTTCCTCAGTACCTGATTTAAATGTAATTTATTTCCATAATTATAATATGAATGCTTTTTTTTTTAAGTAAAAATTGAAGATTGAAGTTCAGATTGACACAGGAGACAGCCTATGAAGTTTTTCAGATGTCGGTAGCCATTTCTGTGTTTGCACGAGAGCTGAGAGCAGGGCGAGGAGGAACGGACTGCGAGGGCGTTTACGGGAGCGTGAGCGGAGCCCGTCACTCGGAGCCATGAGCGTGGATTTACGGGAGGTGAACGGTGTCGTGGCTGTGACCCTGCTGGGGACCGAGTCCCTCATTGTGCCACCCCAGCAGCCCAACCTCTCAGTACAGTGAATTCCCCGAAAATGACTCACTCCATCTTTATCTGTTTGGGAGAAGTACTGGGCTGTTTCCCTCCTCCTCTTTTTCCCCTGCAAGAATTACACAGGAGTTTCCTGATGCAAAACTTTTTTGAGTTTGGGGGAAAGGTGCAGGCTGTAATGAAACGTCCATGGGAAGGTTTGGTGGCTGGAGTTCGTGCCAGCGCCAGCAAGGCTCGGTGACCTGGTGTATTTGTTTCAGTCTTTATCGAGTCGGGGACCTGGATCTGGCCCTCTTGCCTCCCGGCTCGCTGTCCCCAGTTAGTGCCGCTGTCCCTCCCGTGTCCCTCCCAAAAGAGCGGCCTGGGGAGCCGGGTGCTCTCTGTGCTGCAGCGAAATACGTGGGGGGCTTGCTCGGCCATCTCATTCATTCTGGATCATTCTGCTCTATGACTAAACAACAAACAACCAGCAAAACCGCAGAGGACATGGGTTCATCTGATGGGCAACTGAAAAAAATTTTTTTTTTTTTAATTTCACCAGATAGAAACTGAGAGCAGCCCTGCAGAGAAGGACTTGGGGGTATTAATGGATGAAAAACTGAATATGAGCCGGCAATGTGTGCTCGCAGCCCAGAAAGCCAACTGTATCCTGGGCTGCATCACAAGAAGTGTGACCAGCAGGTCGAGGGAGGGGATTCTGCCCCTCTGCTCCGCTCTGGTGAGACCCCACCTGCAGTACTGCGTCCAGCTCTGGGGTCCTCAGCACGAGAAGGACGTGGACCTGTTGGAATGGGTCTGGAGGACAGCCACAAAGGTGATCAGAGGGCTGGAGCACCTCTCCTATGAGGACAGGCTGAGAGAGTTGGGGTTGTTCAGCCTGGAGAAGAGAAGGCTCCGGGGGGAGACCTTATAAAAACTTAAAGAAGAAAGATGGGGACAGACATTTAGTAGGGCCTGTAGTGATAGGACAAGGGGTAATGGTTTTAAACTAAAAGAGAGGAGGTTCAGGCTAGATATAAAGAAGAAATGTTTTACACTGAGGGTGGTGAAACACTGGTGCAGGTTGCCCAGAGAGGTGGTGGATGCCCCATCCCTGGGCACGTTCCAGGTCAGGTTGGACGGGGCTCTGAGCAACCTGATCTAGTGGAAGATGTCCCTGCTCATGGCAGGGGGGTTGGACTAGGTGACCTTTAGAGGTCCCTTCCCACCCAAACTGTTCTGTGATTCTGTGAAAAGAAAAAGAACAAATCTGAGTACCTTGCCATATGAACCTTCTTCCCATCAGTAAGTCTCCAGCAGTGAGGCTCATCTCACCTACCTCTAGCCACCTCGTCCAACACAGGCAGCAAGGCTCCTCCAGTGCATTCGAGGCTTCTTCCACTGCTGAGTCACCCTGTGCCGAGACAAAGCGGCCGAGTTATCCCTGGATGCATCTGTCTGTTCATTGCATATTGCATAGCTAATGCCAGGTAAAATGAGTTCTGCTGTAATTTCTAATGGTATAATTAAGCTGTGAATAATAAACAAAAAACAAATTTTACCAGGTGCATCCAATTTCTTTGATCAAGATATAAAACCAGAGGAAGTAATTGTAATCTCGCAGGCACTGGGTTTGCCAGGGGAGCTCTCTGATTGTTATGCAACCTGAGAGATTAAATCAGAGTCTCTGATTTTGTAACGCAAAACTTCTCCTTGACTGAACAGTGAGCAAGGAATAAAGACACCCACTATTGCTGTGGAAGTGATTGAGTTCGATGCTGGGTCAGGTCTGGATTTATTTCTCATTTTGATTGAAGATCTGGAATAAAAGAGGAGCGCATCAGTTACGTTCATGTATGCAACAGAACTGGGAAATGTGACAAGCGTTCACTAAGAGAAATAAACAAGATAATAGAAAGACAAACAAATAGTAAAAAAAAAAGAAAAATTAAGATAAGTTTGTCCAGTAGGGGAATAATATGTAGTAGCAATAAAACTTGAAAGTCAGTAATGAGAGGGAAAGGTTTAAGGTGGCAATGGCTAAACGTCGCAATGAGCCTTCGCTGCCCACGAGAGAGGGGGAGAAAAGAGGAGAATCACGTTTGAGAAACTGGGGCTCTGAGCAGTTCTGCCTTGCTCACAAACAAGGGCAAATATTCTCCAGTGAGAACAGGCTTTTCTGGGAGATAGCGGCATTGCCAGATCCGGCTCATTCAGAAATATCCAAAAATATCTCACTTTTCTTTTTCCTTGCAATACCGAGTACATCAGAGATGGTTTTCTGCCTGATATTTTTCAAAATGATGGGAGTGTGAGCAGTGACGTCTCCTCTGTGTTAAGGGAGATTAAATGTTTCACGTACTGTTTGCTGCTGCCGGTACTGTTGCAGCAGCAATGCCTTAGATCAATTCTGCACTGTCGTGGGCAGTATGGAAACAAATGAAGAATGGTCCCTGCACTAGAGAAACCAACTAGTTTCTAAAGCTGCTCATCTGAAGAGAGGAAAAAAAGAGCCTGAACAGGGAACCACTTTGCATGCGGAGCCCCGGCAGGTCGGGACAGAGCTGAGAAGGGGGCTCGGGTCCCCCAGCCTGGACCCTCTGCTCCGATGGAGAGGCAGGTCTGGGTGGTTAAAATGCATGATGTCAAGATAGTTTTGTACGTTCCTTGAACGTGTATCTTCACATCAAACCGTGGCAGGATAAACAAAATGGTCCAGAGACTCAGCTGCTCTTTTCAGGAACTCCCAGCTGAGTCAGGCTATCGCTTACCCTGGACCTTTTCCAATAGCAAATCTCTGTGACTTGGGATCCTCAAAGCGAGGAAGAGTTTCAATATTCCTTGCCGCTCACTTTGCTGTACCTCTCTTTCAAAGCAATCTGGGTTTTGAGATCACTATGATTCAAATGCATCCTTTTTTTAACTCTTGCCTCTCTTTTTTTTTTTTTTTTTTTCCCCCTTTTTATGATCCACAGAGCCTTTGTGAAGGACAGCAGTATTAATGTGGGACTTTGCTGCCACCAGGTCCCTCCTAGTTAGCTGTTACTACTTTTGCTCTTTTGTAGCCTGTATTTAAAATATTATTTTCTTATTAGCACTGACAAATGACTTAGCTCTGGCTGAGTTAAACCCCTAAATAGCAGCATGCACTGAGGATGCTCCAAAGTTCTACGCTTTGGGGATTTTTTTTTTTATTGAACATAGATGTGACTAGACAGAGTCCAGCGGAGGAGCTGCCTGACCAGCACTGCTTAAAATAATCTGGGGAAAGTAGCATTTATACGATTTGTTGTGATCCTTTCTTTTAATGACTGTACAGGGGTGTTTCTTATCATATTAGTGGCCATTACATTCTATAGAGAGTCACAGATGTTAAGGTCAGAGGCAACTTCTCACTACAGATGCAGCCTGCCTCTCCCGGAGCGCGGATCTCGAGCCAGTGTGCTCGTCTCTGTGTGCCACAGCTGGCAGCTTATATGGACAATATAGACTATAGAAAGAGACAATGTAGACAACAGCACCCTTTAAGTCCACCTCTATACAGCACGTAGAATTTCACCAGTTCATTCTGGTGAAAGTTTTGGCCAACATAAGTGATTTGCAGAAATATGTATGTATACATTTTGCTTGGTGACCTGTGTCCCACGCTCCTAGATAGCAATTTTCAGTGAATACTGAAGAAGGTGAAAAGAAAGATATGCCTGATTTCTAATGTAGATGGATTCCAGCTCATAGCTCTTTGCCTATTAAATTATTCTCTACAGCTAGAAGTCCTTTCCCCCATTCAGGTAACAATAGATAATAATCCAAGCACTTCTTAACACTACACTTGTTTAAATAAAATCAATTTATTTGATCTGTAAAATATTTCAGGTCTCAGAGCATTCTTGTAGATCTTTGCTGTATCAATTCAAATGGGTGGACAACTGTAACGAGAATGATTTTGCCCTAGTGTTCTTGTTAATATAATCTAAAAATGTGTTAAATGGCTCTTCTTTGGCTCTCTTTTTCCCTAATCAATCCCATTGCAAACTATTCTTAAACTGGGTATCCACCATGATCCTTTTTCAGCTCTTTCTTTCCAAATTCAGGGCCACCTTCCTGTAAGCGTAAACTACATCTCTGCTTTTACAACCGTTCGGTAGCCCAGGTTAACAGGTAGGCATTATTTCTCTGAAAGGAAAATAAAGCTTCGGGTTCGTGTCAGGCAGTTGATGCATCACCAACTACGAACTTATTTTTAAAGCTCTTGGCTCCTCAGCGGTTGAATTAATACTTGCCATCAGCTGGAGGCATATACATTTGAACCATTGTTGCACAAACGTATTGGAAATAAATGTACAGCAGATAGGGAGTGGAAAACAGGCAGAAATGTGTCAGTAAATAGTTAGTTGCCAATGGCCTGTCCAACCGCGCGGATGCTGGGCATTCCCCGGTGTCCGCGCCGCGTCTCGGTGGTGTGAGCCCGATCCTTCACGGGGAGGGAGCTGGCAGGATGGGTGGGATACGTGAATCCGCACCGTCCAGGTTTTTCCTACGACTATAGCTAGAGAGAATGTGAGATTAAAGGAACTTTTAAGATGGAAAAACCCCCTTGTGTCAGAACCGTTTGTTTTATTTAAAGCTGTGGGTGCCAGACCTTCTCGTTAATGCCTCGTGAGGCATCTTTATAAGACCACGTGTTGAATAGCTATTAGCCCCGTTTAAGAATTAAAGTATATTTACCGGAAAGGATATAACAAAGTTTAGTTGTATAAAACCAGGTATGGATTATATTATGTACGACAAGCAGAGCCTTAATGTACAACGCTGTTTTTAAATAATACCTAAAGACAAAGTTTCTTTTCTCTTTCCCCCTTAGGCATCGTTGTAAAAAGAGGTGCACTGCTGCCGCTGAGAGAGGAATACCCTGCTCTGTCTGTATATAATATCTGTTCTGAAATGCACTTTAATACATAAAAGCCGGAGAAATTGTGGCATGTTCTTGTTTATTTCTGACGAAGTTTGTAACAAATAACTGAATGCAAGTAGTTGGGCTCACTGCAGGGAGCCTGCTGACTGGCTGTTTAAAAGGCTTACTAATAGGTCTATCAAAAATGGGAAGAAATGAACAGATGCATTTGTTTTTCCTCTCCCTAGGGGACCTCTGAAGTGCCACCTGGATTAGCTGCATGGTTGTGATCAGATTATAAACTAGCTGTAAAAGCTCTACTCTTTTCTTTCCAACAAGAGAAATACTCGATGTAACCTACCCTGCCTTTGATGCTAATGGCAATATTTCCCATTTCTTTTTGCTTTTCTTCCCTTTCAGTGCCCAGTGCCATGCCTCAGAACGTCTCCTTGGAAGTGGTTAACTCCAGGGTAAGTCTGCCATGTGCTCAGCACCTCATGGCCGGTGATCACAGGTATTTGTGTAGCTATTCCTACTTTGTGTAGCTATTCCTACTTTGTGTAGCTATTCCTACTTTGTGTAGCTATTCCTACTTTGTGTAGCTATTCCTACTTTGTGTAGCTATTCCTACTTTGTGTAGCTTCTTCATATACAAAGAGACCCAATCTGCCCCTGCATGTCTGGGAGATCATATTAAAATAAGAACTGAAACACCCAAAAAATGTTTTAGAGATAAACAGTGATTTTTCCAGAGAGGCTTCAGCAATGGTAGTATTACTTAAACTTAGGTGAACAAGCAGAAACTGTTCCCTGATTGCAGATTAATATCTGCAATAAACCTAACTGCGCTTTGATTAAATGGAACAATCTCAGGGAATAATGAGAAGCAGAGCTGTTCCTGGGGAAGAGGTGGTGTGGGAAAGAAATATTTTATTGGTAGGTTATATGCACCACGTGCAGGTAGGTCTGTTGTCATCTTGCTTATTCCAACAAATATATTTGTTTTCTGAACGGTGCGTTTCTTTCTCTTAAATCCAGTACTTGCTTCCTTAAAAAAGTCTAATATTTCCATATCACTGATGAAGTGGGTTGATGTCATTCCATAAGATAATATTGGACATAATAGGTGTTAATTATGCTTACTACTTGTTGAGTGCTATTTTTGGATATATTTTGAAAAACGTTTGAGATTTTTCCCTTTCTTTTTATTCATTCCTTCCATTTACTGGACCTACATAAGCTTTTATCCTGTAGCCAATTTCAATGATCGGCCCATTTGGACATGGAAAAGCTCGCACTTCAGAGCACGGAAGAAAGGCACAAAAAGCCCACTCATTGTATCTTGTCAGGATGTCCTCTTGGACATGATCTTTGGAGATTTCCGTTTGCACAGCTACCAAGGAGTAGGAGCCCCAAGTTCACCCATGAGGATAAACTCCAGTTTAGAGAATATTTATATAATCTCTGATTTGCTGGGAACGCTGAGTACCTGTCAGTTTGATCTTTCTCTTCCACTGCTCATTTTCATGACATCAAATGTATATTCTGTTTTATTTTTATGTTTTTTTAATGCACCCAGCTCCAGTTACTTTTAAATTCCTCTTACACGTAGTGCCCAAAGGGCATTGGTGTCTTGGCACATCTTGTTCCAAACGTTTGTGTTTACTTTTTCTTGCTTATTCTCAAGGTAAAATGTCACAGAGCAATTGATCACGTTTCGTGACCTTTTGTGGTGATCATTTACATTTAAAGTACTTGGAACAAAAATAGAAAAGAAGCTGTGGGGTGCGGTGCTGCACAGGATGGCGTGCGGATGCTCCTACCCTACGATGTGTTATTGCCTTATTGGTACTTAGAGGTGGAGATGGTTTGTAGGGATGGGGCGAGGGAGGATGGGCTGTGCGTCCATCTCGCCGTTATCCACCGTCATCAGAGGTCGTCGGTATGTTCCCAGTCGCAGAGTACTAAACGTTGGAAGTCTTGACGGGGTATTTATTTGCAGATACAAGTGCTGTGTTGGACAAAGGCAGACTTCGGCGTTAATCTGAGCGTTTGGCTGGACTGTATTGTGCAGGACTGCTGTTTCGTGATAGGCAAAAGAAATGGGTCGCAGTCCTTCTCTGCGTGACCAAGTGTGTGTGTTGGAGAACTACGCTGGTGGTAACGCGAGGGCTTCTCCATCGCCCCTAGAATGAGGCCGCTGTGTGACGTAATAACTGTGTAAAAAGGTATCTTAAGGGTGTATGTATGAAATGGGGATCTTTATCAGAGAGAAAGAAGAGATGTGGAACTAGCTGGGAATCTTTTGGGCTGTATCCCACAGGTCATGTGGACATAGGAAAGAACAGGTACCAATATATTCTAGCAAATCTTGAGAAAGCATAAATAGAATTTAAATTTTACATCTAGGTAATTTGGAACAACAAATACAGAAATGAACTAGACTCACTAAATCTTAAGGAATAAAAAAGTTTTTCAAGTAGAAGAATCAGCTTCAGAGACCATGCCCAAAAAACCCCTTGCCCATTCTTTTGCAGTACAACTCCTGTGGCATTTGTGGTCGAGGCACAGCTAAACTGCTAATGTTGTAAAGGGCTGTATGCAGTCTCCCACTCTTGTGAAAGCCTGCAATAACGCAGAATATTGTACTTTTGCAGTCCGTTTTTTATCATGTTCTTGCTTTTCTTCTCTCTTGGCAGCAGTCAGAATTAATTTGATTAAACACTTATCATTCACAAACTGATTAAATCAAAACAAACAACTAAATAACCCTCATAGTTTGCTAACTGGATTTGAGTGGTGCGCAGAAGAGCCCAAAGGCTGGCCTTGGCAGTTCCCAGAATTGTTTAAAATTTTATCTCTAGTTTAATAAGATTTCTCTCTTCATGCTATTTTTCTTTGGCAGTGGCAGATCTATTAATTTAATAACATAACGGAGATGGCCAAGCAAATGGGAGATGCTTGATATGAATTACTATTATCATGATTATTGCTTAATATTGATGGTGTTCTGTGACTGGAGACCTCGGTCAGATCAGAATTGATAATGGTGAGGACTGTGACAGAAATACAGTTCCCTGCCTAAAAGAGATTTCACTGTCAAATGCCACACAGAAATGGCTGAGACAAGTAAGGGGGTAGCTCAATATCAGAAGCTGGCAAAGTGCATAGGGTGCTTGCGTGGACTTTTAATTAGAGCTAGGTGATCTAATAAGAAAGAAGAGATTTATTTTGGACGTCTTTTGTTTCAAAATACCCCATTTTGCTTAAGGAAAAGGACATGTATAATGTACAAAGGGGTTTTCCCAAGGAATACCTGCATCAACAGCTTCTGTTTCTGGCAGAAAAAATGTGGCAATGGCCAAATTTTGGTCAGCAGAGGAGGTCAAAAAAGGGAAACATTTTTATAGCAGGCTTTTAGGAAACAAAGTGTAAGACCTGCAATTCTAAGCTGAACTAACTGTCGAAAGTTTTATCTTTTAAAAGAGAACATTTTTTTTCAAACTTCAATCTGTAGAACAAGGAGATCTGCACTTTGCTGTAGCTGGGGCAACAAAAGAAAAAAAAAGATATTCTTATTTTAAGGGAGATCCAACAGATCTGAACTCTTTTGAGCTGGCATACGATTTTTGCGACAGCCCAACTGTTGCTTTAGCTGGGGGCCGTGAGCTGGAAGGCTGAGAGTTTGCTCCTTTGCTCCTTTTGTCTTTTATTTGAGGAGATCTTTTTCTTCCTTTGAGCTCGTTTCTTCCACCCTTTTCAAGAACCAGTGTGAAGGCAACTGTTCGTGGTTATTTATGTATTTGTTTACTTCTTTACTTCCTTGCTTTAAATATTGGTGTGTTTTTACTTTCTGTAATTTTTTAAATACTAATTAGCAAATCCGAAGTGCATAAATAGCTATAGATTTATCTAATTAAAACTGTATGCAACTTTATTTCTTCTTCCCATGTTAAAATACAGAGAAAAGTGAAGAAATAATTGGAACTAACTGTAGAAGCAGAATTCCTTTGGTCATATTTAGTAGCAATTTAATCCCGGGATGTAGTTCCACTTAGATGAATAGGGATTGCTTCTGGGGTAAGATTTTTCATAGAGTAGTTAGAGCTCTGAGAACATAACCGGTAATGTTCTCCTGGGGAACGTTAAAAGACACGTAATGAATCTGGGGGGGGGGTGGTGTCATTTCTGTGCGTCTGTTTGTATCTACGCTTAAGAAAAACTTCACAGTCATTATGCCCCATAATGTTTGCAGAATCATACCACAAATCAAAATTTGTGCTGTTTATGAGATTTTAAAAGTACCAATAAATAAACTGCAGGAAGAGTTATCTCTATCATTAGTTCACATTAATAAAATATGGGGGTTTGTATCAAATTTAACAAAGGAGAAGGTGGCCTAAGCTAGCAATAGCCATGGATTGTAGACTCGAATTCCACACTTGCAACACTTTGCTGAGCATTATCCGTAGCTCTTTCCAGTGTGAATAATTGTATTGTTTAACATTCACTGAGCAAAACTCTCCCATTCTTTTTGCCTCATGTGGTCAATTATTCCTAGCAAAACCTCAGCAGCTATGGAGAGCTTATTTTACTGTCAGAAGAGCTAGGCTAGTGGGTAGCAGGACCTCCAGCCCTAACAAATCACTTAATTTCACACTACTTAAACACACAGATACGTGCCTTCTGGAGATGCTCCATATTCATGGCAACTTTGACCTGCTCAGGGCTGCAAGGTGTTTCTGCTGTCGGACCAAAATTCAGCGGCAGAGCAGCTAATCAAGCCTGAGCCCGGCTGCTGGATGTTCAATCGCAGCTGGCTGGCGTAAGGCTGAGCTTGACTTCGGGATCGGCCCAGACAAGGGCAGACTGTGGTCAGCGGCACATCAGCTAACTCCGTTTTTAATTACGTTCAAAAAATTTAACGTTTTGTAATGGAGAACGGTGCCTGAGGTGACGAGTGCTGCAGAGTATCTTAGGGTAGATAGGTACTTCGGAGCTAGCTGTACTTTTTAAAATCACATTGATATTTTTATGTTGTTGCTCTGTCCTTTTTCTAAATTATTTTATCCAAAGGGTTTAGGCACTTGAAGTTAGGCGTCTGGCTGCCTGCTCTCCTAGGCGCTCACCTGTGGGACATTTTACATTAACCCATATTTGCCAGTCTGTGGCCAGAGAGGCTCTGCTGATGGGACCTAAAGGAAACAAGCCTCTTGTCAGGAGTTTTACATCATCTACACATAGGTCTGCCACTCAGCTGGAAAACATTTAGCGGTCTCCAAATTAAAGTCATCACCAAACTATTGGCTCTTTGACAGTCTGTGGAAAAAAGCCTTGACGATTTTTAAGCTGTCAAAGTGAAACATTATTAAGTTTCTCCTCCTCCCCCTCTGATTTTGGTCCCCGCATTGATTTCTGCTGTTGAGAAGGATGCAGACACGAGGAGACGTGCGTTGGGATGCTCTGTGACAGACGTGAGGCATGCAGGAGCCAGATGTTGCCACTGCAAAAAATATTTTTTTCATTGCTTGGCATCTGGGTCTGGAGGCTGCTTTGCACTGACGGCAAGTGATACACTCCAGCACAGCCAAAGAGATCAACCATTCTGTCAGATTGCATTTAGCTCAGCTGCTTAAAATTGCTCTGCTACTAAATGTACATTAAAATGTGCTATAAATGCATCCTAAACCTTCAGAGGAATTGTTGCTGAGCTGTATATCATTGCTGTGTAGTGCCACTGGCTCACTGGAGGATGAGGATGGATTGGGCCCTTTATGATAAAGCAATATCAAGAGAGAATGTTTCTTTTAAGGCTGGACAGACTGCTTAAAATAGGTGCGATATATTCTCTTTAGCGTCTTTTATTGCATCTGAAACATTTGGTTGGCATGGGAAGTATTTTTCCCCCGAACGAGCATTATTTATAATGCTCAGAATTGACATTAGGAAGCATTTCTTTACGAAAGGGTGGTCAAACCGTGGAACAGGCTTCCTAGAGAGGTGGTTGGTGCCCCAAGCCTGTCAGTGTTTAAGAGGCATTTGGACGATGCCCTTAATAATATGTTTTAACTTTTGGTCAGCCATGAAGGGGTCAGGCAGTTGGACTAGGTGATCGTTGTAGGTCCCTTCCATCTGGAAATATTCTATTTCTATTCTATTTCTATTGTAATTCTAATTCTGTTCTAATTCCATTCTAATTCTATTTCTATTCTAATTCTATCCTAATTCTATTCTATAATTATCCCTTATCTCGCCAGTGAAGTTTAAAACTGCCTAAGAAAGCAGCAGTGATCTGGCCCGGGGTAGAGGAGCTGTCTCCCATCCCACTGAGGGGGCTGCTGGGGAGCCCCTCCGTGCCTCCCCTCCGGCCCCACGGGTGAGGTTTGCAAAGCACCGATCCATCCTTCGGCTCCAGTCGTGTCGGGCGCTGAGTATCGCAGCTACAGACTGGCTAGGAGCAGAGCCCGTTCTGGTCCTGAAACACAGCAGTTGGCCAGAGCCTGCTGGTGGGAGCAGTCATCCCATTTTACAGACAGAAAGACTGAGACCTGAAATACTTTTTCAAAGTGTGAAGTACTAACAAAATTACTAAGTGATGAGATGCTTACACGTAATGAAACAGTTCTGGCGGTACAGTTTATTTTGAGAAAAATTGAGGTAATATAGCTGGTGGGTTATACTGTCAAACAAACTGCGCCTTCAGTAGCGTTCGCCACAACCCACCTTCCAGCGGGGATGGCGAGTCAGTAAGTACAAAAAAGCCACGAGAGCTCAGCAGCAATGACAGCCGAGCAGTAAGTTTAAGTGCTTACTTGGGCTAACCCTGTGCACAAGGCTGCCCTGTGATATTTCCGTCTGGCATTTCATGGCAAGGATGAGGGAACAACGGGGTAGTTAAGCTGGATTTTAACGTGGTATTTGCAAAGTGTGAAAAACATGGTCCTTTCTTTAAGTAGCTAATGTTTGTAAAGCATTGTGGAGGCTGAAGCTCTCATATATACATAAATGTTGTGGCTGTAGGAGAAGATGAGCTGCGAACTGGAAATTGAGATTGGATTCCTCATAAAGGAATCGATATCAAGTAAGTAGTTTAAAAGAACCAAAAAGTAAAATCAAAATGACTGTCACCACTATTTAGAGTTGTGTCCTCTAGAGACAATTTACGTAACCTTTAAATATATTATTTATGGAGAAGACCACAGAGAAAGAGCTCTTTAACCTTTAAATCTATTACGCATAGAAAAGGATAGTAACAAGCATTGAGCTTAACCTTTAAAAGGAGAAAATTTGCTGAAACTTGTAGATCAATACTTTCCAATTCTTACTTTTAATTATACACGTTTCTGAGACCAAAACTGTTTGTGGGTCACTCTCTTAGAAAACATCCCTTGAACTAATCCTGCTGGAAGATGTGTCGTAATCAAGAAAGCATTATAACTGTGCACTTCACAGTGCATTGAGGTATTTATCTTGAATAGAACGATAATTTTTTGTTGCACTTTAAGGGTATCGTCCATGTCTGACACCTCACTGCTGAGTACATATAAAGTCTCAGAGGTTATGGTGTCAAAACTGGACAGATTCATTTTGTTATGGGATTTGATTAAACCTTGTTCAAGGTGATGAATGTTCTGGCCACCTTTCCATTTAAGATAAATTTAGAGATACTATTAAGCCACTTAATGCACCCAGGCAACACACAGAGTAGGAGCTCTGGGCAGTTATTTCTTAATGATAAAGACTCAGGAGCTTCTGAACAGTGTAAGCACGAGAGGTTTACCCAGAGACCAATAAAGCAAATTAATGAGCTATGACACTGATTAGTAGAGCTATATGTTCCTGGGTATCTCTGAGAGAAACAATAAAAAGACTAGGGAAGGAGAAAGACAAGGTCAGGAGGAATGGGCAGGGGAGCAGATAGCACGTGCTGCTCTGCCCCTCTCTCCGACCCAAAGCCAAGAGGAAGGAGATGCCGGGCTAAATGCTGGGATTATATTTTCCATGCTCAGGACAACGTGATCGCTGTGTGTCTTTGGAAATAAACAAACATGCCAGGTTAAAGTACCAATATCCCTTCTAATGTGAGCAACATGGGAAGCTTCTGAGTCAAACTTTACTGATCGTGAAGGGATTTTAACGGTAGCAAAAATATTCAACCTACTGACCCTGGGAAATGATTGTAACTGCTCTACCTAGAAGCTTGATATCAGGAAAAAAACCCTCTTAAAATTGTCATCTGGTGTGCCTCTAGGCAGTTGTCCCTGGCCGCAGTGGAGAGCTGTACCGCCGGGCAGCCAGAGGCATCCGGGGGATGCCCAACCGGCATTTTGGCAGCTTCTGGTGTTTCCCCCTGGAATCCCAGCCATCACGGTTTCCAGTATTATTTTGGGAATTCTTTACTCTTCCTCCTGTGCAACTTTTGAATCTTTTCCTGTATTCTGGGAGGAGGCTGTTTTGATACAATCCATATATACTAAAGTGCACAATATCTTTATATTGTATTTTATGTATTTATATGTTAATTTTACATCTATGGATTAGATGTAGCTAAGGTCGTGGTATCAAGAAGGCACTAAATATTAGAAAAAAAACCAACAAACGAATATATGCCAAAGAATAGACTTCAATTGTAGATAATGAGTAAAAAATAAGTTTCAGGATATTAAAAAAAAAAAATGCAGTGATTTTCCTCAATCACAAAAAATTAATTTGAATTTTTTTTTTCAAACCTTTGCACAGTGTGGCAAGGGACTAAAGATAGCTATTTCCAGCGCTCCGTGCAGTTGCACCTAATGTTAATGCAGCTTGTCTGGTTGAAAACTCTCCCTTTGGCATATGACGTACACAGGGCAATGGTTTCAGTCAGAGCAGATTTGGGTTTTTGCTTGAGATGTGTACAGCAGTATTTTTTCATTATGAGCCTTGTAATACTAATGAGAGGCTAGAAGTTTATCTTTGGTTTAGGATGACGCCAAAAAGTAATTTTCACCCGTGGGCACTGATATACCATGACCATGTGCTTGGCCATCACAGGCTCCATTCAAAGTGAAAATAGAGAGGCATTTAATGCCCGTTGAACTGGGAAAGCTCTCTGCTTTGCATTTCTATCTGGAAAAAATATTTTTGACCTGCATTATTTCCTCTGAGCAACTGAATGATGGTTTTCTTCAAAGTCTAATATTTACACGGTCAGTAAAACTCCAGCCTTGAGCAGGGCTCTCCCAATTCTTCTTGTTGTAAAAACCTCTGAGTTCACTCAGCCAGTTACTGCTTGGGCTGGAAAGAAGGAGCAGGAAAAAAAGGTACCTTAGAAAACTGCTGAGACAGTAAAGAGTTCTTCTGGTGCTCTGGCCAGCCTTCAGTCTGTCCCATGGTGATCTGTCTCTCTGATGCTCTTCCAAGAGCATGCAGTTGTCAGCTCCGGCTCGGCTCTCTGCTTCGCACAGGCATGGAAGGATTCAGATCCTCCCGAAGAAAACCTTGACTTCACGAGGCGTTTTGTGTTGTCAGAAGTCCCTCAAAATCCATAAGCAGGTCGGTACAAATGGCTCCGTCCCTGCCAGGAGACACGTTTGGATGCTGCACATCATTCAGTTGTTCTAATATTTACTTTTGCTCCCTTAAGAGATCCTTATCCTTTGCAATTAGGCAGTTAGACTAACAAAATAATTTATAATCATAACAAACAAAGCAGTGCAAATCTGTTCCTAAATATATTTCTCCTTAATATGATGTGTTGTGGTGAACAGTTTATTCATTTATAAATATGTTCCTTGAAAATTACCGGCATAACATTAGTCCTGAGAAGCACAACATTGTTTTTAATATCAGACAAAGTGACTGAACTTAGCACAGCTGCCTCTCTTCCCAGCACAATTTATTTTGAGATATATATATATAAAAAGAAGCAATGCTTTTAGTTGAGAACTGGGAGCTGGTAGGTCTGTGTTTTAATCCCAGCTGGTTTAGGAGAAAAGTTTTTATTCTGTGGGTCGGTTCCATCTGTCTGTGGCAGTGCCCTACTTTCTCTTTCCAAAATTTGGAGCTCGATAAAGTCCTCTTGCATTTGGAAGTTATGTAAGCATCTTCACAATATTTTTGTCAGTGTGAGCTTTCTGACCCCTGTTACAATTTGGCCTTGAATTAGGGATTTAAGCACCTTCCAGAATTGCGTTGATCTTTCAAAGTGCTCATTCTGTCTCGGAGAACAGTGTTATTTTTATTATTTACCGTGATCCAGTGAGTGGTTTGCTCTTCCCAGTACAGCCCTACGGTGTGCACTGTGCTTTCACCCCGTTTCAGGGCCACAGCATTTGAGCACAGGCATTATCTGGTAGAAACCAGACTCTAAATGTAGGCATCCAAGTTGTCATCATTGAAACTCTTCCACGCTCGCTGCTTAAGCAGCAGACATAATGCTAGGTGACCTATAGAGAGAATTTCCGTCAGCCTATGTATTGCATTTAAGGGAATTATTGGGAAACGTGTTTTGTTCGGATTTCTTGAATGAGTTGGAGGAAACAACAAACTTTTCCTCGTTTGTGAGCAGACAGGAAGACAAATTACTCACTGTAAATAATTCACTCGTCTCTAATTCTGGTTCGCTCTGGTTTAATTTTGTAATACTGCCAGATTTTATTCCACATTGTTTTCTTTAGTTTTCTTTGTTATTTAGTCCTCTGTGCTCTAATGCCTTTTCTGTAATTGTTTTGACTGGGGAACATCTTGCAATTAAAAGAAAAAAAGAACAGCAGGGTTGTAAAAGAGCGTAACACTACTATTACAGCTGAAGAGACAAATAAGACAGAGTATCCTAACACAGGCAAGGCCAAATGGAAACAACATACCAGAACACAACCACGACGGGAGTCGGACTTGCTTTTGGCATCCAGTGCTGCTCCGACCACCTGACAGCAAATTAAGGGCACTGTGCGGTTGTGGATTTGAAGGTCCCATGGGCTGTGCTGAAGACTTTGAGATATAATGTCAGGAGCAAGTCGGCCTAATCCCGGAGCCCTGGTAGAGACAGCAGCCCCGAGAGCTGGCCGGTGCCGGCAGCACGCTCGCTAACCTGGGGCTGGTCCCGCTTGTCAGTGTTGCAACTTGATTTGCTCCTTTTTTAAATGAATCAAGGGTATTGCCCATTTAAAGGAGCAGAGAGACATTAATGAAAGCTGTAAGGTTAATGGACGTAAATTAAAGGACATTAAAACCCCATACAGATGCTCTCAGTCGGATGTAAAGTTGTGGTTTCAGTGAAGCGTGAGCCTCCTTGAAACACCGGAAAATGAGGGCCAATGTATTTCTGAAGGAGGACATCCACACCAGAGTTTGATGCTCTTTAATTTACGGGTGTTAACTTCACTCCTTAAAATAATTCCTTTTACTTTCTTCTGTTGTCAAACCACAAAAAGCAGCCTGTGGTTGCTAAAGCGGTCTCCCCTTTCCTAAATAGATTTTCATCTTCCAGGAGCTAGAGTGGGGGAATGACATTTTTTTATGATGATGTTCAGACCCATGAAGTAGGACCAAACTCACCCCCTCAGCTCCACGCTCTTCCCATCCCCTACCAGCTGATGGGCAATAACAGTTTGCAGTCGTGTCTGTACATTGTCGCTTTTATTATTATTTCCATGTTAGAGGGTCCCTGAGCACTGCTGCCTGTCTTCAGCATCTCATCCTGCAGCTAACACCACCCTAAAGGCTGCCAAGAGCTGCTTCCCCGCAGCTCTTTAGTACCGAACGTCAGCAGAGCTTGAGAGCCTGACGCTTTCCCAGCATCACGGATATTATTCTCTGCTCGGTCATACACTAGTTCAATCAATTGCTGTGAGGAAATAAACGTAGCAAGAAATTATTGATAATATTTCAGATGTAATCTAGATCTTCTTAAGCTGCTTTAGAGTGCAAGGCTTCCCTTTCATCCCCATGTCCGTAAACACCTATTCTGCACGTTTTCTTTTAACAGCCAGCCTGGGTTAACTTACCTTACCTTCCTATGCCGTTTTTATGTTTAGCCCTCTGGGTTTTTTTAAAGGGGGAACACATAACACGCAAATTAATGTAATTTTTTATAATCGCATATATTTATGTAGATTTCTTTGGCTAAAGTCCAGTGAGTAGAATCAGTGGCCTTGAATGACCTTATTTAAAAAAAACCAAAAAATGCAGTCTCTTATTCAGTGTGACTGGTTTGTGGGAGAAATTACTATAATCTTCTAAAATTGTTATTCATGGGAAGGACTCCTGAATTATTTCAATTTGATTATGTAATCTAGCAGCTGACCTTTGATGAACTCCCATAAAAGAGCCAGGCTTCCCATCTGAAACTCGGCACCTCCCTTCGAATAGACGTGCAGAACGTGGACATCTCTGCCGAGGGGCAGCTCGGGGACGGGCTGGTCCCCGCAGCGACGCCGTCCCCTCTTCTGCAGCGGTGAGCGCCTGCGGGTCGGAGGGAAGGGATGCTCTTTGAGCTACGGCGTTTGCGGGTGTTAGTGGAGGATGAGAAGCGATGAGGGGGAAAAAAAGGGAAATCTTCGTTTGCGTTATCCACAAGATTTCTACCTCGACCGCAACGTTGGTTTTAAAGTTTTAATAAGTGATAAATAGGTACTAAAAAGCCTGTGAAGGAATGCTGTAAGGCTGGGGCAAGAGGCTTCACAATTGGGAGGGTCAGGTTTGGCAGCATTCAGGACCACAGGGGATGCGCTCGGTCTTATTGCGACCTTCCGGTACTTAAAGGGGGTTTAGAAGAAAGATGGGGACAGACTTTTTAGTAGGGCCTGTAGCGATAGGACAAGGGGTAATGGTTTTAAACTAAAAGAAGGGAGATTTAGACTAGCTATATAAGGAAGAAATGTCTTACGATGAGGGTGGTGAGGCACTGACGCAGGTTGCCCAGAGAGGTGGTGGATGCCCCATCCCTGGGAATGTTCCAGGTCAGGTTGGACGGGGCTCTGAGCAACCTGATCTAGTGGAAGGTGTCCCTGCTCATGGCAGGAGGACTAGTTGGACTAGGTGACCTTCAAAGGTCCCTTCCCACCCAAACCATTCTGTGATTCTCTTTGAGAGTGGAGAGCACACTTGCCTTTAACGATGTGGCATGCAATAACCAGGAGACCAGATTGAAGCAAATTGGTCCAAGCAGCGTGATGATGGGCTGTGCGACATTTGCCTGATAACTGTGGCAAATCTGGAACGAAGGCATTTTTCCAGCCCTGCGCTGCGGGTACCGTTTCAGCTGTCTGCCGCGGTCACGGGCACGCACGTGGTTTCTCTAGGCAGATAGCAAACGTGGTGAAACAAATTGGCACAATTTGCCACTTTATTTCTGAAGGGATGACTGGAATATGAAACAGAAAAAATGGAATGGTGATCCTGTATGGGACTGTATGGGAAGCGAGGGTAGAGATGCTGTCGAAGCAGCTTCTCGAGGCTACAGCATGACTTCTGGCAGATAATCATCTGCAAAAATGTGAACAACAGGAGAGATTTTCTGCAGTGTAAAACAAGTTTCCTCTTCGACGTATCTACGTGTATATTGGAGCAGTGCGGTGGTTGAAGTGCAAAGGAAAGAAAGCTCTGCTGGAGGAACACGCTGGCTTGGTGGGGAAAAATAACTGAGTAGTAACAATTAACTTTCATAAAGTGTTTTTCATCTTCAAAGTGCTTAACAAATGTGGACTAATTAATCCCCGCAGTTCCCTCATGGGATGTTAGCATGGTTTCATGCATGGGAAGCAATTAGCTTTGGAAAAGTGCTGCCTCAACACTGAACCCCTTTAGGAAGACGATGCTATCTGCTTCTGCAGACACCAATTGAGGCTGAACAAGGCGGCGGCCGATGGCTGCCGTCCCGCTGCCGGTCTCAGAGGGCTGATTTTAAGGAAAAGCATGAAAAACTTTTTGATTTGCTTCCCTAGCCCAAAGCTGTCTATGCTGCTGAGCACCCCCCTCAAGGCACTATATATGCTGTCTGTATAGCAATCTGTATAAAATTAGATGTGCATGCAGCTCTGTTGCAGGCAGAGTAAATAAGAGTTTGAATAATCAAAGGCAAAGTGTGGGACATGACTTCATGGTGAAACCTTAATTGATTCCCTCTGCACATGTCTTAGGACGCAGAGGTTCAGCCTATGCTTGTTCACATGTTTTCCCATGGACGCCTGCCCTCTGCTTGGTGCAGAGCGTGCCATTGGGTTTGGAAACCTCCGTACCCGTGTTTGCCAGTGGCCATCAAATATCATCCTTTGCTCAGTCATGCACACACATGCCTAAATAAATGGAGCCAGAACTATGTGATAATACCTTAAAAAGTCAAGTCCTCCATCCCTGATGCAATGGCCTAGACTTTCGTCCTGATGTCACACCTCTTTGAGATATATTAATATTATTATGTTAATAATAATAATAATGAGGATTACTAGTTGCCTCCACATCTTGCAAGGCTGTGGTCAGCTCGTGTGGAGGTGGTTGATCACGTAGAGTTTCCCTGCACGTGAACAGCAGGGACCGTTGCAGAGTTTGCCCCTGTGGTTAGGAGCTGGTTTTATTCCTGCCCCTGGTTTTGTACCGGGCTGGTCAGTCTTTCAAATGCGACCGCGGTAGTTGCCGCCTTCATCTTCTGATGACCAGCTTGGGCCGGGAGCTCTCATTTTCAAGTATTGAGCAGACACAATTGCGAAGCCAATAGAAGTGGTGGTTTGAATAAATAAAAGACTCCAATACAGCTAAAATGGGAGCAAAATTGTTAAAGAATTGCATAGTAAACATCATAAAGCACCCTAAAGTAGTGAAGCTTAATCTTTCCCAGAATAATGGAAGAAGGGGATGATGTCATCCTTTCCACAGGAATGCTGTGAAACTAAACTCATAAATGAACATATAAGTTAAATTTGATAGTGTTTGCAAAGTGCTTATGCTATAGAAATCCTAGGAGGAACGTAGTAACTCTATCTCCTGACTGGGACTGAAAAGTAAGTTGAGTGAGCAGAGTGAAACCAAACTAATGAGTATCTTTTAGTTAAACAAATCAGATTCTGTGCAATGAGTCAGACATAGGAAAGGCGTTTCCTTACTGCTACGTCTTGACTTTGCAGGATGATGACATTTCAATATGTTTTTTGCAAAGATTTCCTAGCTTATTGAGAAAATAAGTGGAGAAAAAGATAACTCCATATGGGTGTCACAGGACAAAATTTGTGTTCTGTAAACAGGACAAAAGTTTTTAGCCCTATTCTGCAGATCTCTGGTATTTCAGCTAATAATAACAACATTGCTTAGAGCAGAAATCGACTGTGATAGGATCCAACCTGCTCCGTGGTGAGTTCCTAGAGCCATTTCTCATGGTGGTCCAGAGAACAGATCAGGCATGAACAGATTCAGTGTGGCTGAAATCTCATGGAAGAAAAAAATATGCATGTATACGTGTATATATATATATATATATATATATATGGTCGTAATTGCCACCAGACTTATAAATGGCTTGGGTTGTTTTTGAAGATTTCTAGGTTGGCATAAATGTTGGATAGCTTTCCATCCAGCGTGGATGAAGTTGAGTGGGAACAACAAAGGCACATCCTCAGTACAAACAAAATCTCCTGCAGTGTTTCCAGGTGCTGCTCACAGGATCTTCAGGTGGAGAGAAAAAACCCTCATACTGGAATACACATATATTTTTAACTAGAACAAAGTAATGTTTTCTGTACTTTGGTCTTAGAAGCAGTTGAAATTTTTAATTGAAATTTTCTGGAGCAGTTCAGCCTGAGGCAGTTATCTTCACCAGTAATGAAGGTAATTCAGTCCTACAGGTTTCACCTGCTTCAAAAATTTGCTGTTGCAGAGGTTTCACTGCTTTGTCTAAGGGAGTCATTGCTCCTCCAATTATTCCATCATCAAACAGATTTCTTTTAATCTAAAAAGTCACATTTTTCTGCTTGTTGTCTGTTTCTTTACCTTCCATTTGAACATTACTGCTCCCCTCCAATATCCTGGAACAAACTTCAGTAAGTTTCATGCATATTCATAAGTTTATTTTCAGCACGGCTGTTCTGCAGCTCTTCTTGTGTGTTAATTATATCCAGAATCTCTATAGAAGTTCTCAGAAGTTTCCAGCTGTTTAAAAACCTCGTCAGAGCTGCTGTGTGCCACAGTTGAGTGCAGAGCCTAAGTATGATTTCAGTGTTGTATAAAAGAGTCAAAACATCATTGCAGTGAAGTACCAACATAACGTTTCCTGTTTGTTATTTGCCGTAAAGAAGAACAGAACCCAAACCAGAGTTGAGAGCACAGCAAAAAGAGGAGCTTGCCAGAGCAGCTGCTGTGCTGAAAAATATATTAGAAAAAGGTTATTTTCTAAGTTATTCGTCGGGGCTGTCTGTACGATCCAGGTAAGGATTAACGCTGCCTTAAAATGAATAGGTGTGCCACGTCTTTTGTTCCTATTTATTTTTTGAGATGGGTTTGCTGTAACGGAGCACGCTGGAGGCAGTAAAGGGATGCTTCGTTTTCCACCCCGTGCCGCTCTGCGCAGCGCTAAGGCAGGGGCTGGGAATACCCCACGGGCACGGAGGGGCCCATCTCTGCAGCTCATCATGCCCAGCAGCTTTCACCCTTCTCATCATTTAAGCTTAATAAGTTTTTAGAATTAATCGAGAATCAGGATTAATTGTAGGAAGCAAACCTCTTGGACAGTGGGAGAATATTTTCTTTCAGGCACGAGAGAATTAAGTTGACTGTGTCAAATATGGGGACCTGTAACCCCAAGACTGGTTGGAAGCTGATGAGTAAGTTAGGTATTTTCTTCCTTCAGGTCTTCTCCAAAGTTCTCCCAGGACATTGGGAGAGCTTCCCTGGCTTCAGCAAGCACCGCTTGCCCCCCATGGATCGCTGCAGGAATTGCTGCTGGTTTCAGCATGTCACTGTTCGCAAATGCTCTTTGTTGGCCACTGAGGTAGAACAATAATCACGTGGACCTGAAAATTTGAGAAGTTTTAGGGATTGTAA
The DNA here is from genome assembly GCF_900496995.4 of Aquila chrysaetos chrysaetos. Lineage (NCBI taxonomy): Eukaryota > Metazoa > Chordata > Aves > Accipitriformes > Accipitridae > Aquila > Aquila chrysaetos. The sequence continues at coordinate 86,166,933 of NC_044030.1, forward strand.
CTTTTTCGCTATTGAAGGATATCAGTCCTGCTGACAGAAAGAGTATTGTTTCTAGAAAGGTGTTTTCCAGAAATATCGCTTTGGTGAAGGGTACTTTTATAGAAATCCCTTACTTTTGCATGCTCAGAGGTAGCCGGCAGTTGGCGTAAACCAGGATGCAAAGGGGCAGTAACGGTTTTATTTATAGGTTTGTATTTGCAAGGGCTGAGGGGGAAGGCTGTCTCCAGCAACTGGTGGCAGCCTGGATTTACACACCCAGAAGACAAGCAGAGCTTGTGCACTCCTTGGCCTGCAAGCGTTAAAGGAAAGGACATTTTGGAAAAACCTTACATGGCTCTTCCTTAGAATTATAAACATCTTAATAAGTTGTTGGCTTTTTTTTTTTTTTTTTTAACAAATGAAAAAACTAACGCAGGCTGTCGGATGGTTGTGATTTCCTCCTGCACTCCTCCCCCAGCTCAGTAACTCCGCTGCCCGTGGTGTTTGGCTCTGCAGATGCTCTGCAACGCCAGCCCGGCACACGGGGCACTGCGAGCATGGTTTAGAAAGGCAGCGCTGGATTATTCCTCCCAGCGTTTTCTCATTTCCTATTTATTTTGAAAGATGTTATCTAAGCTTCTTATTGAATTTATTGCTAATTACATTAAAAAAGTAAAACTGTATTAATACAGCCAAATTCAATGAAGACTGACAGGCATGTTGCTTCTGAGTAACTGTGATTTAATCACACCAGTAAGCAATTTGCCCAGCGCAGAGTTGGTTAGCTGCTGTTATTCAGCGGAGAATACCTTTGAAAAAATGCTCATTAATTTCTTCTGACTGAGCTCAATATTTTACGATTTTTGCATCCAAACTGTGGAAGTTGGGATGGTTTGATTGACTTAGAGTTAAAAACTATTTGAGATAAGAAAAAAAAGGTACAGAAATAGAAGCAGAAAATCGTATTTCATTTGGGGGAAGTTCCATTCAAAGCTGAATTTTGCACATCTCTGTGTTCCCCGAAGCTCTTTAGATCTGGGAGCAAATGTACCCTGTTTGCAAGGGTTAGACAGGAGAATCTGCGATGAGCCTGCGTACCACGGCGAGAGGGTGGCACAGCACAAATATGTATTCCTGGCGCTAACTCCTGTGCTACAGCACTTGCAAATTCCTGCTTTTTCCCCATTCGTATCAGGAGATGAAGCATATGGAAGAAGCTCAGCCTAAACGATGTGTCCTTTCAAGTAACTGGCTGTGTACTGCCGCCTCAGTGTTTATTACGAACAGCTATTTCTTCACTCGTTAGGACAAGGATCTTTTGTTCTCACCGAAACACAATAAAATGAGCCATCAGAAATTTGGGAATGGCTTGTCATAAAAGTTTACTGAGTCAGGATCCTGCTGTATGATCGAATAAACACAGAAGTAATTCATTCTGGGGCTCGGTCTGAGCACTCGTGGTTCAAGATGTGAGGTAATTTGGGTGTCTATCTTCCTTTGATTTCCGATGGCTTGTAATGAGTCATAAGATTTCTGCAGCATTGGCAGAGTTTTTTAATTGGATTTTATTTTTATTGTATTATTTAGTATATAAAAAAAGAGACAGCAAGTGCTTGTGCTTCCCTCATTTTCTTTAGCATTTCTTAACATCATATTTTAATTGCCTTTTATGCAGAAATACACACTGGCAATATGTTCTTTTATCATCCTCAAATATATTGGCCTGGTGCCATTTATAAAAGAAAATTTCTCTTCTGCAGTTTGACAGTAGAGTGTACAGATTTATATGATTTTTGACATTTTCCATAATTATTTTTTTATTACTGTAAAGAAGAATGCATGCAAAAATTAAAAAAAACCAAAAGCTGCTTCATAGTGGTGAAAATCTTCCTGTCCTTCAGGATGGGAATATCATTGTTAGAGGCACTTAGGAGTGCTTGATACAATTTACCCTTCATGTTCTCTTTTGTCTTCAGTTCCTTACATGTAATTTATTTGCTTAAAAGTGCATAATGATACAAGGTCATGAGATAATGCCTGTATCATCAGCAATTAATAGCAAATGGTATGGTAATATAAGAGAAAATTCTTTTAGCAATTTCTTGAATGCTGTCAATCCTCATCTCTTGTGAACACTGGACACTCTTGAGATGCCGTATAGAACAAACTGCTGAACAGAAGGTACCAGTCTGGTAAGCAGGACATTGCATGTGTCCTGCACACCTTTCCAGGGGTGGACAGGCGTATTTGTTGACCTGAGTTTCCATTTCTCAAAGTCTGAGGCGCTCATAGAAGCGGACGAAATTATTTTAGTGATAAAAGCTGTTGGGGAGGGACGGGTAGATGCAGAGATGTGGCGTGTCATTAATGTCAACAACTCCAAACGGGTAAGACAGTCGAAACCCGTCTGTTACTACTTATTTTCCCTAAAGCTAGTGGATGTACAAAGCGAATCTCTGCTGTCAAAATCTAAGTGCCACCAGAAGTCCCCACTGCTGCAGGCAGGGCTCTCGCTGCCTTTTCGCTGCCCGCCCGTCCAAAGCCTGGGGGGGATCATCACAGCAGTGAGCCTGGGGGCACGGGGGAATTGAGCGGTGTCGCGAAATGAGAGCAGAGGACAGCTGTGTACTTTATAACTTTTAATGGAAATTGTTTCGTATACCCTCCTTCAAAAATATTTGGCGTGTTTTGGAAGAGGGAACGGTGCGGGAAGCTGCGGGTTTTGGCAGGTGTCTCGTACCGAATTACGCGACTGCAGAGTAGTGGCTGTGTCTGCTTGAGTCACAAAAAGAGCAGGTAGATGTTGGGTTCAGAAAGCTACGGATTCACCGATTCAAGTTATTTGCAGCCAAGGAAGCAAGGACTGAAAAGCAGGGCAGGACACGCAGCGAGTCATTAGGCAACCAGGACCAAACTTGGTTAGGCTGCAGCATCCAGGCTGGTAGGGAATGCCTGGGCACTCTGATGTCCTAGGAAAAATGAGGTGCAAGTGCGTGTAAAAGCGGGAGTTGTCTGCTTTATTTGTTAGTTTTGCTTTTTCATGCGTTCCTTCCACCTAAAAAGAGCGAGCCCTGGAAGTCTGTTTGTAAAAAGCCTGCTAAAACTGCCATTTTTTTTCTAGAAACTGAATTAAGGGACTAAAAAAGGTTCAGTCCTAGGAGTCAGGTTGCTTCTCCAAGGTTTGAGGTGGCCTTGGGTGCCTTGTGCACACCCCAACTTTCCCTCAGTGCTTGGCAGTAGAAATGGCTGATACAAAATAAAACTGAAAAATGCAATACCTGAATAGAAAACCAAACCAGAAGAACTTCCAATTTCCTGGTTGCATTGACTTCACCCATAGCTCCAGTTCTCCGGCTGAGCTCCTTGGAGGGCATTTCGTAAAGACGCTATAAAGATGGTTGCAATACTGAAGCAATAACTAGTGGTTGCATTAAATAACTGGCTCTTAGCTTATAGCAACATACAAGCCAACAGGCAGTGGTGAAATTGAAATTAGAACTCTGAAACTTACAAATACCCTGGTTTAACTGTGCTGCTTTTTTTACAATTACATTTGAATGCTTTCCATCGCATTTTCCGCTGAGCTCTGAGCCTGGGGAGAGTGCAGTGTAGCCACAGGACATGGTTACACATGCACAACCATCTGACTAGCTGGTTTTACTCACCAAAAGTGGGTAATTCTTGAAAAATAGATCTGTGTTCGCAGAGACTTGTTCTTTGCTGTTTTGTATGTTGTTGCTCTTTAATTTATAAACCAAACAAGTTTAGGAGTGTTTAGTATTTGGCAAAATTTTAGTATACCGCATAGAATGAAGAGATGCTTAAATGCAGCCGAGAATGTGCGTTGCGAGGTAAGCTGAGTTCCTTCATAACTCTTCTATTTGCTGCTGTTGCCGTTCAGACTGAAGTTGGGACGTTCCTGTTGCATTTTGGGGTAATATTGGGCTTGGCAATTTAAGTATTATTTCTCTCTTATGTGTATTTGTGCCTTCAGGCAGGTACAATCAGCCTGTGATGATTACGTGTCTTATCTTTGATGAGAGAGGTCAGTAAGATCTGTACAAAGACTTTCAACTATCTGATGACGAGTTAAAGTAAAAAGGCAAGAAGCGAGGCAAGAATTGGTGCAAAGACGGAAAATCTGTAGATTAGTGCAAGACAGTCTTCTATACCCAGAAGAGGGCTGGCCCTGGAGCAGGGGCAGCTCAAGCGATGGCCTCGGTTGCCCGCTTTGTGTCGTGCCTGCCTTGGCTTTCCCTTGGATGGACAAAATGCTTGGGAGGATGGGGGTGGCCGCGGCTCCTCGGTGGCACCGGGAGGTAACTCCAGCGCTTCTCCTGCTCGGCTGCGGGGTGCGCGCCAGGCACGGCCGTGGCTCCGCCTGCCCTCTCTGCCATGGGTAGTATCACAACACCATTAACTCCGTATTGATTTTGCATTCAAGAAGAGAACTGTAATTACGGAGAGCTTCTATGCGGAGGTACGGGTCTTCTGTCCGCTCGCATAAGCTGCGTTTTGCATGTTTTATGTCTCTATTCCAGCCCAGTTCCTCTGCCAGGTTTTGTGCCCGTGATTAAAAGTTATAGCTTTGTTCTGATGGTACAGTAGAAAACACCGAGTAAAAATATTGTCTCATTCACCCTTGGCTGCACGTGTAACTGTAACGAATGGTGCGTGTTCCCAGCTCGCAGCTGGGGTCAGTGGTGACCTGACTCAGCGGCTGCTATTAATTTAAGAGAGATGGTGATAGCCACCGTGTTGGGCTGGGGTGAAGGAGGTGCGCTCCCCCCCTGCACCCTTGGTAATAAACTAATTGTCGTGTGGCTCTGCCTATAAGCTCAATAATTTTATTAGTTTTTCAGCACGGACCAGAAGGCCAGAAATGAAATGATCGCATCTTGCAGCGCAATATGTGCCCAGGACAGTTAACGAAATAGGAACATTTCTCAAACCATTGGAAGAGATTGGGCAGTGTCAGTAAAAATGTGGCCATATTGGTTTACTGTCTTCATGTATTTTCACTGTAGCATTTTAATTGCTAGCATCCAAGATAATTTTTCCATTTATATTGGCCTTTAAAGGAAGAAAATTGTAATCTCTGGTAATACAAAAAAATTAGGAATGAACTTGGCGGGGAGATTTTCATTTGTCATTTTGGTGATGAAGTTATATGCTCATCTGAACCTGGCTGTAACAGAGGATAAGGGAACTTGTATCTGAGGTTAACCGAGTGTGTGTAAGAGTGTTGTTTTCACCATCGTGGTGAACCAGCAGATAATTTCTGGGTCAAGATTTCCCCTACAAAATGACTGAAATGAGAGTTGGAAGGAGTCGTTGTGTCCTCTGGTACCACGGCTAATGCACTGCTAGTCCCAGCAGTCAGTTTTATGGGTTTGGTTTTTTTATTTTCCTTTCCCCTACCTCTCTTCCCCATGTACTGGTAAAGCATTTAAGTGCTGGTGTTTTCCCACCACATTTGCTGGGGGATTGTTCAAGTGTCACTGTCATACGTCTCACTGGATATCACTATTTGTCTTTCCTGAAACACCCTAAATTTTCCCTTTCTTAATGTTTTTCTGCTGCTTCTAGTTATGCCCCTGGGTACCATCGTGAGCGATGCCTTGCCGTTGACATTTATAGTTTGTATACACTTTATGCTCTTCTCTTCCCCCCAGTACTCGTGTGCTGAGTTCCCTGAGGGACAGATTTTCATTAAAATGGGCAAGGGGAAAAAAAAAAAAAAAATTACATTACTGCACACAATTACTGCAGTTGCTGTTATTATTACTTGTATTAATGTGGAATATATGCACTCTAGGCATGTACAAATACAGGCTCAAGACCTCACTGTGCTAGACAGCATGGCAAAACAACAAAATAACAGCCTTTGCCCCCAAAATTAGTCGGAGGTATTTCTGGTGGTTCAGAATACCTTTCTGCATGGCTGCTATTAAGATATTTGCAAATAAGCACACATTTTAGTTCACTAGTAATTACTGCCATAGTCGTTCTCTGTCGAATTTGCTACTTCCCAGCCTTTCCGTATCTTGAATAATACACAATATTATACACTTTCTTCTGTTATATAGCTCAGTAAATAGCATTACCAGTGCTTGAACTTTACATACAGTCTCCAGCTAGCGAGCGAGTCGGTCAGGGAGGTGATTTCACTGACGATCTCGCAGAGCATACAGCTCTGTCAGGGCGGCACAGGCAGCGAAGTCCAGCTCGGGTTCAACCGGCGTGGTGGAAGGGAGCAGGGAAGAGGAGACGTGATGGGCCATGTGCAGCATTCTGGGGAAAGAAGCTACTGGTTTGGTGCCAGAGGAGATGGATCCGAAGTGCATCTCTGCCTTGCAGGCACCAGGAATGGACGCCAAGTTGCCGAAGCCAAGCCTCTTCCTAAGTGCCCTCTGGAGTGCTAATCAGAGGTTCTGCCCGAGGTTTTAGACGCGACAAAACCCGCTGTTTTCTGACGACGCTGATGGGGTCTGTGAGCCAACAGCTCGAAGATGGAGCTGCCCGCGGAAGCCGCTGTAAGAGACTGAATTGTTATCTTGAACCATTTGCCTCAAAGATTGTTAGGTGTGAGGGACTGGGCTGTCATCAAGGAACTGTGAACTGCTCATCGTGAGCCCTTTGTCTCTAAGATGGCCTGTTTAAGCAGGACACTCCTCTGTCCATAAGGACGATTACCAGGCCATTGAGGCATCCAGGGCAGGAAACTGGGCTGGAGCTGATAAGATACTGGTTTCTGGTGTCCGTCACGTGAAGGTCGTGTGATAAATGAAACCTGCAGCGCATGACATCATCGAAATATGCCCTATAAAAACCCATAGAGACAAGCTGTGGGAGGACCTTTTCTTCCTCACCAAAGAATTGAAGGTTGAGGACCGATGGGACGCCGCTGGATCCGTGGTGGTGACCATCCTTGCAACTCCCACCACCGACTGCTTGCCTGAGGACCAACGGGACGCCGCTGGATCCATGGTGGTGACCATCCTTGCAACTCTATCCCGACTGCTTGCTTAATTTCTACCTTTTCTTCCATTCTATCCTATCGCCACCATTTTCCACTTTTGATGCTTTTGATAATAAAAACTCTTTTGAATATACGGCATTTGACCTTGTTTGTGTCTTAATCTTGCTCTTGGGATCATATCGAAACCTTCCCCGACATTGGATCGGGACAGCCGCGATTCCCGATCCTGCAGCGGATGGGCCGGCACGGGATCCTCAGAGGGGAATGCGCCTTTCCCCGTATCGATGATCACGGCGTGTGCCTCGGACACAGCGTTTTCTCAGAGCTTCGCTGCTCTTCATTCAAAGCAGGACAACCCACCGCTGCCGCGATGGCAAGATGGGCTGCAAAGGTCACTGGCACGCACTGGAGCTGTTCGTCCTACGTGACCCACCTCGAGGTACTACCTGTCTGGCCTAAAATAAGTATCATCGTTTGGATTTCTGGTTTCCAAAATCTGATTTTAACCTTGACTTCTGGCTTAGACCAAATCCTCCAGTTATGGGGAGGGAACCCCTGAAAACATGTATGAAGGTGATGCTGCCATATGTGTCTTGGCTTACCAAATCCGATGACATGCAAATTGAGATATTTCCATGCTTGCTTGGCAGTATTTCAAGAGGCGATGCTCTAACGGCACCTCTGTTAGAGGTGCCTGAATCTTGAAGAGATTTGTTTCATTTGGAGAAGACTCCTTTGCGCTTCAGCCACAGCAATAATTGTTTCCAAGTTATGAAAAGGAGGTACCTAGAGCTCCAGTTCCCCTGTGAGAAGAGCTATAGCGGCCTCGTCGTTTTGGCCTGGCTGAGAGCTCCTGCTGTATCTGTAAAAACTGATTTCTTCTTGAACACAGGCAACTTAAATAAGCACCCGAAAGGTCTCTAAGGTAAATTTACCCAGGAACAAGACTTATATTAAGCACTGTCTGTAGCTTTCTTCAAGATGATTATTGTGGGAAAGTGAAAAATGAAACTTTATTTCCTACTCGTTTAAGTTCTGGAACATATAGGCAAGAGTCATAGAGTTTATTTTGAAAAGGACAATCAGGTTTATGCTAAAAATGAGAGGGGGATGGATGGATTGCCATGCAGACAGAGCGCGTAGCAAGCCTCAGTGTGACTTGTCTCCGCGGGGCAGAGGTGATGCTGAAGCGGGGAGCCGCAAGGCTGCTGGACCGTCCTGCTTGCCTCATGTATTACACTTCATTTCTCCTGGTGCCCTCTCGCCCTGAGGTGCTTGTGCTGTCTGTCGAGACAGAAAGTCCTCTGGGGCAGCACCTGCGGCTCCGGCTCTGCATTCACCACGGTCAGGCCTTAATTTCATTTAGAGGCAATAGGAGATAGTACAGAGAACAGTCAATACCACACTGCCACCAACTGAATTTTATGAAATTATTTATTGACATCTGAATTTATTATTGGTTTATTATTAGGCAACAGGTTTTGTTAGAGAGCTCATGGGATATTCTTTGTGGGTCTCCATTTTTCCGCATGGGGTGAAATTTCTAAAACCATCCAGTTTTTCATTCAACCTCATATTTCAAAGACTAAATGCTGAGTATGGAGGCTCCTAAGGGATGGAGAAAGCTCATCTCTAGAAAAAGTAATATAATGAAATTAGTCGGAAGAGTTATCCAGTGAAAACTCTTAGTTTTTAGAGTTTACAGGGCAATGCAACTGACCCTAGTGTCTTCTGAAGAAGCTCCAGAGTGCCAGGAACAGGAATGAAATCACAGGTGTGGGAGAAAATCTGTTATCCCATGATGTTAGTGACTGTTGGTTTTGCTGTCCCGTAAAAGACTTCATTTGGACTATTTTGGACAACGTTTCACTTTGAATATTTTAATTTTTTTTCATTTTTTATCAAGTCCCTGCAGTCCTCAGGGCAGATGGGGCTTGTCCCTGATTTCTTTCAGTTTTATCCTTCTGTTCAAGGATGATTTAGAGAGAGATTGAGCCATATTCATTAATATGGCATATTTGGGTATGATTGCTTTGCAGCTGTAAACACTGAGGTCTTTTCTTCCCTTCCCATCGCATCTCTTTTAGCAGCCAGTCAGATCATAAGGATGAGGTGTCTGTTTCCCCATATGTTATGGAACATAAAGTTTTTAAAGGAGCCAGGGTAAATACTAAAAATTATTTAAATTTTCCCTGCATTTGTCACTATCTCATTATACACACATGCTAAACCAGAACTTAAAAAAGAAAAAAAACAACACAAAACTTTCTTATTAAAAGTAAAAACAATAGGTGCCAAAAACTGTATGATTTCATTGTTGAACATGTGCAGTCAAAGTCACAGAGGGGGAAAGAGAAGTGTGTTTAAGACTTCAGTTAGCTTGGCTAAACAGCATATAATGTACACTTTAAAAGAAGCATTTGAGGCATAAATAAATTAGCCGGGAAAAAAGCCTTTGCGCTGCAGAGTAGTAAGGCTTTGTGATTACTCTCAGGAACTTAATTTTTGCCTTTCCTTATTCCGCGAGATCTTATCTGTTCAGATTTAATGTTTCCCTAGCAGCATTTATTTGATCTTTTTAATAAAAATATCAGCTTACATCTTTTTTGTATAAATAGAAAGAAATATAATTGTTGGCGTAATAATACCTTATGTGCCTCCAGTTATGGGGATCAGCTGGTTTCTTGTCCCTTCTTATCAAACTTGATCGCATTCATTCACTTCGTCTGTCCTTCAGGATTTTCACTTACAAAACTTCCCCCTTGCTTTCTGTAAAATGCAGCAACGTTCATGTCTGGGTACTGCTTCTGTCACCTGAATAGCAAAAAGGAGCGTTGCTGCCGAGGAAGCCTGGGCAGTCACTTTAATTTAGGATGCACCATTCTTCCTGTGTTATCACTGAGACTTTAAAATGACATTCACAGGGATCCCAACAGCAGCATTAGCTGACATCGTATAGCAGCAAAAAGAAAGCCGAACATTTCTCTGGTCTTAGGAACCCGGTGAAATGAGGATGAATGAGCAGGCTTTGTGGATCACCTTTGGAAAAATAGGGCAATTACCCTTTATGGACTGTTCTTCAAGTAATTTCCACTAGAAATGCACTTTTTGAGACAAAATAAAAAAAAATAGACTCCATTAATGAAGAGTTGGTCTCAGCAGAAATGTCATCTGCAGGACAGGCTTCAGCTGGGATGGGATTTTGGAAGGAAAAAAATATTGCTGCTTCTCTTATTGATTTGGGGCCGTATCCAGTAAGAAGCAATGGCTATGGTGTGACTGCAAAGCTAGCTCCAGAAATGGGATGAAAACAGTCAGCAAAACAGAGCCAGAAGATTTTGTCGGACACAGATGAAATGGAGCTGGGGTCTGTCCCCCTCGGCGGGTTCCCAGGGTGCAGCAATGCCTCCCCCAAAGCCCGGGGGACTGGGACGTGGGCAGAGGAGGGTTTGCTGCTGTGCTTTGGGGTTCAGCTAGGCGTTGGTGAGGAGATGATAGGATGTCGCGGGTGCTGGGGTTCCCGAGCCCGACCTCAGAGTCAACTGACGATTTCACTTACTTTGTCTGAAATTCCATTTTAGGTGCCTAAAACATTTACGGCTTTGTCTCGGTGGTCACAATGTTAAGATAATGGAATTATCTCCCAGATGGAGAAAACGTTTGGTAGTAGCGCGACCGTTGATATCACTGCTAAGACATCTTCCCTTCGCGTGTCCTGACTCAAGCATTGGGGTTTTGCTGTTTGTGATGACCAGTCAAAGCGAGATGGGACCCATCATCTCATTCATTCTTTCATAGCTCCATCCCTCCTGCAACCCCCGTCTCTCAGATCTGCTGGTGTGGGTGCCCACATGGGGAGCAGACCGGGGCCCCAGCACCGCCCGGGCTGTCCCCTCGCCCCGTGCAGCCTGGGGATGCTGCCGGCGTCTCCTTTTACTGGCAGGAGCTGCTGGGGTCATCATACTTCACTTGGTTCAGCAGCGAAATGGCATTTAATGAAATGAAGACAAGGCATTACGCTTTTTAGTGAATAGTTATGAAATTTGGCCTGGATCTTGAGGGCAGCCGAGAACTGTAGGGCAGACTTTTTGATATGGTTTTGGCCATCTTGACAGACATGGAATATGTTTTGGGGTTTGGTTTGGTTTTTTTTCAGTGGGTCTGTGTCACAGAATGAGTCATTTAGATCGCTTAAAGAATCACTGTCGAAGGTATTAGCAAGAGTGATTTTAATATGATGTTGTAAAAGTGTGACTTAACAAAGTTCAACGGCAAGGTTCGCTCTATTACTTACTACATGGAGGAAACATACGAAGGAAAATGGAGTTAGAATCGATTTAGAATGATTTACACAGAGACTGGAGGTGCAAAAGGGTAAGGGAGACCTTCCCGTTGAATCACGATGTTCAGAGTGGACCCCCTTGCTTTCTGAACTCCTGATGGAGCTTAGGGGCGGCTAGGTCCAAACTTAGTCTCAGACTTGGACGATGGTTTATGTCTAATGGAATTAATACAAAGAGTAAGGAAAAAATCCTGTTGAGTCACGAGGTTCAGAGCGGACCCCCTTGCTTTCTGAACTCCTTCTCAGAGAGGAGTCTAGGTGCGGCTGGATCCAGACTTAGTCCCAGACTTGGTCAATGGGTTATGTCTGATGGAATTAGCTATGTGGATTTCATTAGTATTAATTCAGCATGCTATCAGTCACTTAGCAAGGATCGGTTGTGAATAAGGGTAAGGAAGGATCTCTTAGTCTGAGGTAAGGAATCTCAAACCTTGAGAGACATCCCAGCTCAAGGGGACGTCACCGCCATGCAGCCACACTGCCTAGCAGCTCACTTAGGCTGTCATATTTATGGGATAAAGTGGTTGGCTCGTAGTCAAACTGCATACAATGGGAGAGGTATGCACGAGACTCCTTGTACCCACAACTTTCTTTGTTCCTCGATAAATGAGTCTTGGAAAAACCACCCGCTTTTCACGTGCTAATCGCGTGGTCAGTGATCCAAGCTCGTAGGCGTCGGTGCTCACTGGGTCACTCTGCTCCTTTGCGGGTTTCCTAGAGGAGTTCTTGGCCGGGCTACGGCTCAGCCCTTCACCTCTGGAACCTGTACCAAACCGCTGCTGGTTTGGTTAAGGGGGTCGAGCGCATCCGTCGCAGTCTGTAAATCTGAATACACTGGCTGGATTTCATCCTTGCATCCCCCAAAACCAGCACGGGTGTCTCGTAAAGTTTTAAACCTTGCAAAGTGCTAATAAAACCCCTGGGCCGGAAAGCCCCCTGCTTCTGGCACAAGGACGGGCGAGCGGGTGGCTTGTCCCCATTTTGGGGTGCCCAGCAGCACAGGGGTCCCGCACCCAGCACCCCCAGGGTAGGAGACGAAGGCATCCCAGCACCTCCTGCATCATGGAGCCTTCCCTCGTAGCGCTGACTCAGCCTGACTTGCTGGAGGGTCCTATAAGACTGCTAAAGATTTGGAAAATAAAATAAAACTGTTTCCAGTAGATTTATTATCTGGTTTCTATTTATGCAACGTCTGCTTATGCCATTCTGGAAGGATGATAGTACCTGAAAAGAGTTGTAAATTTACTCTTGCCTCCTTGAGGTGTTTTTGCGCAGCCAGAATGGTTGGAAGATTTCTCAGTCTAAATGAAAATCAGGACCTGAGGTTTCTTTCTTTTTCCATTTAATGACTTTTACGACTTTTTGTCTTAATTATATATAACCTAAGGGTTTTTTTGCTTTTCTGTTGCTGTTTTTCTTATTCCTTGTTGGTAATGTGTATATAGCAGTGGGAATAATGTTTCTTGTTAATTTATGTTGCAGAACCAATGAAAAGGGAAGCCATAAAAGATTTTTTTTATGTTATAAAAATAGCCTTGCCTAATAAGACTGGGGGAGGGGGGGGGGGTCAGATTGGAAACAAAAAACTAAGACCAAAATTGGCTCCCTAAAATCAAAGTTTGGATCCCACAGATCTACTAAAGCCAAAAGTATATGTCCTCCCATCTTTAAAATCCACAAAACAGTCTCTAGAGAATAAAACAATTATAAACCAGCCTATTTCTGGGCTTAAATTACATGATATTTATGGAATCATTCATGCCAGAATTAGCTTTGCTTCAGAATTTTGAAAGTAGCCTTAACTCCCAGAGTGCCCTTTTAATGCAGAATTAACTCTTTCCACAAGCTTAATGTTATCTTTCACAGAGAATTGAGAAAGAATGTGATGAAAATTTCTATTTATGGTCTAGTAGTATTCTCCAGTGCTCTTCAGATTATTTTGGTGTTTTGTTTTGTTTGTTTTTAAACTAGGTGGCGGTAGGAAAGAATTAGTTTATATATATATTTTTTTTTTCCATTCATTGGGGCTGAAGTTGTCTTAACAGCATCTATTTGAGAAGCATTCCTCTGAGTAGTCTCCACTGAATAGATTGTCTCATAAAACTTGTAAGGAACAGGTTTGTCACCTGCCTTCTAAGTGATCTTTGAGATGCTGATGATTACATCTGTACACAAGTATAGGATTTGATGGAAGAATAAATGATGCTGATTGTGTGCCTAATTATGCAGTTTATGGGCCTGATCCAGCACCTGCTGAAACTGAAAGAGAAAAAAGTCTTCTTGGCTTTAGGGAACTTTGGTTCAAGAGATGTGAAGCAGAGTGCTGTGTAGTGTTTATTAGCCACGGTTTTTCCTTAGATGGTGAAGAAAAATGCGGTACATAAAATCTGATGCTTACATAGAACCACTTTTTTGAAGCTGTAGCAGTTTGCAGGAATCATAAAATTTACTAAATAAAGAGATCAATACTATGTTATTGTTTGAATAGTGAAGGCAAATGATGCTGGGTATCTCCCGCCTCACCTGGAGCAAGGAGGAGACTCCATCATCATCTGCAGAAACAGTTGAAGCACTTTGATTCAATAAGTCCCTTCTGAACTGTGTATTAAATGCTGTTTGGCTAACTAAATATCTCCGAATCTGCTCACATCCTTTGTATTGATTTATTAAACTGTTTCCTATATTTCTGTGTGCACTTTAATATATTTACTTCTGATCTTTTCTGTGAATGCTTAGTCTCCAGTGTTCTTTCTCTGCTGCCTTTTTATTTTCTCCTCAATAAGGACTTAATTTACACGCAGCAATACTCTTCACCTTGCCTCTTTTGTCCAAGTTATTTATTGAAATAGAGTTCATAGAGCATTCACCAGGAGAAAAAGCATTTCTCTGGACCAGGACATATGCTGCACACCCTCATGTAAATCCTGAGCGTTTCCAGCACAAGCATTGGCATCTTGGGCATGCCAGAGGCACAAAGATAAGGAGTGTGGGGTTTGGATGAACAGTGCTGATGGATGACATGGGTATTTTAAAAGAAAAACTCATGCAGTAGCAGACAAAGTGTTGACCCTACACAAAGACTCGGTAGATGATATTAGGGCATTGGTGTTTATTTGGTTTAGTTTTCAGCGGTATTTTTCTGGGTGCATATGTATTAATTATATCAAATGCCTGCTATTTTCACAAACTTTTTCTCATCAGGAAATAAATGCATGCTGGCGTAATGCATAGTTGGATTTAGCAATATTTGCTCTCAGCACTGTTCAGTAGCTATGAATAGGAGATAAAGCCGTTTAACCAGAATTACCAACCTTTGGCAAAGCTTTATCATTCTGGTACATATTCTGCATTACACTGTGCCTTCACATATGTGAAGTTAAGATTTGATCCCAGCCCAAGCATTTACGAGCACCGAGGAGGTAAAATACAGCTACAGATTTTGCAGTTTGGACCTCTCTGCACTTGAGACAGTTTTGCCAGTTGATGAGGCTTTTAAGTCTGCTGAAATCCTGAAATCTGTGTTTGTAAAGTCTTATATTAAGCCCAACTGCTGACTGCTCTTGTTGCATCTCTGTTGGTTCATCTGTAGGGTGTGAATGACTTCACCTGCATGGCAAGACTGAGCTGTGCTCTTGAGTGAAATTTTCAGGATTTTTGGAATAATACTTTATTTTGACTGTGTATCTTTGCTGTATAATTTGTTTTCCCATCAGATAAAAACAGGACCAACATACTTATTTCTGACGTAGTAACGGCAGCCTGGAATTTCTAAGAGTTGACCTCTGGTGTAATTTACTCAAACTGGAAAATATCTGAAATTTTTTTTCCACAAGCAGAGTGTGACAAAAGTTTCCGATTTTTTAGTGGTTGCTTTCTTCTTCCTGTAAAGTTAAGGCAAATTAGCAATATGATACGGTGTTGCGAAGTGAAAATTTCCCTCTTTATCTACTGGATGGTACCCAAGTAATCATGTGCCACTTGCAAATAAAATGATATGGTAAAGGAAAGAAGAAAAAAAAAAAAAACAAACCATGTTCACTCAAAAGAAGACACTAACGTCAAATGTGATCTTTATTTATCATGACTGCAATATCTGCTTCTTTGCTCTGCCTTTTAGTAACACTACCAGAGGTCAGGATGTGCAGGTGCTGGTCCTGTGTCTTTCCTAAGAGGGAAATCGTATAGGATGAGATACGAAGGTAGTGTTTATGGAGCAACGCTTTGCTGAGTAGAGATGAAAGCAACTGAATAGGACTCGCCGTGCACCATTTCTCTGTATTTATAGATATTTTGCTGGAAGGCGCTGATCCTGCACTCCATTCACACAAACTCCAGTGAAGGCTGCTGGAGGCAGGCTCCGGTCCCACGGCTGCGATGGCTTTCCACCGCCCAGCCCTAAGCTCTTAAATGGCATGAGTAAAGGCATAGAGCAGCTTCTTCCAGCATCTCCTCCTGTGAAGGGAGGATGTTATGGCAGTCTGATGTAATGAAACGTACTTGCTTTGAAACCAGTCACTTAATTTACTTAGTGAACCAGTATGTTGTGCACAGCACTGTAAAGTTACTTGGTGAATTCCGAAAACTTCGAATTTTTTAGGATTTTGACAGTTGTTCTCCCTCAAGGGCCTAAACGTTGTGCCCACGATAATGAGAGCAGGCAGGACTCGGATAGATCACTGTCTTTATAAATTCTTACACCGCAACTTTTTCTTTGAATGGGATGTAGCCCTAAGGGTCAAAAGTGCCAGAAATGCTACCTCTGCTATTCTGAGACGTTTCTTTTCAGTGATATTCCTGACTGGGGTGGTTAATTGTGATCATCAGGTGGGAATCCACCCCATTGTTAATGTAACAGGTTATTTTCTAAAATCCATTTGTAAAGGTTGCTGTATTTATTACCTAGTCAAAGAATAACAACCGGGTGCTAGGCTATTTAGATCACTGCACGCTTTACTTCGGAGGGCTTTGTTCAGGACTGTAGCTGGGATTATTTCTCATTTTTCTTGACAACTCTATTGTGCCTTCCTTTATTGGTAACATTATGACATTAAATCTTCTGAAAGGAAAATAACTTTTTTAATGTAGCGGCACTGGGCAGCAGGGCTGTAATTAAAGTTTGGCCAGTCGCTCATTCTGGCGACATTGTGCAAGTCTATCTCTTCCTTGAAAATACGACAAAACTTCCAAAATATACCAACATAAGCCATTTTTGTGGGTTTAACTGAACAGATCTGTCCCCTCTCCCAAGGTCAGGCAAAACCAGATTTCTCCTTTATCCCATTCAGACAAGAATTAATCCGGAGGAGTCTCACAGACTCTGTTACACCGGGCAGGGGAAGGTCGCAAAGATCCCTTCTGGACTGTGAAGCTACGAATCTGGGCTCTGCTTCCAAGGAAATAATGGCTAAAATAATGGCTAAAAGGCTCAGTCTCTTCCTTTGGGAGGGCTGGCGGATGCAGTGTTGCCTGGCACATGCGGTGCTGAGCCTAAGGACAGGAGCTGCTGGATGGGAGGGCTGCATTGCCCCCAGAAAACCGAACTAAATAATCGTGTTCATGCTCTTAATTCAAGATAACGAGGCTGCTAACGAGGACTGGCACTCTTTAAAGCACAGTGTGGGCTGAGGTGTCTCATTTTGGGAAGCATCCCCTAGAAAATCCGCAGCAGGGCACCGAGTCGGCTGGGTCCCCATGAAACACGGGGGAAATGTCAGCAGTGCAGGTTGCTTTTGGAAATGTTGACCATGATGGGTTGTCTCTGAACAAGTGTTAAACACATACTTGGGGGTTGGAGGAGATGCCCCCCAGAGGTGCCTTCCAATTTACACCATTTGGTACTTCAGTGACATTTCTGCTGCTTTCCATTGTCATTTTGATATTAACTTCTCTTCCAACACGGCTCAGATGCAATCCAGATTAATGGAGTACCTGACTGATCATTCCACCTGAACTTAGGCACTTAATTTAGTCATCTGAAGTGCAGCACCTTAAGTGCTGCTTGGTTTAGTGATAAGGTGGCAGGCAGCTCCCGAAGGGTGGTTCAGATAGATGATACATCCTTCTCTGACCAAGTACTGGGATGCTTCAGCTATGTACATAAATTAATTGGGATGAACCCAACCTTGAATGTCCAGCAGCAGATTTATAACAAAGTTGAACTTTTCAGCTCCAGTAGTAAACAATAGTTGAGGCTGGACTAGATCCAGTGTCCTTCACTGTAGAAGAATATCCTTCTGCAGGTCTGTATATCAACTAAGGTACCATTTATAAATACATCTCACAGGAGGTCTTCAGGACAAGACTTTCAAGCCTCAGAGATTTGCCTTAAGCTTATCACTGACTGGTATAGTTTCTGGGAGTGCAGAGAATTAGGCAAATCCCATTGAATTCTGCAAATTCAGGCTGATTTGGGGGCGGAGAAAAATTATACTGAAAGTGTCCCACAGCTGCTCTGATGCTGATTCAAAAAGCCTAGCTGCAGGTCCCTAAAGCAAAAGTGCTTGTTGGAAGAACTAGAAAATAGAAAATACATTTTTATGTCTGAGATCATGTTTTCTGGAGCCTCGCTTAATGTTATTGACTGTCTGTAGGGAATGAAAAGTCTTTAATTAAACAGATGCCAATGGGTACAAAATTTAAAGGCCTATCCTGAATGACCCTTGTCATTAATCCTAAAAATCGATATAACGTGTTTGGTTGTCTAGTGACTTCTAGTCATTTACCTTTCCCAGATGAATTTGGTATCTGGGTCCCATGATAATTTCAGGGACCTCCAGCACTTCAAATTTTAAAGAAAAACATAATTAAACAAAAAATCGTAGAGATAAAACCAGAAATAATTACTGAAGATTATGTATTTTCACAGCTGGCTGGAGCTAGAGTTATTTAAGGCAACGTGTGATACCTGGACTACCCTTATATTTCTGCCAGTGTTTTAGAGACTTGGAAAGCCGAAAGCAGAAGCACAGATAATGTTCAATTAGAATTAATGAATAAGATCAGCCTTGGGGTACAAAATGGGGAAGAATTAAGCAGTGGGCAGGTTTTAAAATGCTAATATAATAAACATAGGCTGAGGAATGGGGCCCTGGAGTGGGATTGCCCTTGGTCTCTGGGACAGATTAACCCAGGGGAAAATGGCAGAGCGCCTTAATTTCTCATGAAATGTCAAATTTTACTTTTTCATCGGAGGTGTGAGCCATGAGAAGTGCCTCTGTGTCCATTTAGATAACCTAGCCATATGTGTGAGAAACCCCTTATTTTGAGGCTGCATTTGAGCCTTCCACCGGCACCTGCCTGGGACATCGGGGGAGTTGCCGTCCTGTAAGGCGCAAGTTCTGGATGCGTTATACTGAATAAACGAGGAAATTAAAGGTTTTTTTTATAGCTGCCACAGAAGTACGTATATACAGTCTGAAGGCAGTGTGTAGTCACGGCACGCAAGAGGTAAGAGTAGAGAATCACAAATTAGTTTTGATGCGTATTTGTTTAAATTTGAAAGTCTACCTGTGGGTCTTCATGCTCCATTTTTGTTTTCAATTAAGCTTTACAGTCACCAGGACCCAGCCACTTCTTTGATAACTAACTTAAGAACAGGGCCAGAACCTTCCCTTCTCATTTCATTTGAACTTCTCCCAGGGACTTAATTGGAGACAAGGTCAGTGCACATTCATATTTCAGGTCTTCTCATAGTCCTAAACTTCACCAGTATGTGATCATTAAAATACAGTTTTACAAACCCACATTTTATTAGCATTCAGCCCCAAACTTAGTGATAGGAGATATATTCCTATAATCAAAAGGAAAAGTAACACACTTTTGTGAATAAATGGATGTAACAAAGCTTAGAAGTACTTCAGAGTGCCAGTTTTGAGTAGGACACAGAAAATGCTTGCAATTCGGTGATGTTGTCAAAGAAATAAGTTTTGTCAGCAAAACTTAAGAAGGTATTTCACGGGGTGTGCTTTTTGTTAGAGAAAGAAAAGAAACAGAAGCAACTAAGTTTTACACGGAGAGGCAGCAATGTCCCTCCCCATAGCTGCTATCTGCATTTCTTGAGAGGGGGCTTTCCTTCCCTTGGATACTGCTCTGCAATGCTCTGTGGTCCTGAGAAGCGGGATGGGACATGTCCTAGCCTAATCTGAAAATTTACAGGGGCAGAAGTGTTTATTTTTAAGATCTACAGCCTGGCTGATTGTCCCTGCATCTTCTGATGTCTTGTTTCCCTGGTCTTTTTAATAGGATTATTCATAATCATCTTCCATCCTTGAGCAATTCAACAAAAGCTTTATACTTGTTTGTGGAATTTACCTCGTTTTAGCTCTTTGCTCGTGATCCTGTCCAAATCCTTTCCCAGCCCTCTCTCAATGCCCGCAATTGGGCTCAGGGAGCTGTTCCAGCACATGATGCACACTGAATAGCACCAGATGGTTCCTTTCTTTTCCAAAACTCACTAACTAACCTCTATACCCAAAATAGCGTCCGAATTAGGCCTTTAAATCTGAGCATTTCTGCTGGGAAACTCTCTTTATGCTTTTTACATAAGAGGCCCAAAGAGATGCTCTCCGGGTTAAGAGTACGTCATGAGAAGCTGGTATGCTTTGCGCTCCTGTGTTACCTTACCACAGGAACCTTCACGCACGTTAAGACTCGCAAACCTCTGTCGCAGTTAGTATTTCAGTAGTGTTGTTATGAAAACGTGTAATTTGCAAAAAGGAAAGCGTCAGTGGCTTTATACAAAAATCATACAGAGAATTGGCATCGAAGCTAAGACAGGCTCTGGCACTCAGGTGACGGACACAGGAACTCCGTCAGTCTCCAAATGCAGCGTGCATCTCTCCGTTGCATATGTTATAACAGGAGGAACCTCCTTTACTGCTGCAGGAGCATAAATATTTAATAAACAAGTTTAGGGATGCATTATTTCATTGTGCTTTTTTCATTTCCTCCTTTTGTTGTTTGTGGCAGTGGTGGTGTTGGGTCGGTTGTGCTGATGGGCAGCTAACACCTTCCTCCAGAGAAAGAGGGAGTTAGCTGCCTTTGAGGGATCTCTGGGCAGCTCCTGATACCAGCACAGCATAATAAGGGCGCGTGCATTAACATTGGAAATGGAATATATTTTTTTAAATATTCTTGCAATTTTATTTTAATCTGAATCTTAATAGCCTAATTATTTTGAAATTATTGTGCCCTTTGCTTTATAAACTCTTAATCACGAGGCTCTCAGGCAGATATCGTTTAAGTAATCAGTATTGGTATAATCAGTAATTAAAGTGATAGCCAACTACAGGTGCTGCTAAGTGCTAATCAATTAAATGCGTTTGTAATTGAAAACTTGATTGAAGTATTGATAGTTGCTTTGATCCCTGGGCCTGTAAAGTTCCAGTTCGTTTTCTTATAGTTGACTGAAGCCCTTTACGAGCTTGCAATATTTAGCAGGTGTTGCAAAGGAAGGAGGTGAAGTTCAACCTTTCCTTGCCTGATACGAATAAAAATTGTACTGTGGATCAGAAATGGTTTTGCCAGCTGTTGAATGACTTTAAGGAGTTTGTTTGCATGTCGACAGGCAGCTCTCTGCGGGTGGGTTTGCTGCCTCGGTACATCTGATGTTGGCAAATGTAGAGGCAACGCGGCAGCCCTTGAGCAGGGACGGGACTCCTGCCTGGCCAGGATGCTGCCAGCAGCATCCGTGTCCGTTCGCCGGTTGGCATTCCGGGGGTTCATGACTCCATGTGCCCTGGTCACTCAAACCCGGAGCATCCTCAGCGGAGGGAGGAAGAGCTGAGAGCGACCGTTCATTGTGAGTAATTCTGTCATTGGCAGGAGGAAGAGTTAAAATGAAAAGAAATATATTGCTACAGCTATGGAAATATTTTGTAGATGGGTTTTCCTACTACAGGGGTTGATTTTCTTAATGAAAATTTTCTAGCCCAACTCTGAAGGAGATGTCAAAGCTTTGAAAATCTCCATGAATATGATGTTCTTTAAAAAAAAAAAAAATCTTTTCAAGTTAATGGTGTGTCTTAGTTACTTCAAAAGGTATTGTTTTCAAATGTACTTACAATATTAGTACGAGTTAGTTTTAGTTGTGTAATGAAATGTCTAAAAATGCCCTAAAATATCTAAAAACCCCTAAAAAATCCCGTAAGCAATGACTTTTTTCTGCTTAATAAAATGAGAAACTGAAAGCAAGATTCACCTGTCCTAACTTTGACTTCTAAAAGTCAGATATCCGTGGCTAGGCCAGCTGTCCCGTGCAGTCGGGGGGAAAATGGGCAATTCTAGGGGCAGGCACTGGAGGTGAATTTCTTTGGACATTCCTTTTTCTCACCAAAAACTATAAAAAGAGCCTGATGCATTAAGTGTCTAAACTTAGCTCAGAGGAATCTCCACCAATTTTGAAACATTAAAATTTTTATAAATGTTGGTCTAAGCATACTATTTTGAAATGTCCATATGTCACCCAGCTAAAATCCACTTCGTTGCACTATCCATGATTATTTCCAAAGTCTTTTTTAAATATATAGAACAAAGTTTTGGAAGCAGTTGTGCCTTAGAAGTTTCTACATTTGCAGAGAGAGAGGAAATTATTACTTTTTTCATTATTTGTTTTCAAACCTCACTATTTTCTGTTTGTTTTGTTCCTTTGCCACCATAACCAAGTATTTGCCTGAGGTTCCTGACTCTTCTAAGCCTTGTATTTGGTTATGTTTCATCTTCTCTTCCTTTCAAGTTAGCGAAGACACCCAGAGGCGTTTTTTATCCTTAAGTTTTTTTCCCCAGTATATCATTACTATCGCTTTTTTTTTTTTTTTTTTTTTTTTTTAAACTGTGGTGATCAAATGGTTTAAGTATTTGATCATGCAATTTTAATATAAGAGCCGTTTGGAGACGTAGCTCAGAAGAGAAATACCCTGAGGAGATAATACTGGCTGAAAAGGTCTTCATACCTTAACAATCCTCCCGATTTTTTTCTTCTTCTTATCTTCTCTTGGGGCAAAAAAAGTGGTTTTATGAAACGCTATGCTTGGGGACTTCAAAATTGCTCGTATCCAAGGCAACTGCCAACAGCCTCAACATGTATTTGTAAATTAATTTGCAGCTTACATGTTGGTTGTAGAAGGAGAGCCCCTTGCCTGTGGGGCGGTGGGAGGGGAGGGGGTCCGAGGGCAGCAGGAGAGGCTGGGAGAAATTCAGCTTTTGTGTTAAGCACCTTCCTCTGTCACTCATACACGTACCGTAACAGGTTTGGATGCTTGAGAAAAGAGCCTCTCTGGTGACTACAGCTTTAGCCCTACTGCAAGCCCAGGAAATAAAGTCCAGGGCTGTGCCCGAAGGCGTGGGACCCAAGTCCAAGAATCATGTTACTGGAAGGTAATTTAGTGAGGGTCATAAAAGAGCAGAACCGGTTGGAAAAAATGGATCCAAACCTCACCCCTTCTGCTCCTACACTTGCAACTCAGCACGTGAAAAATCCTGTCGTCTTGACTACTGATGCTTTCAGATGTTTCCAGCAGGACTTTGGGCGTTCACAGCACACACTGTGAAATGCTGTCCTTTTTCTTTCCTTGCCCTAGGCCTCCTGTATTTTTGCAAGGCACTTCTGTGTCCCACATGGGTCTAAGCTGACACGTCCACAGCTGGGAGCCTGAACAGCATTGTACACAAACACACGTTAAATTGTTGATGGTCAAGATACCATTAACAAATAATGGATCTTAATTTGTTCTCCCAGAGCGTTGAAAATATTTACTTAAAGCCTTTCAAAATAAGACACCCTTATTTCATGAAAAAACATCATACAGGATCTCTGTAGGTTCTATAGGTCTGGCTTCTAAGTAGTTTTGACTTTCCTTATGTCACAAAAAGGAGTGGTTTGGACCGGTTAAAGAATCACTTCCAATGGTATTAGCAAAAATTATTTAATAGGAATTTATATAAAAGCACGACTTCACAGAATTTGATAGCAAGATTCACTCTATTACCTAATTGTCGTGGTTTAACCCCAGCCAGCAACTAAGCCCCACGCAGCCACTCACTCACTCCCCCCCACCCAGTGGGATGGGGGAGAAAATCAGGGAAAAAGAAGCAAAACCCACGGGTTGAGATAAGAACAGTTTAATAGAACAGAAAAGAAGAAACTAATAATGATAATGATAACACTACTAAAATGACAACAGCAATAACGAAAGGATTAGAATGTACAAATGATGCGCAGTGCAATTGCTCACCACCCACCGACCGGCACCCCGCTAGTCCCCGAGCGGCGATTCCCCGCCCCCACCTCCCAGTTCCTATACTGGATGGGATGTCCTGTGGTATGGAATACCCCTTTGGCCAGTTTGGGTCAGGTGCCCTGGCTGTGTCCTGTGCCAACTTCTTGTGCCCCTCCAGCTTTCTCACTGGCTGGGCATGAGAAGCTGAAAAATCCTTGACATTAGTCTAAACACTATTTCGCGACAACTGAAAACATCAGTGTGTTATCAACATTCTTCCCATACTGAACTCAAAACACAGCACCGTACCAGCTACTAGGAAGGCAGTTAACTCTATCCCAGCTGAAACCAGGACACTAATACATGGATGAAACCCACAAAGGAAGACTAAGTTAGACTAAAATTAGGTATACAGAGACCGAAAATGCAATAGAGTAAAAGAGAAATGTACAGCAAAAAATTGAGTTAGGACTGATTGCTTGTGATTTGTACAGAGATTGAGAATGTAAAAAGGGTAAGGAAGACCCTCCCGTTGAGTCACAAGGTTCAGAGCAGACCCCCTTGCTTTCTAAACTCCTGTCAGAGTCTAGGTGCGGCTGGATCGACTCCTAGTCCCAGACTTGGGCAATGGTTTATATCTAAAGGGTTTATGAGTGCAATAGTAGCCTGAGATTCATTCACAGTTGAATAAAAATCATGACAGTAATTTAAGTATGAATTTGAAAGTATTACCTTACATCTTATAATATACTTGCTATAACTTATTTACTATAGACTGTTCAGGTTAGTACACACACGTGCATAAAGACACTAAGAGACAGACATATAAGAGAATAAAAGAGAGTAAAAGAGAGAGGAAAAAGAGGTATGCATGTTAAAAATTCCCCTCACGGTCAGTGAAAAGGTTCACGTCAAATGCTTTGGCATTTGTCTCAACGGGCGAAGGGTCGAGCCTCGAGGAGCGGAGAGAATCAGCCCCGGCCGTGTCGGCTTTCGGCGACAGACCTCCGATTTTGGCAAACAAACAGGAGAGTTTGGGAGCTCCGAGAGGCGTCCCGCTCGGGGGGGGATGCTGGTCCCAGCCCGCTGCGGTCCGGGAGAGCTCCAAGGGCCTCCCGTAGTACCGCTGCTTGTAGGTTCGGGAGGTGATTGACTTTTGCCATCAACAAATTGCTGGGATGCCAGCTGCGCTGGTACCATTTCACATGCAGATAAGGGAAACTCCGAGACCGAGAAGAACTCCAAACACAGATAGGGGCTGCTCCCAGCCTGTCAGGGAGGACTGTAATAACAAGGTCTCCAGGTCGTGAGGAGAGAGAACTGGCTGCAGGTTGTTATGAGAAGTGGCTATCTCTACTCCCGTCCCCCGCCTCCCTCCGCCGGGCAGCAGGAGTCCTTGAGACGCACAGCATATCTCCCTGTCTCGGCTGGGTAAGAGTTCCTGGCACAGCCAAGGGTCGCTTCGCTGCCCGGCTCCGTACACTCACGCGAGGGGCCAGCGAGCCTTCCCGAGTTCGCAGGGGGAAGGAATGCACCAGCACAGCTTACAGCGCTAGGGTAATAAGCTTCTGTGCCACGTGCATAGTATAGAATAAGTATTTCCTTGGAATTTGTCTTCTCTTTCAGGAGAGAACTCACACATAGCAAAAAAACAGTACAGTACCCTTTACTTCACCTTGGGATGCTTAATTTCATGGTGTAAACTATTATTTTGCAGTTTTGTCAGCTTAGCGCATCTTATTGCACAAATGACACATTGATTTTCACATTTTCTCAAGCACTAGCCTGCTTTAAAGTACACCTGAGGGCTAGACATATTTTTTAAATACTGTCTTTTTTAAGTCCCCTCTTAAGTCCTGCCTGTTTTTCAAAAGGTACCTGATTTGGGAGATAATACATGTTTTCTATGAGCTGTTCAGGTAGTTTTGATTTAATTGTTAGCAAAACCAGAGCCTGAATGCCTCTGAATGCACATTTCACCCAGAGGAGATTATTGAGGCCAAGATTAACAGCAGTTAAAAAAGCCACAGTTAGACATGAATTTTGGCAAGCACAGAAAGGCTTGTTCTCAGAGGCACAGGACAACTTCTGAATGCTCCTAGCAGATCTTTAGGATCCCTTCTGGGGGATGTATCGTTGTGTTCGGTGGTGACCAGTCTGACTTATGTACCCAGGTCCCAAGACAGGGTTTTTAAGGATGAAAGATGATTCAAACTGGTCATGAAACTTTCTATTCAGCGTCCTGGGGGCTTGTAATTATTTGCAACTGCATCTCGGGCAGTATATTGTGGTTTTGGCTATAAGCCTTGCTTCTGACAGGTCCAGCTTATTTATGCTAGTTTTTAAATTTTAATTTCTTCAAGCCTATAGTCCTATTTCAGCTTGCAACCTTAACTGGGGAACGCTTGCCATCTGGGTGTATTGAAACCACTGATACTTCGGAGGTGCTGTAGTGTTGGTTTATTTTTTTTATTTATTGCTGTTCTTAAGAATATTTAATGTGTGTCACTACAGCATTTGACAGACCTCAGGTATCTTCAGTGCCCATTGCTATTACTAATAAAAGCTAAACAACACCAGTAGGAGTATTTAAGATACAAAAAAGGCCAGTAACCTTTTACAATACTTTTCCACGTTGTGTTCCAACCAGGACTAACAGGTTCTTAAAATCCTCTTGAAGCTGGCTTCGTTTTATGGTTTCCTTAGGAATGCTGGTATAACAGAAAGGAAATACTTTCTTTCTGTTGGTTACCTTTCGGATAGAGCATGAAGGATTAGAGCACTAGTCATTACTGTTCTCTCTTAAGCAGAAGAAAGGACAAGAAGCCCGTCAGAACCTTAGTCATTGATTTTCCTGGTGCAAAGGGTCACATGTTAAGTACTATTGATAAAAAGCATCGTTGCGGTGTCCATGGAGACCAGGTTGAGGTGAAAGTGAACTGTTACCGTTACGGTGACAGCTTTAGGTGGATCTGTAAAGAACCTGCTTTTTCCTCTGATCATAAGGAAGATCTTATTTATTCTACCTTGAGCGTTAGATCAAACCCATTGCTTCTGTGAGACCTGCTGTGCGGGGAGATGCAGTCAGTGTTGACTTCAAGGCAGAGGAAGGGATATTTGGGGTCTCATAAAAACTGTGCAGTGCTCGCAGGTGTTGCAGCTCCAAGTGCTTGGATGCTTCTGCTGGAACTCTTGTTTGTCTTTTTTAAATCAAATTGGTGTCAAGTTCAGGCTAGAAGTAGTATGGCTGCAATAGTTCCTTATATCCCTAAAAACTACGCCTGTATAAATCTCACATCTATAGGTCTGTTAAATGGTTGCTGACTGGCCCCATCGAGGGGTTGAACCACCCCAGTGGCAGATCCGTTGCTTGAGTATTGTTCTATTTGCCAGAAACTCTTTTCTTTGTGTGGGTGGACGCTGGCCTGGAGAGCCCTTCCTCTGAAGGAGCAGAACCAACACTAGTGGTGCCTCTCCTGGAAGGCAACAGGTTGTCTTGGGGCCTCGAGCTGGTTTAGCTCACATGTAGCTCAGCAATCTTTTCTGTTTGAAATAAATTGACAAAATGGAGCCTGTGGTTTGGAAATAATGGTGGACCACCCAAAGATCCGCTCAAAAGTCTGGGTCATTAGAAGGTCTTCCAAATTATGGGATTTCTTTCAAAATTCACTTGTGGTTTCTATCAGCTGATTCAGTTCTAAATTTTCTGTAAGCGGCACCTTTGGGTAAAAGTTTGTGTTACTGCACTTTCCAAACTGAAAGACCAGTGTGATTTGTCCCTTCTGGTGAGATTTTTCAATCCGGAAATCATTCCTGTAACCATCTACCTGCATGAGCTGTGCGACAGGTCCCTGAAAGCATTCCTCTTCCTCCCTCCCTTTATTGTTTCTTCTCCATATATATTTTTTTTTTCCCCTGGATGGGGGCAGATGGGATTTCAGAAGCTCTTTTCTTGTTGCTCTTGGAAGGGGCAGGGGAAAGCTGGAGTTGTTCTTTCTTACTCTCCACTGAGAAGAAAGCAGAGCATTTGGATATTTTCTCTACCTGGGTAATGGGGCAGTCAGTGTCTTCTCCTTGTAGCTGGGCTGGAATACACAGAGATGCCGAGGTCTCCACGATGGGAGCGTGGCTCAATGTTGTGCAGAAATCAGAAGAGTTGGGAGCGCGCCAGTATCGAACAATGAGTTACCTGTAGACATGCTCAGAGCTGTCAACAGAAATATGTTTTAAAGCTGCTCTCTGGGTGTTTGCATTCTTCCATAAACATTTTATATGTAGGCAATTTCAATATGCAAAGTGACCAAATCTGTTTTTAAAACAATCGCTCTCTGGTTTGAAAAATGGAGTTTGTTCTGCCCTAATGCAAAAAACTCAGCATTATTTCACTCAGCAATGAAAACCTGAAGTATTGATTTTGAAATGTATAATTGATTGTAACAATAAATCACTGGGCAGTATATGTGCAAAATTGATTTTTCTATTGCAATAATTAATTTGATATGTGCTATAACGTATTTATGCAGGGACTAAGCAACTCAATAATGGTAATAAATTGTGTTTGGTCAAAAACTATCCACTGTGATGTGGTTGACTTTTCTCTTTGTCTAAAAATTTGCAATACAGTGCTGTAAGAGATAGTATGGATAGAATTGTGCAATTGTGAGGCCTTGCTCCATGAGAAACACTTAATACCTTGTATTGGGTTGAGTGGAAACACTAGAAGGATTGGAGACTTGTCAGGAACAGCTGGTACCCAGATTGTTTTAGCAAAGAAATGTTAATGTATGATATCAGCTCTCTTATCAGTCCAGCCCAGTAAATCTGGTGGTTTCTCCTGGACAAATTGATAGAAACTGTAATAAAGAATAAAATGAATAGACATATGGATGAACATGATATGACGAAGAGGGATCAATACAGCTTTTGTGGAGGGAAGTCCTGCTTCACGTGCCTATTAAAGTCCTTTGAAGGAATCATTGAGCACCTGGGCAAGGAGATCCAGTTGATATCATTGGCTTGGGTTTCCTAAAGCCTTTTGATAAGATCCCTCACAAAAGGCTCCTGAAGAAATGCAGTTGCTGCAGCATAAGGAAAAAGATCCCTTTGTGATAAGCAACCAAACAAAGGACGGAGAGAGGTGTTGGCTTGTCTCAGCTGAGGACCGCTGGCGGTGGAGTTGCCCAGCGATGCATGCTGGAGTCCACGCTGGCTAGTGCACAGGATGGAGAGTGAGGAAACACGGGTTAACAATTTAGTGTAGCAAAAGTGAAAGCTGATTGCTAAAAATCCTTAGAACGCTGAGCGAGTGGGAGGTAAAAGAGTAAATGAAATTCCATGTGGTTAAATATAAAGCAATGCAGAGAACACATGCGTACCCGCTGCTGTGCGCCGAACTAGCTGCTGCTGCTCGGGAAGGAGGTCTTGCTGTTAGACGTCTGGAAGCACAATGGTCTGCAGCGGTAAAAGCACCGCTGAGCGTTGGGGTTTATTGGAAAATGAACAGGGTTGAAAAGAAAACGATCGCTGCAGCACTGCACAAACCTGCCATGCACCCTCCGCCAAAGACGGGAAAGAAGAAAAGGTACAAGAGAAGGTGACAGGAATGGCCAAGGACATGGACTGGCTTTTGTATCACGGTGACAAAATTCCTTCAGACCTTTCTCCAAGGGGAGAGGTGGCAGAGACGGGTGTCTGGCCATGTAGGGATGTGTCGGGACACGTCAGGAAGGGAGAGTTTCAGTTTGGGCTATTAGGCTGAGCTAAAATCCCTCATACAATCTAGGCTAGACAAGCAGTATTTAGAAAAAGTAAGTGATTGGTCTTGGTTAATTGTATTGCTGCTGACTCTGACGAATGGCTCAACAAAAATTCTCTTACATGTTGGGATCGGCAATAAGTTTATTCCCAAGAGGTTTGACTCTCTTTACTGCACCCTCATTATATCAATGTAATGCCTCTCTGAATGTCTGTGGAATTAAAATGGCACAGAATTGTTAGGGCTGCTCAGGTTGATATTTGTATCCTACGGTCAGAAAGAGGTGACTTTGGCACTTTGGGCTGAAAAGCGAAATGAGTTGCAGTGTCTACTCAACCCCAGAGCTGATGTTTCTAGTACCGTAGGTATTCTAGTAGCCTGTTGAAATGAAAAATTCCTGAAAAGGGAGAAAATTTACTATATAAATCCATTGTCTATATAGCCATCCACTGCCAGAGAATGCACGGTTTTCTTTATCCCAATGTGAATCTTTTTAGATTTGATACGGTTTTGTTCTCAAAGTAACAACTTAGTTGAATACATGTTGTTATTAGAAAAACATAGCCTTTTTTCTTTTTCCTTTTTTTTAAATTCATTTTATGTGCCTTATTTCTGTCGTTTCTTTGAAAAAAAAAAATCAACAATAATATCTCTTCTTTTACAGAGCATCAAAGTTAGCTGGTTGCCTCCACCACCAGGTACTCAAAATGGATTTATTACGGGCTATAAAATCCGACATAGAAAGACTACCCGCAGGGGTGAGATTGAAACACTGGAGCCAAACAACCTCTGGTACTTGTTCACAGGTCAGTGTTCACATGGTACAGCCTTGCAAGGTTTTGATGAATTAAATGCTTTGGGAATAAAATATACTTTCACTTCAAGGGAACATTGATTTCTTTGCTGGCAGGTAGCATTTATTGTGTTGTAGGAAGACAGTCTTTATGGTGTTTCTTTTAAACCAATCTTTTCCTTAATGCTTTTATCATATGTTTGTCTCCTGGATTTTATCATTAATGAATTTGAAGCCCCATTTCTTGTGTCCAATATCTTAAGACTTGGATGGTTTTTTAGAGCACTCAGTCAACATCTCCTATTTTCTCATGGGTGCAAAAATAATTGATTTGCCTAGTTTCTTTTCCAAGATTTTCAGTGGAAAATATCTCCTCACAGAATAAAAAGTGCAACAGTAGATTATAGAAAAACTATAATTGCAACGAATGAAAGTAGCCAGATGAGTATTGTAAGGGTTACAGTGAATTCTAGTGGGTGAAAATTACTTTCACCTGGGTTCTTGCATTGTGCCCAAGACATAACTGAGAAAGCAGCAAAGCATCAAGGGAGAAAATTAAACTTTGACAAAGTCAGTGGTACATTTGCCACTGAATTCAGTATAACCGTGATTTCACCTCAAGTGACCTGCTTTATGTTTACTTCCACATGTAAATCTGTGAGAATCAGAAGTAATTTTGAATTGTATATTTCAGAATAAACAATATCAATTTTCTGTTTTGGAAGGAAAAATGGTATTTTATTTCAAAATTGAATAACAGCAAAAGTAGAACACTTTTATGAGGAAAACTTTAAATACCGAAATCTCAACTTGGTCATCTAACCTAGGCTCTTGACCGAAGTCCCCATGGGACCTGTTGTGAAGGCTACATAACTAACTGATGGCTGCACAACAAACGAGTACTTTCTGGGGAGCGATAGTACGTTAGACAAGTTGGAAAGGATCTATTTTCTGGTAGATAAAGTAGAAATAATGATGAAAGCTGCTCAGATGTTGGAGTTGCTGCTGCTGTGACAGCTCAGAGAAGAAAACATCGCGATGCAGTCCGAGTCCCAGAGCGAAGGCACGTACCTCCGTAGCTCCACCACCACCGTCCCCGCGGATCCCATCCCTGCGGATCGCACCCTCGGCGAGGGGGAGAGGCTGCGGGAGGTTAAAGCCTCCGTCTGCCGCCTGGGAGCAGAGCAGGTTAATCTCTGTTGCGGCGGATCCCCGCGTCCTGAGCTAACTTTCTTTCACATGAATTATTCCGGGCTTGAAGAGCTGTGGGAGTCCTGGTGGGACTGTGGGCTGCAGGCAGCCCCAGCCCTCCTGCCTGCCCCGGCTGCCGATGCCTCCGTGCAGCCCGAAGGGAAGTGCTTTGTTTTACGGAGCTTGGGAATACGTGTTTTAGAAAGCAATTAAGAAAAATATCCAGATCTCGTTATTACCTGCTGCATGCATATTTTGTGATTGCTGGAGACCGAGCTGTGTGGCTCTTCTAAATGGACATTTTAAATATTAACATGTAGGCACTTCACATCTTTGCTGCAATCCTATTTAGTAGGCAGGTGCTTTACGGGATAATAAGAACATCTGCAATAGCAAAGGAGTTTAGAGTTACAGTGCAGGTTTTTAAATAGCTGCTATCAATTTTAGAGTAGCCTTCCATGTCAGCTAAATGTTAAACTGCTCTTTTTAATTATGAGTGTTCCTCTCCAGAGAATGTTTGCAATTAAATGAAACGTTTTTTTCCTGTGCTTTGTGGTCAGTATAGACTGAGCAAAAAGATAAACCTATATCCCCACCTCAGGGACTTGGAAGTCCTGTGGCACATTCAGGAACACTGCAGTAATTGTTTTCTGATGGCTTTAGCCACAGAGGAAAACGTCTATTTCTGAATTCGTGCTTATTTCATAATATTGGTAAGACTTTATATTTTTTGCCTGAACTGTGTGCTCTGAAGCTAATCAGGAGCACCGGAAAGCAAAACACTCGTCGCTTGCTAACCTAGTTCCTAGCCTGCAAATTTTATGCATAAGGAGAGTGTACCTGCAGTACCCTGCGTGTTAAAAGCAGTGAGCTGCTTTTGTGAAGTGTGCAATTAAGAGATTAGTTATGTAAAACAAATCTTCATTTTTCTACTATTTGGACTTCTATTAATTTTGTATGTATGAGCGCAACCGATGGGAATTACGGCCCAAACTAGTCCTGGGCCGGTGCAGCCCTTAGTCAATTTTTGAAACCTTTTCTTTTGGTCAAAACTCTCTTCTCCCGCGTGTCTAACGACCTCCCCCTGGAGCCGTTCTGCTACACCCCTGCCCAGGCATTGCTCGGAGGGTGCTGCCCATACGACATCCCCACGTACGTGGGCCGTATAGCACAGTCTGCAAACCGGGCAGCGAGACACTGCGTGGGGCTGCGGTGTGCTGGGGGAACACGCTTCCATGTATTTGAATATGTATTTTGTATATATACATATATATATATGCATTTCTATGTATTTCCTTACATATGGCACATCCAGTGGACTATTACTAGAGATTTCATTTTATGCAAAGTCTATTGCAAACTCTGCTATTTTCATTAATCTGTTTTTCTTCTTTCTGTATGATTTTTGTTTGCTTTCTTTTTTTTTTTTAAACAGGACTTGAGAAAGGAAGCCAGTACAGTTTCCAGGTGGCTGCCATGACAGTGAATGGGACAGGTCCCCCCTCGGACTGGTACACAGCGGAAACACCCGAGAATGATCTCGATGGTAAATGCATCTCTTTTAAAAGCTGTTGTCTCCTAAAGCCTTCTAGCCGAGGGGTGTCACTGCAGTTGTCACCCAAGCCGAGGTTAGGGTGAGATACCTGGGCTCTGAACACCCACCAACAGATGATTTCTTATTCTCCTGGGTCCCGTATGCCTTGGGTTGTGTTTCTCTGTCGTCACCAGGACCAAGGAGTCGGAAACCTTTGTTAAAATAATTCTGTGACAGAATTTAGCTCCTGAGCATCACGGCCATTTGCTATAATACGGTGCAGTGAATCTGTAACTTCATAAATGATAAATGTAATCAATCAAAGAAACAATGGAAATGATGCCAACAATCCTAACAGTTCACTAAGCAAATATTCAAATAGGTCAAATCCTGTTTCCCAGCCTTTATTTGCAGATGTTAGAAATGCAGGTTGGCAACGGAGCTGAATAATTAGTGAAAGATGATGGGATGCAGATACCTGAAAACTGTGGGCTGTATAAATCAGTGCAGATGCTGACACAAAAGGGAAGAAAAACACTGAAATGAAAGGGTTAGATAAAATGACTGGAATATTTGAAGTAGTAAAGGAATAAAAGGAGAGTAATGAAAAAGTCTACCTAAAAAAATTAAACAGACTGCAAATCAAATGGAACAAAGAATCTGACAGATGGAAGCCACGGCAAAACTACAGACAATCCATAAGAAGCAAATACGTAGTAGAAAGGAGATGAATAGAAAATAAAAGAAAACTGATGAAAATTGCTATGATTTTTAAAACAAAATAAGTCACCTAAAAAGGATCAAAGGCAAACTGGATGAAAGAATAAATAAATAATCAATTTAAATGCACCATAGTACTTGATGTTGCCTTTCTTTTGACTGGCTGGATTTCCTTATGATTTCAAAATCAAGCCTTGCAAATTGAAGAATTTCTGCCTTTCCCTATGTCCAAATGCAATTTTCCAGCAGACTGGGAGTGACTGCAGTGCATGGCACGCAAAATGGGAGAACCACTACCTGTGGTTTCTCATCAAGGTTTTAAAGAAGAGGCGATGCTACTAGACGTGGTGTAACTATACCAACGGATCACAACATGCCGCGGTGCATGATGATATCTTTCTAATTATGCTTTGGCTAGACAGCAATTTGAGAAGTGATGTTGTTAAGGTGTAAACAGCTGACTTTTCACTGGCGAGAGTAAAAGATAAATTCTGAACACACCGCAGTATGCAAAAAGAAAGTAACACATGTGAGCAAATTTTCGTTTTGATTTGCGTTTAGTACACACGGCATTCCTTTGAAGTTTTTGTGCCCAAATACACGTGTGCATGCAAAGACGTTAATCGAGTAATCGCAGGAGACATGCGATGGAAGTGGGTGCATGCCGATAAATTCAAGCAAAGCCTTCTTGTTCATGTATTGTATTTACATGCATTTGCATTTGCAGTAGTGATGAATTATCCTCATGAAGCTGCAGCAGCCTGATGCTGGGAATGCACCGTGTTGCATACTAGGTACAAATGGTCCGATGAACCCTGGGGAAGAATCTACTTATTACTGTAGTTACGCAGAGCCCTGCAAGTGTCAGCTAACCAGGGGAGGGCTGGAGCACCGCCTGGTAACTGCAATTCCCTCTCTGCTGCTCTGGCTAATGCAGTTTCTCTTCCTTTCTCTGGAAGCTTGGTTGGCATCAGCAGCACAAAGACGAACAGTATCCTGGCGAACGGCATCAACTCCCAATGGATAGTCATTTTAATTACTGTCTTTTTTTAAAGTGATTAGAAATCTAAACATAGCTGCTTCTTCAAGGTT
Source organism: Aquila chrysaetos chrysaetos (assembly GCF_900496995.4). Lineage (NCBI taxonomy): Eukaryota > Metazoa > Chordata > Aves > Accipitriformes > Accipitridae > Aquila > Aquila chrysaetos. The sequence continues at coordinate 86,201,536 of NC_044030.1, forward strand.
CCCTAGAAAGCTCGAATGCCTTTACTGACAGCTGGGAAGGTTTTAAATATTTATTTTAAGCCTCAAATTTTGTGCTTTAAAAAGAAAAAAAATAGAAATTGAAAGCAGTGCTTTCCCCAAAGGGTCTGTTTTAAATAGCTTGAGCAAGGATGCAAGAGAATCTCTGATCAACTTAGCAAAGGTATCCTCCAGGAAAATGGGTTTAGGATGCTTGGTTTCTGATTACTGCATTGAACAGATGGAAGCTGTTATACATATTAGATAGTGATATAGTTTAGCTTCAGCTTTAAATTAGTGCTCTAAGAGCATGACAAGCTACACTGCTATTATATTGTAATTTATACTGAAAAGTGATGGGGGAAATATGTGAACAAAATGGGATGAGTAAAAAGTACCCTGACTTTGTAAAACATACATCTTTGAATGTCTAAGAGAATTGCTAAAGTGACCCAAATGTAAAGCATTTTTCAAGCTTGACAGTGGAATTAGGGACCTTTAAGTAGCACTAAGTGTAGTATTGCCTGGATGGAAGACGTAGGTGCTCAAGCCATCACGTAGAAACGCAGCGAAGGACTCGGAGGCACGTGTGAGCAGACGTGGCATCCCGGGAGGAGAAGTCACGGCAGGCAGCGACACTGGACTTCAGCTTCCATTTCCTGCGAACCTAACCGTCCGTAAGGGAAGAGCGTAAGAAATGCAGCACCAAGAAATCTGGTTTCATGGGCACATCTACTGAGGAGCTCTCCTCCTGCGTGCCAGCCGCTGGTCTGTGGGGCTGGCTGACATCCACAGCTCGTGGGACTGAGCGCAGCATTTCCTTACAAGTACCCACAGATTTCCTCACCTGAGAGGAAAGCGAGAAACTCTTGGTGCAGTTAAGAGAGGGACTGTAAATTTGTCTCATTTGGGACTCAGGATGAAGAACTCATTTGGCACTACGTGTAGGAGAATGGGATCTCATGGTTGCTTCTCAAAAGTAGTTCTGGCATCACGTTCAAGCCCAGGAGATACAAAAGTAAATGTATTGATCTAGAACCGCAAGGGAACGGTCTGACAAAGAAAGCAGAAATATGAGATACGTGTTTCAATGAGTGACTCCTGGATATCCGAGTGCTGGAACACTGAAATCAGCAGAGCCATGCAAAGGCTGGATGGTCGTGTTTCCTGAAGAATTGATGGATTTAGATGTTCGGCTGTATGTTATGTTTGACAGAAGTCCTTACTGTGGAAAACATGCTTCGTTGTAAAGAGAACCAAAAAATATTTTGTTTGAGGGGAAAAAAAATTAGTTGATTCTAACATTTAACTTTGTATTTGGGATGTGAGCTACCCGACACAAATTCTAAAGTTCTGTTTCAGAATAAGAAAAGTGTTTCTTCTAGAAAATGTTTGAAAGTAAAGCTAATGAAAATGTAACTAAAATTGCTTTATACAGAAAGCTGAAGCAAAAAAATGCATCTTCAAAAAATAGCTGTGTTCATGAAATGTCAGTATTCAAAGAATAGTTCAAAAATGTTGTTCACCCCAGCTTCATTTTAGAGACTTAATTCACAAGAAGGGTACCAGAAGTTAAACCGCCTTTAACTTTTTGAAATAAGAAGTCACAATTTAGCTCTGAAATGCGTGAATCACATATTTGAATTGTTTGAAATAAAGAATATGAAATGTTTGAATAAAGTAGTTTTAACCTAAACGGCTGCCTAGAGGTATCTGTACTGCAGTTGAAATCTCTGTGTTGTGTCAGATGTAAAAATTATCGTTTGAGGCCAGTCGGTTCTTTGAATGCTCTGATCTCCTCTGCTGCCTGAGAATTGCTGCTTTTAGGAATTTTGAGGAATTTTCAGTATTGCTATGTTATCCAGCTTCTCATTTCAAGGCATCAAATTGTTATTTTATCTTTGGGGCTTGTAAGAAATGCTTCTGTCATTTGTTTTTCAAACAGCACTGTTGAGGAATAGCTGCTCAAGTAACTTTTGCTTCTGCATTAAAACAAAGTTTGGGAGTGGAGTGGGGGTAAATGGCAACTTAACCTGACTTACAGTGGCACTACTGGTGCAATCTGTTTCTTCTTTTTGTGAGTAGCAACTTTTCAGTGAATTTTCTTCAACTTTTAAACAAGACCCATGCTTTGCAATTTTAAGGAGTTGAATGCAAAGGACTTCTAAAGTTGCTAGGTGGTTCAGACTGGTAATGTACTAATCAGCCTTCCCTGAAGGTGCAGCAGGTTTTCAGACTACTCTAATGTGTTCATAAGAATTCAACTGAAAGCTCGTAAAATACCAAGGACACATGAATGGGACTGGTTATTGAAAAGTATTAATTCTTCTTTTTATTACCTTTTCCAAGGTTTACAGTGGGAATGCTTCACAACTGTGAAGTGTCTTTTGTTGGAGTTTACATCATCTTGTCCTTGTTGCCTTCCATATAAGCTTTCATCTATTATATTGCAAGCCTTTTTATTGGGGAAAAATAGTAACTTGTCTCTTTCTGCTCTCAAACAGACAAGCTACTGTGCAGCTCCTCTGAAGAGACTTGTGATATGGTAGATACCGGGTAAACTCAAACAAAAGGCATTTACTCATCTAACCTTTACACTAAAATTAGGCTTGTAGAAGGCAAATAGACTCCGAGTGATTAATTACTACTTAAAGTAATGAATTTTACCTGGGAACACCTGTAAATAAAATATCTCATTCTATTATTTCATTTTTGAAATGTTGGTGTATTATTTAAAGCAGCTTCAAAGCAAGAGATGCATGTCCAAGAGTTAAATTCTTGTTTTCATGGGAAAGAAACAGACTACTGCCAGAATATACTAGTATATTGCTAACAAAGTAAACGTTTTTGTTAAATAATCTGCGAGCGCAGGACGACTCATGCAATCAGCTGTTAGGATCCTGCTGAACTTGCAAATAGACTAGGGAAGAGAAAAGTTGTCCTCCTGGAAATTCTTTTGCAGGTCATCTTTCATTTTCCTGCATCATTTTAAATATCTGTCGTAGCCTTATGCTAAAGGTGGGAAGCACCAGGAGATACTCTGTTTAAAACAGGATGAGGCAGCTCGGTGCTCTTGGAAGGGAAGGATGTAGCTCAGAAATCAAATTGCATGTAAGCGCTGCATGTAACTCTGGGGCACCTGGTTGGGGTTTTTGTGCAAATATTTTAATCTAAACTCAAACCTTGAGTAGAATATTAATTTATACTTCTTTCTTTCTTTCTTTTTTTAATCCCAGAATCTCAGGTTCCTGACCAGCCAAGCTCTCTTCATGTCAGGCCCTTGACAACAAGTATCGTCATGAGTTGGACTCCGCCGCTGAACCCAAACATTGTCGTCCGCGGGTACATCATCGGCTACGGCGTAGGCAGTCCGTATGCTGAGACTGTGCGGGTGGACAGTAAACAGCGTTATTATTCCATTGAAAATTTGGGTAAGTAATTCTTTTCATTCATTTCATTTCATGAAAAGATGTTCCTCTGAGATTATGCTATTTTTGCAGGTTTATTTTCAGGCAATCACTGGTGCTTCCTTTATATGTTGCTTTCTTAGGCTGTTTCTGCATTCCATTTTACATTTGGTTCTACCTTCAAAACTCTGGACAGTCTCAAATATGTCAAATTTCTTTGATTAAATGCTCATTTAATTCAGTAGACCTTATTAAGTCGTGTGCTCCTAATACTGACTCCCACTTGTGCAGAGAGCTGGACCTAAAGATGTTATTCCCTGGGCTGCTCCCCCCATGTTTGAATTTAATGGCAATCGCAAAACTCGTATTTTGTGTCTGTCAAAATGGTGCCCAGAGAGAGGTGGTTATTCATTATTCATGGCAGAGCCTCTTTGACAGTTCATCTAAATTCTCAGCATGGTACACTGGGACCTGGATTCTTCCAGTGGTGACGGACCATTCTCCTAGCACTGGGAAAACAGTTCAAAGTTTAAAGGAAGTCAAAAAGTTTAATGGTTTCCTTGCGGTTTCTGCTTTAGCACTTCTATTCCAGGTAAAAATGGTAAGTTTTCTGCTTAGTATTCTGGGAATGATCAGCTATTACAGGAAAATTCATTAACTTAGTGGATTAGGGGTGCACAGCTAGACTAGTTATCTCAGTTCTATAGGGCCAAAACTCTTCGGTAGCTGGGGACGCTTTTCTTTGGAATTTGTGTTTTATAGCACCATGAAACTGCATCGTCCAACCTTTTTGCTGTTTCCTTGGGGGAAACCTGGAGAGTAGCGTAAACTGTTTTTACTGTTACTTCATCAAACAGCTTCTCTATGTCCAGGTGTATATTTCATGATGGAGGTATTTGCAAAGAGCCGTGCATAAACACTCCCAAATACTCAGTGAGTTCTACAGAAAAAGGCGGGTTTGATAGTGTTTTGTGCAAGTGCGAAGTTACTATGCAAAATGGAAAGATATCTGACTGGACTATGGCAGAAATTTTGTGGAATATAAAGATAAAAGCTATTAATAATGAATGAATGTGTCTAATAACTAATGGTCAGGATTAAGTGCAAAGTATTTTTTTTAATTCCAAAAGGGATTTAAATTCTCCCAAGCCTATTTTAAGTTGTTTCATATCTCTAATGAGTTTTCAGTTGAGTCTTTCGCCATTGTTGACCCAGAAGTACTAGAAAAGAAAAGGAGGTGGACAGAGCTATCTAAGTTTTACAGAGTTCCGAATGCTCAGCTCCCACTAAAAGTGTCTTGATTAACAACTGGAGAAACATCTTGGGTTTTGTGAAGCTTTAGTGTTTGTTTTCCTTCATGTATTAAATGACCAGTGAATGTATTTTCTCATAGGACCTCTGATAGCCACTACCGTCAGGTGGAAGATATGCTAGGAACAGCTTGCAGATACAAAAGCCTTCTCATAGGGTAACTACACTTGGTATCTGTGGAAAGTTGATGGTGTACTTCAGGTATTAGAACTGTTTCTGTGGATTAAAAGGGTTCTCCTATATTCTTGGCCCTGCCAACAGGCAGAAGTACATACGAAGTCCAGCAAGTCAGGAAGGGTGTTTCACTAATGTACTTTACTAACATACAGAAGTAACACCCAGACATCTAGAAAATGTCAAGAAACTATTGAGTGTATTAAATATTTAGTTATAAATAATTCAGTCACTGAAATCAGGGTTGGGTTTTTTTGCTGAATATCCTCCAACAGACTGAGGTTTCATGAACGTTATTAATTATTCAGATGGAAAGTATCTCTTCATTGTACATTTTTTGGTTTGATTGCAAATATTCAAAATGTGAGCACTGTAACTTAATTGTCAGTGTCCAGATAAGCTGCACGCATCTGGTCTCGAACTGGATAAGGATGCAAGCTCTTTGGTTGCAAATCCTGACGTGCGCATTTTAAATTCGACTTCTCCAAATGTTCACATGTACAACTTCGGAAATCAATTCCATGAATAATTGCATTAATTAAATTCCATCATTTAAATATCCACAGAAAATGAACCCCAGAGGGATGTGACCAAGGGCCCAGAGAAAGCTTTTAAAAAATTAGAACAGTTGCCAACACTTCCTACATTATTCACCCACTTTATTAGAAACCATTACAAGAAAATTACACAAAATGATGAGACAGAATTCTTTTCCTAATAAAAGTACTGTTTTCAATAAGGTTGTGAATCAAAATGTGCTGCTGGCAGAAATAAGGGGAAAAAGTACTTCCTAGATGAAATGAGGGGAAAAAATACTTCCTAGATGTTATGTGGACTCACCCCACCTGTTGTAAAATTTCCTATGAAACCTGTGCATGAGTATGGTATTCATTATCATAAATGTACTATGTGAAAGCGACAATGAAGTCTGATGTCTAAATAAATGATGAACTTCAGTGAGTTTTTCTCTCCCTTCCAAAGACCTCATCCCTTTTGATGCTCGTGGCTTTCAGCGATTACTTCCTCTTGGTTCCCCAGCTCTCCTTTGTCTCGTTAGACAGAGACTGCAGAGAGGTCACCCCACTTCGCCTCAATCCAGTCTGTGATGTATGTAGCTGGAAAATTGGGTTTTTGCAGCTTCCTGAAGTTCACTGCAGTTTTTCTTTTTATTGTTGCTTTGTATGCTGTTTTGAAGCACAGTGCAAACCTACGTATCATTTAGATTCTGGAGTCGTAGATGCTTTCATTAAAGAGCAATCAGATTTGTTTGACATCAGCTGCCTTTCAGAAATCCTGCCTGACTCTCACTTATAGTCACCGTTTTCACCCACAGATGCCCAAACCCAGCAATCCAGGTCCATGACAGGCATTATTTTACTGCTATAAGCTCGTGCTATAGTCCTGAGAGAAATGATGGGGAAGAACTGCTCTGTTAAAAGTACTGCCGTGCCGGGTTGAACAGGGACGTGAAACACCCTGACACCATACGTGTGCACATACATGCACGCCTGATCTTTTTCCTGGGAACGATTTTCTTCTGTCTGTGTTCAGACCCACACAAAAGCACCTCCTGGACATCTTTCCAAAGACCTTACAGTTGAGAGATTGACAAGAGGGATGCACACAGGTATTGAAAGTTGAAGCTAACAGCCCCCAGGCTGGCTCACTGGCTTTATTCCCTTCCCAGCATCTGCGATACGGTTGCCCTGGAAATTCCTGCCTTCGTGATCCCCCTTTGTTTGGCGGTTCCTGCCGTAGATGTGCGATAGGGTTGCTGTGGCAATTCCCACTTGTTGGATATGTAAGGCTGCAGTTCCTCGTGCTGGTATTTGTGTAGGTTTTGTTCCTCCTTCCCTAATTTGTTTGTGCAGCCACGGGTCGTTGTTGGCCACCTGCACGCACATTCTATGAATATGGATGGTTGGGTACCATTGTTATAAATGTCTGGAAATACAGTAATTTGTTGTAATTTGCATTTTTATGTGAAGTTCTATAATTCTAAAATCTAATCCTAAATGACTTACTACTATCATAAAAGTTGAGGCAGAGTCAGAAACAAAACTTAGTCCATGCTTTAAGCTCAGGTCTGTTGATGTTCTCTGCAGCCAGGCTGTAAAGAAGATGGGTAGCTTCACTTGTGGACGTAGTATGTCAGCGTTTGGTGGTGAAACCTTTGTGATAAGACAGAACTAATGATAAACTCTCTGACCTACTCTCTAGACTGGTTATTTATTTTACCCAACTTCAGACGTTTAACTGAGTCACCTGAGTTTGAGCCGTATCAGCCCATGTTACTTCTCTAGTCCCTCAAGCAGGAAAAGAACAGCAAGGATAGTTCAGCCCATTCAACAGCTCCATCATCTGACTTTTTCTCCCTTTGACCACGGCGGATGTCCGTAATGGTAACTTAGCCGTGGTGTGCGTTGTTACGCATCAGGATTTGCCATTCAAGAGCTGACGATGAAATTCCAAAGATCTTTGCACCTTCAGTGTGCTGCTAATGATCGACTAAAAATGCTTTCTGTGTAGTACTTACTGGTTTTGGATATGGGAGTCAGATACCGAAGTCTCTTTAGAAATCCTATCGGACACTTCACTGCACCTTTATAATCCTAAATACTTTTAAAACTCTGCTTGAAAGTACAAGGCTTGGAAGCAATGGACAGTATCCTTAAGTAGATCACCCACAGGGGAAGGATGGAGACCTACACGCTCACAGAGTGGTCTGCTTTTTAATTCCTTCCCTCTTGCTAATGCGAGTGTAACACCAATATGCGCAAGTTGTACAGCAGCTTTGCATCACATTTTCAGGTACTTAATTGGTTACTGCCTTCAAGCAAAACTTTTTTAATGCCTGAATGAGCCTGTACCCGAGCTGTTACAGCACTTGTCTGAGTAGTACACTTCAGCGACTGAATAAATCGCTTCAAAAACATGAAGAAAAGTACTCAGTCTTTCATAATAGTGATTGAGAACTTTATTCTGTGTGATGATCATCTTGAATACAACTATATAGAGGTAACACTTGTGCTCTAGAATGAATTAGAGTGATTTTCTTATGACTGAGTGGTCATATTGCCTTGGAGACACCTCCACAGGTGCAGAAGAATATAAGAATATCCAGAGACTTCAGCTTTGTCAGTGAAGAATTTGTTGTATTTTCTTTTTGTAGTGTATGAAAGATATTTGATGTCAATCTCATAAATTTCAGGAGCAAGCATCCCCTGCTCTCATTCAACCTTTTCTGTGACAGAGATCAGTGCTTGACTGACTCTGCAATGAATAATTCTAACAAGGAGACCCACTTCTAGTGAGCCACTTCAGTTTGTTTTCTTTCTGTTTCTTTTAATATTTTTTTAATTCTTTGCTTGTGATTATAAATGGCAAGGTTATTGGCTGAGTAATGGTTGTTTTAACAATATCGGAAGAATTCACAGATGCCAATTCTGATCTTTTACGCCTAAGAAGTAATGATTTCTGTACTGATCCAGCTCAGAAGGCGTTAAGCGTAGTAATGAACTGACTGGGCTCATGTCCATGGAGCTTCGTATTAAAGCTTACTCATGAAATAAAAGTTTAAAAGAAAAGGGAAGAAGTAAGCCAAGGAGATTTCTGTTTACTGATTCTGCAAACATAAACCCCAAAATATCTGAAACACCACACTAGCTGTAATAATTTGCATAAAACTTTTAGTATAGATCATAAAGCTGTATTTTTAATTAATGTATTGGAAAAATGAAACGTGGTAACTTTATCATAGCATATTCCGGTACATTATAACATTATCGTATCATGCCGGGATATTTGGATAACTCATTCTGGGATATTTTAACAACTTACTGGGATAATGGGAAAAGGTAGGAGGCTGACGTGAGAAGGGTGGTAGGCTGGGCGTAAGGAGACCCGGCAGATGACCGTTAGCCTCCCAGTGCTGCATGGTGTGGCCTCTGCCTTTGCTTTATGTTAGTGACATCCCAACAGCCAAAATGCTTTAAAAAAGCGTTTGAATAGTAACAATAGAATAATTCTGCAGCTGACGACAGGGTGTTTGCACCACGTGAGAGAAAGCAGAGAGATGCAGTTTTGAAAACCTGAGACTCAGTTTTAAGCTGATCACAAAAGGTAGTTCCTCTGGTGTCCATAATAATACTTCCATCTGTAAAATGCCCTAGGTCTTTCCATGAGAAAATGTGTATAAAAATTATTATTTTACAGCTATTCAAACCATTTAAAAACTAAACGTGATGGGAAAGCTGCACCAAATTCTAGAGTCTTACAGAAATGTGGACTTTCTTCTTCAGAGCACATCCCTTCCTCCCCCCTTACGTATTTGAGAAGAGAAGAACAAGGCGTAATTTTAGAAAGAGTTTTTAAGTACAGTTGCCTTTATGTGATCTAAGAAAAAGCTACATTCATCTCCCCGAGTGTTTAGGAATTCGTATGCACCCTCTTGAAAGAGTTTGATTGGGAAGCTGGAGTGCACATCTTGAAATATTATTTTCATGTCTCTTTTTAACTTGAACCTTTGATCCTCCTGGCCCAGCAATGAAAGCAAAGTGCATAATATGCAGCAAAATCTAGCAAAGACTTTTCAAAGTTACTCCCTCTCCTCCCATAAAGCCCGAAGCTACGCACATCTGAAAATTTTAAGCTCTGAAGAGAAAATCTAATGGATGTGAGCAATTTCTGCTTAATTAGTAGTTTGGAGATTAGAGCTACCATATGAATAATAAGAACGTATTAACAGCTCACACCGGTAAGTCATTTTATAATGCTGGAGGGGGTTGCACGGTCTCCCCTGGTCTATACAGACTGGTGCAAGGGACTCTATACGGCATGGTGGGAGCTTGACAGCCGGGGTGGTCTTGTCTTTGCGCGCCTTGATGCAAGTGTTACTGTTCAGGTGATGTGTGAGCATTTTGGATGGCACAGATGTTCAACTTTACAGATCCCTGCATTATTCAAGGAATAAAAGTAAAAAAAATCGACAATTACAAGTGACAAGAAATGAAGATAAAGCTTTTAGATCTGAATTTATATTTTAACAAACATACCAGTAGGAATACAAAGGGTTCCATCAAATTCACCTTCAATCTTAACTGCGAATCAGGGAGAGAAAGAAGGTTCTTCATTTTCTTTAATCTTTGCAGATGACAGTTGTGGATTATAACAAAGACATGAAAGGGAACAAAAAGGCTTTTTAATGTAGTTTTGGGTTGTTTTCTTCCCTTTGCATTTTTACTACAAAATGGAGCAGCAAAAATCAAACAAAAATATGTTAAATTTTATGCATCTCACTGTTTCCCTCATAGATCACATTAAAGCACAACACTAACAAGTAAAGGCACTTCGAGACTCCAGGGACTGTTCATTTTCTTTCTTGCCTTTGAAAACTGACTGTCATTTAAAGAATGCTGCCATTTCTGCAAATACTTCATGCAACAATTTTCTTTCATTTCTCCCTGACTTTGCTTTCTTACAGAGTATGGAGAAATTGCTCCCAAGCAAAGGGTCAGTGTGTGATCCATGCATTATTTATATTACAAACAGATCTTGCGTAACTCCCCCAAATCAGATATTGTGTGGATTTTAACAGTGTCCTCATGTTAAAGTGAATTTTAGCCAGCCCATATACCTATGTGTAGGAATCCGCTCATACACTTCACTCTGGCTGACTTTCTGTAAGGCTTTTTAGTTTGTTTATGCCTCAGTTCTCCAGCTGTAAAAAACAGCTAAACAGGCTTCTCTGACAAAGTGTTTAGGATCTATTGACAACAGATGGAACAGAAGAGCTGAATATTTCCTTTCTTCGTTGGTAAAAACCAGAATGCCGAAGAATAACTCTTAATCCCAAATTATAATATAAATAATGCAGATAGCCTAGAATATTTTTTTTCTTTATACTCATTCATCAACCACAAAAAAAGGAAGCTTTGTTGCAAGGCTTAGTTTTCAGGGAAAAGGACAGATACAACACTCTGCCTTCTGGATTGTCACTGGTCTCTCAGTCGTGGATGCTAAGGAGATCAAAACAGCTAAGTGACCCAGGCTTATGGATGCACGTTTGCTTGGATGAAAGACTTATTTTTTGCAAAGGAAAGCACAACCTCTCCTCATGGTGCAACTTTCATCGTTATTTTTTGTGTATGAGTGCCTGAAGAAACCTTGTCCACACACAGGTTAACCTTCCTGGTACATTAATGGCGTTTCCTCTGATGTCAGGAAGCATCTCAAGTCACAGCTATTCATTTTTTATTCATTTGTCCATATGTCTTACACTTCATTTCTGCTACACTACTTTACTCTTCCTGAGTTTGTCTGCATTTGTAACATCAATAACAAATGTATGTGATACGCATAGGGATTTTTTTGTTGTTTCACATCCCTACCGACACAGAGTGCACTGAGCTTGCAATGCACCATGGGAGTTGTAAAGGTTCACATCTCCGCAGGAGACAAGACCTATTTCTAAGCATGTTCAAATTACAGTCTTTCCTCAAAAAAAAAAAAAAAAAAAGCCCTGCACACTTTGTTATAATGCACAGAGGACATAGCTCGCAAGAGAAATCAGCAAGCAGGCATAATATATGATGAGATGACATCTTAAAAACAACTGTAAATATGGATTTGTTGTTCGTCTCCTGAACTACATTAAAATAAAAGCACTTAACAGATTCTCATTATGAATTCTCTTTGCTCCGTTAAACACTTTCTCTAGCGTTTTAGAAGTTAAATGTTTCCAGAATCAGCCTGAGTACCTAGAAATACACAGGCACCCCCAGAATAGCAGGGCACATCATTGTCGCCCAGCTGCAGCGACATGTTTTGATGCCATGACCTTCACTGGTTCTCTGCAGGGTCATGTCCTCCCTGCGCTGCACGGTGCGCTCCCCCAAAGGCTCTGGGGCTCCAGGTAGGTCGATGTTGACTTCTTGGGATGATTCGCTGAGATGTCTTGCCAAGGGGGACAGCCTGTGAGAAGACAAGGAGGTCCAGTTGCTGAAGGATCCTGCTGGAGCTCACACTGCAGCAGAGTGAGGCAAAACCCTGGGCATTGCTACCTAACCAAATTTTTGGAAGATGACTGGAGTCCTAGTTTATCATCCAGAGAGCTAGGACGTGCCTTCAACAGTTGTAACAGAGTCAACGGTGAGACTGGATTAAAAATTACAGGTTAGGTTGTATTTGTTTGAAATGTAGATGTGTAGGACCTCGCTCTGTCCCCCGTCCCTCGCATCTCTGGGAAGCAGATGGGCAGAACTGTGCTCCTCAGGGACAACTTTCAGTTAAATATAGGAAATATTTTAAGCATGTCTACGTATTAACGTTTCTTTGTTATTTGTGTTACAGTAGCACGCAGAGGTTCGAGGTGAGATCGGGGTTTTGTTGCGCAGTTAACATAGAAACACAATGTAAGACTCTACTTCAAAGAGCTTATAGTCAAAAGACTGAAGGAAATAGAAAAAAAAGAAAAGTTAATACTGTAGGGACTGAAGACATACAAAAACCAGTGACTTATCCATCATTTCTTGAGAAGTTTGTGATGTACTACAGATGTGAATCCAAGTTTCCACTGTTCCCTGTATTCCCTCTCAAAACCAAATGTTTTTGTCTAAAAAGGGCTTTAACGCTCAGACGGGAATTTTCCCAGGCCAATAGTTTCACGTTTTGATGCCTCAATCAGCAATCTGCATTGCTCTTTCAGATCCTAAACAGAACAAATTGATTTTCAGGAGATACTAGTACTCCTGATGCTTCAAATATCATGTTAGTTAGCTGACTTTGTTTAAACATTGGATGAAACCTTTTGGCATGGAAACAATGTGCCCAATTTCCAAAACTTACATTTTGTGCTTTCCATTCACAAAGAAGATACCAGACCCATCCTCTGTAACCTTGGAAAATGCATTCTTGAATTTTACAGCATCTGGTAAGTTTAACTTAATTGAACAAAGTTCTTCTCTGTTATTAATGATTGTTCAGTTTACCAGAAGATGTAAATATATGCTAATTCGGTTGTGTTAGAAAAAGGATAATTCATTGGTAGTTCTCTTATTTTCTTGAAAGCAATACATGAGCCCTTTATTACCCATTTTAGCCTTTCTGGTAGTGACTTCTTTCTAAATTACCTAATACATTCGATGAAATAACATCACAGAAATTATCTCCTCATCCACCACTGAAATGCAGCCGTTGCTGATGTACAAGAAGTGCCTAGAAGGAATAAAATAAAACTGTTTTTCTCTAGCTGACAACATAGGAGAAACTCATTTGCAGAATTTCACCATGATAGTCTATTCTAGTGGAATATTTATAGTTAAATTTGCTAATATGATTAATAGTTTGGGGTTTGGGTTTGTTTTTTTTAATGTGGATATCATTTCCCTACATTGTACTAAAATTTGCTTCTAAGCTTTGCTCTCCAGGGCAAGCGTATGCTGTCCAGGAGGTGGAATACATCACTTACTGTTTCTTTTAATGCTCTTTAATCTGCTGGCCATTAGGTGTCCAGTGGATATTTGTAAAATCAGAGTCAAGGCACCTTTCTTTTTGGGTGATGGTGTACAGTCCATTGCTTGAGGGTAATTTCTGCACAGAGGAGGCGAAATCACCCCTTGGGCTTCCACCCCCCGGGCAAGACGCTGCTGATGCTCTAATGGCGTATGTGGCACGGTTTGTTATGCCTGGATGCCTGACTAGCCTGACACCGCAGCGCTCAAAGCACAAATTTATTTAGTAGCCTGCTGAAGGCAGAATGTTTCCTCCAAGGTCTGACCCCGGTGTGAAGAGATTCCCTCGGAATTTGCCTCCAGAGGAACCCCTCCGATTCCCTCTGAGCCGTCTCACACAGCAGGAACCCCTCCTGCTTTGGGCTTGTTTGTTGTGGCACTTCTAGTTGAAAACTTGAGTGTAAGCTGTGCTTTGGGCTCCTTAATGCATGTAGGGTGGTTTCCAATTCCCTGGGAGCGTTCAACCCCAGCCCTGGCTGCAACCCTCCGTTTCAGGTCCAGGTTACAGAAGTACACTACATCTGACTGCGATGTTGGAAGTGCTTTACCCTCTCGATTTCTCAGAATTCAGTAACCCTTGTCTGCAAGAGTTTATACTTCAATTTGACATTCGTCCTGTAGATAGATTGCCTTTTCCTGGCAATAAACTAGTGTGACTAGGTCTAGGAACTGATACTGGTACTACTGATTTACTAGGTGTAATGTTTTCACAAACCCAAACAGCAGTAAATGAGACAGTTCTCTGGTTGCTTTTTGAGATAATTGTAGTGATGGCTTTTCTGCCCTTTGGAGGGTCTTTCAGCATCAGTGGCAATGGCAGGACACACAGGGCATAGACATAATTCTCTTGAAGACCTTTTCCCTTTTAACAGGGCATTTCCTGCAGGAGTTACTCTGCTTGCAACAAAAGCTAGCATTTGTGTTTCTGCTCCTTTCTTTGCTGATAAAGTGGCGTCAGTATGCTCTTGGCAAAGCAAACGGTGAGAGCAACAGAGAAGGCAGAAGGGTCCTATGTCAGGAGCTGGCTTAGAACTTCCTCCTCAGATTGGTATCAAGGCCAGGTTCCTGCTCTCATCATGGTTGTGGGAGCAGGTATTAATTACCACAGAATGACTTAGGTTGGAAGGGATCCCTCAAGTCATATGGTCCAAGTCTTTGTTCAAGCAGAGCCAGCTTCAGAGGGAGCTCTGGGTCACACCAGCGTCCTCCGCAGCTGACTTCTGAGCACCTCCAGGGATGGGTGTTCCACAGCCTCTCTGGGCCCCTGCCGCAGTGCTTGACAGCCCTCATATTTATTTTTTTCCTAATAACTAATAGGAATGTCTCTTGCTGCAATTTCCACCCTGTCCTTTTACTGCAGGATATTGTCAGACCCCATCTGTTTTGACAAGATATCTTTGTTTCTACTTTGTCTACAGGGAGGCTATAGCTTCTCATGATGGATACGTTACTACTGTCTCTGCCATCCCAAGGGTAGACTTCTGTAGCCTACAGTTAAAAACAGCTTAGTAATGGGGAAAAAAAAAAAACAAGTGCAAAAGATGGCAGCTTTTCCTCCTCAGCAAGCTGTGGCAGCGTGAGCACGTTATTATACTGTACTTATAGATTCACGCTGATGCTCAAGCAGAGTAAAAGGGATTAGACCTCAATGAAGTTCTACTTCACTTTGGTTAGGATCAGGAAAGGCATTGACAAAGGTATTGGGAGAAGATTATTGAACATATAACTTATCTTTATTGCTATTTCATTGGCTACATTG